>NC_141063.1:54114030-54679030 GCF_041138505.1 Cibotium barometz | reverse complement strand
GAACGAACCAAAATTTGATCATTTATGCCTCATTTCGAGCCTGTGACTGTATTTTTAGGACTATGAAACTTTAGAGAGTGGAACATCATCTTGTTTATATGATTCATGCATAAACTTGGTATTCAAAATGTGGTTTACTTTGGCTCTAATGGAGCTTCAGCAATGATTGGTCGTCATACTAGTTTATCTACTTGTTTGAAGAAAGATAATCCATTCACGATGAGCATTCATTGTATTGCTCATAGAGAGTTTATGCTTGGTAGATGTAGTAAAGTACTAATCAGAAGTAGCCAAGACAATTGACGCTTGTCTAAACTCTATTGCATCACTCTTTTCTAAAAGTCCCATGAGAAAATCTATGTTAGAAAACTTGCAAGAGGAATTTGGTTTTGCAATTCTACACATGAGTCGTATTCACAAGGTACGTTGGTTAAGTAGACAACTGGTTGTTAAAAAGGTGTGTGATTCGTATGAGGCATTGTTAGAATTTACTAAGAGAGAAAACAAGACAACTGGTTGTTAAAAAGGTGTGTGATTCGTATGAGGCATTGTTAGAATTTACTAAGAGAGAAAACAAGACTCTCTTTGAGAAGGTTTCCATGCTTGAATTCATGTTCAATGTTCACTTTTTATCTGATGTATTAGATAGACTTGCTATATTAAACAAAGTTTTTCAGAGTGTGTTGATGTTACATCTGTGATTGGTTTTGTTGAGCTTGAGATTAAGGCTTTGGAGATGTATTTTATACTTGGTCTTGAAGTTGACATTAATGATCAACACATGATAGATTTAACTTTCATATCATTCCTGATTATGGACCTCCTGATGGTCAACTATATCCTCTACATACTTCTATTCGAGGCAACCACTATAGGAGTATTCGTATTCATAGGAACATTGATGGGTTTGATTTAGATGAGTGCATAAAGTTTCAGAAATCATTTGTTGAGTCAATTATAGAGAACTTAAAAGAAAGATTTTATGATAAGTCATTTCAAAGCTTTAGCTCCGTGCTCTTTTCCATTGAGAACAGAGTCTTATAGAGATTTTGGAAATTCTGAGATAGAGAAGTTAGCAATATTTTATGGTGAGAAAAAGGTAGCTTTCTCAAGTGAGACCTTTGAACCAATAGTGAGAAAGTTTGAAAAGAAATGAGAGTTTCAATACTTTAAACTCCAAGTCGGGCTTGAAGGACATGTGGGTCGCTATCAGAAGAAACTCAACAGTAAGAGAGAAGTATCCAATGTTGTTAAGGTTAGCTAGCATTGTAATGTTACAATGTTGTAGTATGGCTTGTTGTAAACGAGGCTTCAGCGTGCAAAACTTGATCAAAAATAAGTTGCGAAATCAATTGAATAAGAAACGTTGATGCTGTAATGAGGATATCCATTGAAGGGCCGAGATTGAGTGAATTCGATATCTTGGTGAGGCCATAGATATGTGAAGCGTGGAGCTAAAACAAGCAGGCATCTCTTTGATATTTATAGCGTTTATGCAGATTCTCAATGGGGTGATAATGTGTTTATGTAACTCTCTCTCTCTCTCTTTTTTTCGTAATAGAAGATATATTACCAAAACTACTGTACAAATGGCCACATGGCCGCCATGTGATGTACTAGCTTTCCCTCACTAATTACTCCGAACCACAGGTGTTGTCTTTGCTTTGCATGATTTTTCTCTTAGAAATCGGTTATGATTCTCTCATTTAACTCTATTTTTCTCTTTTTATATTTTATTAGTTTTTTCTTTTTTATAAGTAGGATATAGGTATGCTAGGCGTGGAAAGTGTTTCTGGTATCAATAAAACCAACTTCACATTTGGCCAATGATGATATTATCTCATACTTAGCTTTTAATAAAGTTGAGCTGGAGATTGGGTAGATTCTAGTACTATAACAATTATTCTCTCTACTTCTCTCTCTCTCTCTCTCTCTCTCTCTCTCTCTCTCTCTCTCTCTCTCTCTCTCTCTCTCTCTTTGTGTTGTCTTTGCTTTGCATTTTTTATTTTCTTGGTTTAATCCTCCTTTAATATCTCTCTCTCTCTCTCTCTCTCTCTCTCTCTCTCTCTCTCTCTCTCACACACATTGTATTTCCACTCTTTTACATTTTATTCCTTTTTTAAATTAAAATTTATTTATTTATGATTATGTTGTATACATGAGTTCCCAACTGAATCCGAGACCATAACTATCACCTGACAAGCGATTCCTCTCTAATGCTTTGCAATTAAAATTGTAATTGGTCAATGTGCTTAATTTAGCTCTTCTTTGTGATGTTTATGTATAAATTAGCTCTTTGTAGTTTTTCTTTGTGGTTGTGATTTACAACTATCCAAATGCCTTGAAGAAGCAAGCTGGTAGGATAGGTTTAAAGAATTCCACAACAAAAATGGTATTATGTTTTTTCGAGATTATTAAGCTATTATTCATGATTTGGTGTGCAATATGTATTGAATTTGTTTCTTTTATTATGCATTAGCTCATGAAAGAATAATTACAAGTTACAACTTATGCATATCAAAATTCAGATGGCACAATACACATGTAAATCATCCTTCCAATTTTGTTATTGTGTGATGTAGAATTATTTTTTGCTTTGTCTCGAAAACTTTTGTGCTTCTTGAAAAAAAGGATTGAAATGTTGGTTTATCTTTAAAAAACCGAAGGACAAAATGTAATGTGTGTGAAAACCGGTTAGTTGTTCAAAATCCCGGATAGAATTTGAAGTAGAAGGTTTTTTCATTGCTTCATAAAAAAGTTTTTCGCAAGCATTAGTCATGACCATTCACAGCAGCCACAACTTTGCATAGGACATCCGGTGCAATTAAGGGGTGGGTCACGGGTGTTGATCAGGGTTCGCTTGACTCAGCCTAGAACTTGTTCAAATTTGTGCAGAGCTTGCTCAGATTTGTGCAGAGCTTGCTCAAATTTGTGGGAGAAAGAGAAGAATCCTCTTCAAAAATTTTAAGTTTTAGTTATATTTTAGAAAATCTATAGAGAAATGCCTTCTCAAAATGGTCAATTTAATTTCAATAAAATGCATTTCCCCAACACTAGTCAACACTAGTCAACACTAGCGACTAGGCTATGCGCTGGTGTTGGGCCCTGCTATGCGTGCGAGAATAGATGGTGAAAGCCAAGTAGGGATGAGAGAGAGAGAGAGAGAGTGTACGACATTCCAATACTAAGGGTGTTTACAGACTACGAGTCTGCCCATGAAAAAGGTTGAGAGTTGTGGGCATGTGCCTTTTTGATAATACCCTTTACAGACCACGAGCATGCCCACAGAAAAGGCATCCTGCAAACTGAGAGCTATGGGTAGGCTATTCCGCCCGGAACTAGAACGGTGGTTGTTGGGCTCTAGTTGGCAAACACATCAGCACTGAGGGTGCATGGGTGTGGTCAAAGTCTGTAAAGAAATGTCAGACGGGCGGGTGATTGTGGTGATCTGATTGGTTGGGCAAAACTTTTTCTTCGCGGGCTTCCACCCAAGTGTGTAAACACCTTAAGAACGATGGTAGTTAGGGTGAAGCACAACACGTCCAATAAAAGGAGGTTCAGGCACGAAGCTCTTCCACAATGCTAGAAAAAACAAGACAACAAGCTACGCCGAATATGGCAGCCCCAACACTAGGCTCTACAAAAACATTCCAAAAAAAAAAACCAATCAAAAAATAAGGATAACTGTACCTCGTTTCATGTATACTACAAAAACATTTTTTTAAAACCAATCATAACTCTACCTAGTTTCATGTATACTACATGCACGTTTTATAACTAAAATATATAATAAATAAATCCTTAAAATAAGATAGTGAAAAACCTTAGGTGTTCTTTCGTCGGCAAAAATACGCTAAGTTGTCTTTTTTTTTTTTTGGGAGCGCTTCGTCACTACAATAAAGAGCTTAGACAAATTGATGGCAAACGTCAATAATAAACCGACAAATTAGCATTCATAAATCACAATGGCGGAAAACAACCTAATAGCCCTTGGTACCTCTGTTCGAAAAAAAAGTATTTTCTCAAAAGGTGGAAAACCTCTTTCGAAAAAAAGTATTCTCTCAAAAAGGTGGTAAAGAGATGACTAGAAGGCCATTAAGGGGCTCAAACATAAGTAAAAGTCTTTATTCTCCAGCAGGTCCAATATTATAAAGCTTGCAAGTCGAGTACGTAGATGATAGTCGTTACGAAACTGTACCTAGATGCTAGTCTCTCTTTAAGAAACTAGCCGAGTAACTATTTTAACCAGCTCACTCACACCAAAAACCAATTTAATTAGGGTATACATAGAGGTGAGTGTAAGATCAAGGTCACACACATCTCGTGATGAATGTACCGGAGCATATTTGTAAGTATTAATTAGCAATTTGTGTAGGAGTTTAAATCAATAGATATTCTTATCATGAACATGGCTCACTTGACAATCGAACTGTGAGACTATGGTCATGCATTTGTATAAATGTGTTTGTAGCCCTTTTGTACACTTGTCTATTTAAGAAAAGCATGAATTGGGTTGCAAGTATCCATATTTAAAAGTTTCTAATAATCTTTACCCTAACTTTCTGACAAAAGTAAGTCTTGAAGATAAAGTTTTATATGCTTGGGACAAGAATAGTAAAACAAATCAAAAGGCATTCAATAAATTAGTATATGTCTATTAACTTTTAAAAGATTAACCATTCAATAAATGAGTATATGTCTATTAACTTTTAAAAGATTAAATAAACTAGAAGCATAAAGGCCGGTACCACCAAAAGTACTCTTAAATGCACTTAAGCACTCAATGGGTGATAGTAAAGAAGAGAATCTCCTTAACCAATGTTAACACAATATTTTTTTTTGAAGATTTACAATGATTTGAAGTGATTCTTCATTATTTGTTATATCAACATTTCAAACATGGAAAGTTAATGAGTGGACTTGATACTTGTATGAAGCATGGGTAAACATACCTATTCACACTAGATGTCATTCATGGTCTTTTTCTTATGATTATGACATGGCATGTGCCATTGCCTCTTGTTGCCTAATATTCTTTGCCATACAAGAGTTAAAATACTAATTTTACTTGCATAAACGCATTGAGGAGCCACATCAATGAGCATAATATTTAGGACTTTTAATAGAGGCACATAGATTTCGAGCAATAATGTAAGCAACACATGTACCATGATGTACACTTCTACTTTATGAGGGAAAATCAAGAATCGCCTTTCAAGCAATGAAGTGAATTTTAGTTGCTTCATCGTAAAGAGGCATTTTTCAACTTTTCAAGATTATATATTGAATTCTTGGAAATGAAGCTAGGTAACTTAGTGACTACATTGATAGGACATAATTTAGTTTTTTTGCTCTATCACTTATCCATGTCATTGGGTTACACAAAAAAGATGCTTTCTTATTTCTATTATAAACAAGTACGATAAGTATCGCATGCTACTACAAGACCATGTATCTTGAATGAGATAAATTAAAGGTGCAGTATTTCCTCTTTTTCTTCAAGTATCAACTTACATCACATCACATGTAATGGTCCATAATTTATACATGTATATAGTTAAAAATATGTAAAAACGCTTATTGTTCGTCACTTGTGTAATATTGTAGAATGTTAATTATCATAAATGTTATAAGATAATATTAATTCTTTGAACAAGAATACAACTTCTAAAATAACTTAGGTGTTGTGTATATCCTAGTTATATAAACATAATATTTGAATGAAATAGATTAATTATTGTAGTTAATTATATGGTAGTGATATGTGGTCATAGGCTAATAATGAGTCGAGGGACTTTTTCCTTCCTTAGGAGGTTTTTTTTCCCACGCATGTGTACACACTCTTATGAGTGAGTGTGTAAATGACCTTATCATGTCACTTCACTTGTACTTCACACATTCTCAACAAACTACTTTGAGTGTTGTGCTTCTCTCTATCTATGCTTGGTTGTTGTATTTGTGTGTATGTTATCTCTACTCCAACAATTGGTATCAGAGTAGGTTCTCTTGCCCCTCATTATCACCTCCCCAAGTTGCTCTTCTGATTATCTCTTAGATTGAGCTATCCTCTTAGGTGGAGAAGGTAGTGTGCTATTAACTGTATTGTTAGCAAACATTTTGCACCTTTTAGGTTGTTTTCTCGCATTTTGGGGCTTGTTCGCATGCTATAAAGTTTTTGCAGACATCCCAACAAGGAAGTATTAGTTCGAACTGTCTTTGTTTGATTTTAGGTTTTATGCACTGCAAAGGAGCATACATTTGGTGTGTAGATAGCCCCATCTCATCGTATCATTGAGCTCATCAATAATTTTATCATCATTGTCATCGAGTTTTGCATCCTTGTTGCTAGTTAAAATGGCAGCTTTTTCTATAAGGAAATTGGTTATTTGGATTTCCATGCTTGGAAGTTATTCTTGTCGAGATTCTCATCACAATTTGGGATAGACCTTCATACAGGATTATTTACAGCAACTTATCAAAAACAACTTACCAAATAGTGCTTGTAAATACTTATGCACTTACAAAACAAACTTTGTAGTCTTGCAACACAACAGTACTATATACACTTACCAAATAGTGCTTGTAAATACTTATGCACTTACAAACTTTGTAGTCTTCAACACAACAATACTATATACACTTGTATACTAAAACTATATATGGAGTAGTAACACAAACATACATCCACCAATAACCTATAAATCACAAACATACATCCACCAATAACCTATAAATCACAAATTCCTTGCATAAACTGGTATGTAACCAATACTTTGCTATAACTTTTCACCAAACCAAAAATTGGCCATACATAGTTAAGATCGACACTTTCAGAGAGTAACTACAAAAACTTACAGATCTAGAATGGGGGGCTCAAAACATGCCACAAAAAATGTGAAAAAATAGGAGGATGCCTGAATTTGAGACAGTGACTTCCTGATCTACTTGCTCTCATAACTACCAAAGGTGTTACTCTAAAATTAAAGAGGGAAAGAGATGGAAATTCCTTACTTGCCTTATTCTTTCCTCTTGCTTGTCTACTTAACTCTCACACAAACTTGAGCTCTGATACCATAAAGACAATTTAGGCTAGAGGGAGAGCGTGAGTTCCTTATAAGTAAATATACACACAAAAGAGAGAGTAAGACACAAGAGAGAGATGGATGGTTGAATTTTCTTTTATCTTCTTCTTCTCTCAATCTAGTATATCTTAAACTATAATGGAAAGTACTCTCTTACTAAACCATATAAGGTAGGTCCATAGTGTGAACTCGACTTACGAGCTGGTGTATCTATGTCATACTCTAGTAATCCAAATGTGGCTGTCACATAGCTTGTTGTTATCTGCTTCTGGAATATCAACCATAGTCTCACCCACCATGCTATAATTATGCCATACTCTAGCAATCCAAATGTGATAGCAAGCTATCACATAACTTGTTGGTGGTAATCCAAATGTGACAGCCTACTGGTGGCATATACACCATAGTCTCACCCATCATGCTATAAATATGCTATCCACCTTTCAACTCATTTTGACTAGAAATCTATTTCAGACTTTCATGGTCCTTATAGACCTCAAAAGTAGCACCATATAAATAATCTCTCCACTTTTTAAGAGCATGAACTATTGCAAGTAACTCTCGCTCTCATAGGCTGAGTAGTTACATTGGGCACGGTCAAGATTTTTGCTTTCGAATGCAACTGGTGTCCCCTTGCATTAAAACCGCCCCAATGGATTCCCCACTAGCATTTGTTTCTACGATAGATAGCTCATTAGCGTCCACTATACTCAAGATAGGTGCACCTGCGATTGTAACCTTGAGTTTCTCAAAACTGCTTTGTTGTGGATTCTCCCAGTTTTGCTTTTAGTTCTCAGATGATCTGTCAAAGGAACTGCAATCTTCGCATAGACATTTATATACTGTCGGTAAAACCCTGACAAAACTAAAAGAATTTATAGTTCTTCTAAGTTTTTTGGCTTAGGCCATTTGAGAATAGTATCCACTTTCTCAGGACCCTCACCAGATATAATATGGCCTAGATAATGAATTTCCTTAGCAAAGAATTCACATTTTCTTTTCTTTTCTTTTCTTTTCTTTTCTTTGCAAATAACTTCTTCTTTGTAAGTAATTCGAACACTAAGCGTAAATGCTATAAATGTTCCTTTCTCGACTTGTTGTAAACAAGTATGTTGTCTAGGAAAGCCACTATGAATTTCCCTAAGTATGGACGTAAAATGTTGTTCATCCATTAGCATCATAAATGTCACCAGTGTTTTAGTTAAACCAAACGGCATGACTAAAAACTCATAATGCCCTAATCGATCTCTAAATGCAGTCTTGGGAACATCCTATTCTCTGATCCTGACCTTGTGGTATCCTGACCTAAGGTCAAATTTATAAAAATAACATGCACCATTAAGTTGGTTAAACAACTCATCAATACAGGGTATTGGATACTTGTTCTTAGTTGTAATCTTGTTAAGAGCACAGTAATCTATGCACATATGCATAGAACCATATTTCTTTTTTACCAAAGAATAGGCAAAGCCCACGGTGAAGAACAAGGTTTTATGAAATCTTTTCTCACATAATCGGCTAACCGTCGCTCCACCTCCTGTGCTTCAGAGTAGCTAAGTCTATAAGTAGGCTTTATTATAGGCTTAGAACCTCGTAGTGCATCAATGGAATGGTCCACCTCCCTAAATGGTGGGACACCATCTAGAAAATCTTTGGGAAAGACATCCCGATACTCTTGCAATAAAGAATTTAAAGTATCTATGTACTTACCATTATTTACTATCTTGTTTATAGCCTTGGATGTTTTCAAGTTTTACTCACATGCAAACAAAGCAAGGTTTATAAAATAGGCATTTCATCCAAGGCCATTTACATTTATTGTTTCATCTATGGAAACATTATTCACTTATGTTTCATCTATGGAAACAAAATTATGCAAAAGGTTACAAATGTACACCTTTTCTCCAAGTACAAGCTTTTAACAAATTTTAAAATTGCTTTAAATAAGTTAACTACAAGTTAATACATCAACCTTAGAAGACGAATTGAATGCAAAACTTAAACGAAAAAATATTGATCAACACAAGATAAAAGCATTGGGTTCAATCTGCCCCCCATATGCGAGACCCGCGGTCTCACATATGAGTATTTCGATGATTTATTAAGGTATGAAGTAATTTGATACAATCAATACATCTTCTCATCTCACAGGAGAAAAGAAACGATGGAAATAAAAGAGAGCTTTATCCAAGGAACCTACAATTCTTACAAAAACCATGTTTAATCTCTCTCTCTCTCTCTTTGGTTTTTTGTCAGAATATAGTTGAGTTGATACTTAAAATTACGGGAATAGGCTTGGCCTACAACTCAATGCGAGCCGTTTTACTGAATTTGGCCGTATGCAAAAGCCAACCTACTTTTGGGATCTCATCATCATAAAGATACTATCTTTATTACAAATTGATTTTGATTATATTTTTCTAATTGTTTAGAGATATTCATATACTCTCATCTCTAACTCTAATTTTATCAAGAAAGTTCACTCACATAACATACCTGTTGTATCTTGTCGAGCTCGTAAAACTCCATGGATAATATCAAAGGTGTACCTGGCACATGATGCTCACCCTGCAAAGTAGTGTATCTATCCTCATGCATGAACTCTAGGTTGTTATCTTGGTAACTACAACGCAGGGTAGGGCCCAGGCTATACAACCACTCCCTACCTAGATAGACATCTACCCTAGCTAAATGCATGACCTGGAAATCAAGCGTAGCCTTGTATCTCGACATAGCGACACCCCCAAAACCACCGTGTCCCAAACAGTTTTGTCATAACTATTAGCAAGCCAAACTGTGTACTTATGGTTACTTTTGGTCTCAGGCAGCTTCAACTTTTTGACTAACTAGTAGTTAAGAAATGTGTGCATGGCTCCATCATCGATCATAATCGTGACTCTATGGCCACCAATCCTGCCATATAAACGAACCAAGTCGTGTGGTCTGAAAAATGGTTGCCATATGGCCTGTGAAATACAATAGGCATGGTGTTGTCCGTATGGCAGACTGTCACCTCTCTTACCTCTACAGATCACTTGCACCATATGAACTTGCCGAGAGGATTTACCATCCTTCTAGGCATCACTAGAACTACCTCCATCTTTAGCACCCAGCTTGGGACAAGCCACCGTGCTATGCCCCGCCTTAAAGCAGTGAAAGCACATATTTTTTCCCTTCGCTTTCTCGTATTGTTGCTATTTTTAGAATTTCATATGGTTTTTCTCTCTAAATTTTTGTGGTTTTTTAGACCAATGTCTCCCTTGTGTGAGGCTTGACAATGTCCCTTGTCACCCCTAAAGAATTCTTTTAAATTTGTACCCCCATTCTCATCTGTCATTTTCCTAGGACTAAATTTTGATCCATGAGATATATCATCGAAAATTTGAGCATATTTTATTGTCGCGTCAAAATGCTTAGGCTCCTTAGGCTGTACATAACTCTTGTAATCTAGGTCAAGACCTCGCATGAACCCGCAAAGTGTTTGGAACGCATTGATTCCCTTTAACTTCAACACTATTTCTTGATAGTTATTGGGTGGCTGAAGTGCCATGCATTGAGAATTTTTCCCACTCATGCAAAGACATATGAAGCTCATAAATTGGTAGAAACTCTTTGCGGAATGCTATCTCAAACTCTACCCACGTACGAGGGCATCTCGCACTATAGGCCAAACTCATCCACCATTTATATGCTTTGCTCATCAAGGACAAACTTGCCTTGATAGGCTCACATCCTCTGGCGTATGCCTAAGGTTATGCAAGTCTAACCACTTCCATAAGAAAATGTTGACTGTGTCTTTGTTGCGTTCATTTTCCTCCCCCCTAAAGCTCGGCGCTTTGAGACCCTTGAAGGCACTAGACGCTACGGACTGCTTGGCACACTCTATGGACTGTTGCGTAAGTCCCAACTTCTATTGAAAAGAAGTAAATTGTACTCCTCTCTGCATGGGCATAGGAGACGCAACACTAGCAATAGGAGTGGCCGGTCGCGTGAGTCTAAACAGTGGTGCAAACTCCGAAGGATGGTCAAAATTTCATTTTGATTTTGTTCTAAGGTTTGGGTCATGGCAGAAAGCTACAAAATGGACTCCCTGGTCTGAGATGTCAGCCTCCAATCGGGCATCAGGATTTGTGTAACTGAACTTGTCCTCATTCAGGAGGTTGTCATCTATGGCCCAGGTCCAACAGTATATTGCCAATCTCTACAGACTAGTTGACTATCACACTCATCGGGTTGTGTTCAGTCTCTACGGATGGAATGGCTACCATGAAACTGTTGCTGCAACGTTCCTGCCTGTCCACCCTGGAATGGTAGACAACTTTGTCTTTGGATGCTGGTCGGCTGGGCTTCTTCTTGGATGTTCTAGTCCGTCAGCACTGGGTTCAGTTGCTCCCTCTTAGGAGTTGGCATTGACGCTTCTCTCAGTGTAATTGTGGCCTCTCTTGGATGATTTTTGGTACTAGATACCTCTAAATACTACATCCCACTTGCCAAATGTTTGGCCCCAATCATCCTTAAATGCTTCCTCAACCTTGTGCTTGGGTTTGGTACACTGCAACACAAAGTATGGGTCGTCTTCCTCGTTATCCCCAGAGGTAGCGATGACTGTAAAGCCACCCCCCCTCTTCCAGAGCATCAGTGAGTTCATCGAAGTCCTCTCCAATCAATGGTGCATCATCGTTTGTGACTCTATCTTCACGCATAGGAGAAACTTGAACTCACTATGTTGATTGCGCCCCTGTGGAGAGGTTGAGGGCAAGCCATGTTACAACATCATGGGCATTCTCTAGCTTTTCTTGGGGACATGCTAATTGGTGATTATACAGAGCTCTCTTAATAATAACAGCACCACATCCATCATGTTCCCCCTTGCCATGGCTAGACCCAAAGAAATTCCACATCATGTTTACACCGGCGGTCAAGGATTTAAACCTTGAAACAAAGTAGAATGCATGGGCTGATTTGAATTGAGAGGAAGCCCCGTTTGACCATATCCAATGTTCTTTTATATTTGCCTGTAAATGGAGATAATCATTTTTTAGCGATTCCCAATGCAAAAGAAACGCATATTGCACAAATAAGGTGTCGTGTTCCCCCTATCATTCCGAAATGTAGAAATGGTACATGCGTTGCACTGACCTGGACTCCTGTGAGTCGGCAAGCAGATCGGCATCAGTCATAGAAGAATCAAGCACATGACTGTATGTTATATGCACTAGAATTGTTATTTGCTTGTTGTGCCAAGTAAGCACTTTGGATCTCTTCTTGTTCCTAAAATGAGTAATTTTTTGCAAAATCTATGACAGAGACAATAGTGTCATGTGGAAAATTGGCAAAATTGCTTATCTTGCCAGCAGCTGGCCGTGAAATTGTGAAGCACATATTTTGGGATCCAACCACGTGATCTAAAAGCTCCCTCGGTTAAATGCTCTTATACAATAGTAGCCATCTCTTCTTCTCTGATCCTTCAACATTGCCCATTTCAAATCTCCTCCATTTTAGAGCAAGGCTTTCTTGGACTCTCATTTCATTTGAACAGACAGCAGACTACTTCTTCACACCACAGCATGTGCATGTACCTCTAATGCATTCAATGGAGTGCCACTAAGAGTTTGTAGGCTTTGGACAGAGCGTTGGCTCCCATAGAGACCTCAGGTTGCCAAAGTTGCTCTCACTTGCTACACATGACGAGGATCCAGGTGGCCTGCAAACTGAGCATTCTTCTGGGAGAAATGAGCATCTATCTCCATGGAGCAATTTTCCAACATGACCAGATCTCAAGTCATTCAAACCTTGCCGCGGGGGCCAGGTCAAAGTCTATGTGTGTTTTGCAACAACACACATTCCTGTCTTTGAGTTTCTTCACATACCATGGCTTACAATGCTCAAAGCTCCTTTGCCCAATCAAAACATCAAGGCTCTCAGCCATAAACTTGAGATACAACTCCTTCTATTCACCCAACCCAAAACCAGTCCATTGAAATTCAGTACCTAAACTAAACAGTTACTAGATTATTCACTACGAGAAAACAAAACAATTTCAACCACTGAGTTGGTTTAGGACACTCAGAGTTTCAACTGCTTTCAATCATTAGAAAACAAATCAATTTTGCCACCCATCAATACTAATAACAAAAAGGTACATGTGAACTATATATTGCTGTTACAGTTGGAAATGCAATAATTAAACTAAACAACTACTAGAAAACAAAATAATTATTCACGACAAGAAAACTAAACAATTTCAACCACCGGGTTGGTCTAGAACATGATCAACTATATTGCTGTTGATGTTCCAGTTCCAACCACGAGGCTGGTTTGGATGATCACATTTATTAAGAACATCAAAACAAATCAATTACCCACATTAAGACCATCAACCAATTACACATTGACAACATCACTAGCTCAATGATATTGTTGTTTATTTTTGTTCCATTCATGCTGATTTAGGACAATCACATAATTGTTGTTTGACCTGAACCAGGTCAGTGGCATTGCTATTTATTTTTGTTCCAACCATATAATTGGTGTTACACCTAAACCAGCTCGGTGGTATGTTGCATGATGTTCCTACCACCGGGCTGGTTGGGCTGGTTTAGGATCACTTTAGAATTCAAACAATTTGTACTAAAGCTTTAGAGAATCACAGACAACCACCTGTTAGGACAACCACTGACCTACGTTGTGTCAAGCAAGTGTATGATGTGCTCCTCAAACTGCTTGTGTCCCGTTCACTTTTTGCAAATGTTCTTCTTGTTTGGAGAAACTCTCGTGTTCTCATGCCAGAACAATGTCACTCTTTCCTTTTCTTGCGTTCTATTGAAGCCCATAGACTTTTTGATTCTGGATCATCTTGCATTACTTTTACTCTGCGTCCAACCGCTTTGGAGCAATGTTGGACCTTCTGATTGACAACATCTTTGACATTGTGCGTCCAAGCCATTTCTTCTTTATTTCAAGGGATACCAACATGGCTAATGTCGCCTTCTTTGCAGCTAGGTTATCTAAGTTGTGCAACCCTTTCACTTTCTGTAGGCCATCTCTCAGGTTAGAAAGCAGTGTCTCTTGTGCGTGCATCTCCTGAGGTGTTGATAGGGTTGTCACTCTATGAATTTTAGGGTGCAAGGTAAAGCTTCTAATGACACGAGACTTGTACTCATCTAAATGGCATGATGTTGCTACCGTTGAATTCTCCCACCAATCGATTGGCCACAGCTCGTGTTCTTCGCTTTTGATGCAATGTTCAAATGTGTCCATCTGCAGCTGCTTCCTGCTGCTGCTGCTGCTCTGCAAGGAGTCTTATGTCTTCTTGTTTTCTCTCCCTTTGCATAGTACATTAAAAAAGTGTCTTGTGTTGCCGCTTTGAGCTTTTTTCCTCGTCCGTGCCATTTCTTTCCTCGTCCTGCAATCTGCTTCTTGTGCCTTCACCAAGCTTTTCAGCGTTCCTATCTCACCGCCTTTGTTTGGTTCTCTTGCAAGCCATGAAGAGCTGCATATTGCCATTGCCATGGAGATGATCAGAAAGAGATCATCTAGCTTAAGAGGTGAGAAAAGCAAAGAAAATAGAGACCACTGAGCTGGTGAGGCCAACAAAGCAAAGTGATCAGATAGAGACCATCGAGCTCATCAGGTGAGCAAAGCAAAGATGACAACTTACCAGGGTAAAGAAGACAACGCCACACCAAATCATGCAGCTTGTAGGGCGGGGGAGGAGCTGCATCTTGCCATTTCCATGAAGACGATCAGACAAAGACTAGCTAGCTGGCGAGGCGAGTAAAGAAAAGAAGACATCTTATAGAGCAAAGAAAAGAAGACAAAGAAAACGAACACAATACCTTGCAACGTAGGAGGTGGCAGGTTCTGATGCAGCGTCAGGTTATGTACTTTATTCAAAACATTCGCCACAGTGGGAGGCTTGAAAATTTGAAAGTCTGCGGGCTATTGAAGTTTTCACCCGCCATGGTTTTTCCCCTTTAGTGATACACATCAGTAAAATCTTGCCCCCAAGCAAGAGGAATGTGGCCTAAAATGCTTCAAAACACCAATAGGCCAAAGGGCACGCTATCGGATTTGATGGTGTGCAATGTGAAATGCAATGACCCTTGACTTTCTTATGAGTCATATATCAAGGAACTACAGGGAAAAAGAAGCAATGAAAAATTGTACATAGTGTTGGATTTATTAAAAGATCTTTGCACATGCAAAAATTGAACATTTTCGATTTCTTCCATTCCAGGGTGAATCAAGATATCGATAGCACTAACTATCAGTGTTTTAAGACCACCATTCACTAGTCCCCCTAGTGTGGATTCCATTTTTTCAATCCGTTTAGGTTTTCAACAAAACCAAAAAAAGTTATGGAGCGTGCCCTCGAATGGGTATGCAAAATTTTAGCACAACATTGGAGGTCCCTTAAACCATACTAGATTTTCTCAATTGGATGTGTCCTATGGTTGAGGAGAAGCTCATGTAGTGTACTTTAGAATGATTACTTGGTTGCATGTATGTGCAGAACAAATTTTTAATATTTTTGTATAAAGTGTTATAACATATGCTATTTAGAACACATGCCTCACATGCCACGTCAAACTTGTAACAATTTAATGATCAAATTATAAATTTTACTTCTATGTTTTTTTGGTCTCATATTGAAGATTGGAATGTGTACTACTGCTTGGATATCAAGTTTGTCAAATTCCATTGAGCAATGCATAAGTTATGGGTCGGGCAAGTTACCTATATACAAAAAATTTCCATAACCTCACTAAAAATGGCTATACGCAAGCATGCATTGACCCTATTCTAGAATGTAGACGGCAAGAATTGAGGGAAATTGTAACATACATGAGAATCCCTTTGCTTTTCTTTGTGGAACGACACTGCAGTGTGCCATCTTTTGATTGGCATGTAAAGTGGATCCACTCTTTGTGTTGGCGACGAGGAGCACTGTACTGAAAACTATACTCTAGCACTATTAGGTACCCCAATCAGGTTGTATGCCAAAATCCTTGAGTTGGGGATTGGTATCACCTATTCTCCTGATTGCTGTGTAGCCTCCCTCGTATATGTACTGGGTGTTGTTTATGCTATCTGTGGAAACAATAGTTGATCATGTATGTTACAATTCAGATTTCCAGCAGATCTACCATGTGCGGGCTGGCTAGCTTGGTTTGACGAGCCACATTCTCCCACAAGGTCCCCTCTCCTCCTGTTGGTAGTAGTTCTTCTAACTCTGGAAATTGGGGCTCGGAGAGGGCATGGTACATAGGGTTGCCTTCGTGACTCCATGTTGGGTGAAAGCATGGTACATAGGGTAGCCTTCGTGACTCCATGTTGGGTGAAAGCATGGTACATAGGGCAGCCTTCGTGACTCCATGTTGGGTGAAAGCATGATAAGGTGGACTGAAAACCTATGTCCTAGGCAATGGTTTACAATTGGTTGTGAAACACTTTTATGTAGAATTAGAGGATTAAAACATGGTTGTTTAATCTTGTTTCACATTTATTGTATCTAAAAGGCACTAGATAAATTACTAAATGCAACTTATGATGATATGAAATCCACTAATATTGGTTATCTTCAAGTGTGGTAGCAACTAATGCAATTGGTAGAAAGTGTACCACCTTATCATGCTTTCACCCTATTAGAGTATGCATCCGACATGATTCTTCTAGTATGTTCAAATGGTGTGATTTGCATGAGCACCTTGAACATTAGTTTAGGCTTCAAGAGGGGGTTTCTTAGTCGGATGAAGCCCTCGTACTCTACAATAGGATCACAAAGACTTAAGGACATTTACATCAGTAAAAGCTTGTATGTTATCCTGAGGGTGATGATCATCTTCAAGGACATTTACATCAGTAAAAGCTTGTATGTCATCCTAAGGGTACCTCATCGACCGGCCTTGGTGGAGATAGAGTTGGTGCCGGCATCTCCTTGGGGGTAAGAGTGTTAATGGGAAAATCAAAGGGGATATAAGAGAAGCGAGAGAAGATACAATCGGCCTTAGTTTTGTTTGTAGGAGATACACTAGGAAAGGGATTTAGTAATTTACTCTAGCAATGGAAGTAAACACTGGATAAGTAAAAGAAGTGGAGGTTCCTGGTGTTTCTTCTTGACCCTCAGTAAGCTGGGCTTGTTAGTTTTCATAAACTCTAGGAGGTTTAGTATATCTAGTTGTGGTTATATTAGGATATTCAATATGCTCCTTGTCAAAATTACAAACCACGTTAGTGAGCATAGCCTCCAAATACTTATGGATGGTTCTATAGAGTTTTAAAATACCAAACGGATGATATAATGTGGATTCATAGATATTTAGATGTTGATGGGTATTATAAACTTCAATCCAGCCATGGCTAAGTATCCATTGGTAGCTACATGCAACAACTTCGTAGTTGGCCAGTGTTAATGGTATGCCATCTAGGAGAAGAGGTCAAGTTTATTGACACTATCATTCAGGATGTCTGATTGTTGCAGCACCCGACACCAACTACTAAGGTTTAGCACTATGGGATGCAAGGGGAAGAAGAAAATATTAGCTGGGTCAATAAGGATTATATCCCCTTGAAGTATTCCCATTAACAAGGTTGGGCCTACATCCCTTTCTTTGTTTTGTGATAAATTAGTGTGAGGTCTCCTAAACTGAGGTCTTCGGTGAGGTTAATTTTGTATTGAAGAAGAGAGAGGGTTAGTGTAGATAAAAACAAGGTTGGAGGGGCCCGAGGAGTTACTGGTAACGAACCTATCTCTGAAGTGCGTTCGATGAGTTAGCGCAATTCCTTAGGTTGGTCAGTCCTTTGAGAGCATTGTTAGAGGGCGAGCTATGGTTCCAGTTCCTAAATCCTAGAATCTTTGTTTGTAAGGAGTCCGAAGATGGCTGCCGCAAGTAGCAGCTAGCACCTCATATCTTCGTGTGCAGCTTCCTCTTGTGCTATCCTAGAAGTGGTGGCTTGAGATTTTGCCTCTTCAACCTGCTTTAGTCGCTCCTCTGCCAAGCTTTGGCTGCTGGTATACATGTTCAAGTACCTATTTGTTAAAGATAACATGCTACCATACACACAAGAAGGAAGAGAAGATAAGAGAGATACATGCAAGGGTTAAGTCCAGAGAGTTGCACATTGCCAACCCTAAGATGGTTAACTCCTCGATGTGCAGCCGCTAGTAGGGGATCACTCCACCTCTTCTTGTGTCACCCAAGAAGAGATCCAAAGGCTAGGTAGAGAGCAAGAAGGAATAAAGCTATGGAAAGCTCAACCTTCACCTCATGCAACTAGCATTCAAAAGGGGCTTGGTAGATAGGAAAGAGAGGATAGAGAAGAAGAGAAATGAGAGCATTACCATCCCTACTTACATACACCGACAATGAAGCATGCAAGCAAGCAAGAACACAAGCTTACATGCATCTACAAGCGCAAATGAGAGAGGGAGAGAGAATGAGACAAATGGGATGCCCCTTTTTATATTTCATAGAATGACTTATATACAAGAGCTTATAATTACAATGGCTGGCCGCCCATTTACAATTGGGGGTCCAAAACTAGTCTTCCTAAACTATTCCTCATCATGACTGGCATTACACAAGCCGTACACTCGATCATCCCATGTCTTATATACAATAAGAGCATTGCGCAATTACAAAAGATAGGTTACAAATAGTATAGCCACGCTAAAGGTAGTGTTAACCAGATATAGGTTATAAACAGTGTAGCCACACTAAAGGTAGTGTTAACCAGATTGGTTAACATACCCCATCCCTAATGTAAGTCCGTCCTCACACAGTTGGCCAGATCTATTTGTAGTAGATCGAATAGGTTCGGATGAAGTCGTGACGTGAGGTTGGAGTGGGGGGGCTCGATGGAAGACCTTGTAGGTTGTCCAAAAGGTGGTCTCCAAGCGGCGCAGACAAGCATCCACATGATGCATTCATAGTAGCCAAAGAAATGCTTTAAGGTTGGGTCTTTGTTGATGTCAAAGGCTAACCCTTGCATGCCTTCATTGTAGTGGTCCCAATCTAGAAAGGACTCTAGCAACGTGATGATAAAGTGGAAGAAGCGGATCATTGCGATCATGGCTGGGTCAAGGAAAATGAATGGGGGAAGAAGAAGGTTGTGGATGGAAGAGTCGGAGGGTGGATGTGCCAGAGGGGGGTGGGGATGGTGGGGGATGGGTGCTAGAAGAGGGGGGGGGAGAGGAACCATTTGGTAGAGGGGGAGGTGGGGGAGAAGAAAAGCATGGGGGTGGGGGTGGTAAATGTCGGAAATTCCAGACACGGAATCACCTACCTCTATAGCTGTCCATCCAACAGCCTTGGAAAACACCACGAGCCTGGGGCACCACCAGCACACTGGCTGGAACACTTCTCACACAATTCACCACACCACCCACACCAAAAAAAGGGCCAAAAAGGGGCACCATAATCAAAGTAAACACCCAGCAACACATACACTTCCACCATGTGCATGACGAGGTAATCAAAGGTTGGCACAAAGTGCGTTGTGAGAGTGAACCTGTGGACTACACCACCAAACACGTCAATCATGCCTTCTCTTGCAAATCAACACACACAGGATACTACTACACAACCATAGCCAGATACATCACCAGTATCATTCATCCTTGAATTCCCAACCAACACTTTCATACAGCTTCTTCCGGCACAGAAGATTTTCCTCACACAACCATCTCACATACACGACACTTTCAAAATAACACAAGATGTATACTCACAAGGCTGTCTCCCATTCATTTTGGCTAATCCCTCTCTCACCTCTTCTCAGAACTTCATCACCTTAGCCCTCGAGCTGCCCTCAGTCGACGCTAGGAGGCAGTAACCCAACAAAACCACACACACACTCTCTCTCTCTCTCTCTCTCTCTCTCTCTCTCTCTCTCTCTCTCTCTCTCTCTCTCTCTCTCTGTGCTCAGCCAGCTCTACAGAGCTAGCAAAAGAAGCACACCACTCTGCCCAAAGGCGGAAATCCCGACAAGAAGCCTTCTCTGCTCTCTCAGATACAAGCTGGAGCAAACCCAAAACCATCGTCAGCACTCTCTTTGGAGGAGAGAAAAAGTTTTGCAGCCCATCCCGTCACAACAAAACCAGGATCACCCTGAGCTGCGATGGCCACCAAAAGAAAGCCAGGTCTCTGTAGCGTTTGGCGGAGCTGTAGTCCGAGTAGTGGGCGGCCAAATACAACAAACCTCCTTGTCGGCAGCTATACTGTCTCTCTCGGTTGCCACCAGCCACCGCTAGCACCAGTGCCACACACTTCTGTCATTCCCAGCCACTAGAGGCGGCAACCCAACCAGGTGACCCATAAAAGCTCCTTCCTCTCACAGGCATCAGCCCGCAGCAGCAATAATACTGTCATTGCTCTCCTCCTCACTGTTTCGCTGCTCCCACTTCTTTTTTACTTACAGTCGGAGTCTTCCTCTCTCTCCTTCGCTGCAGTTGGTGCCACCACCACTCCCTTTACGCTATCGACATGCTTCCCTCCCCTTCATTGCTTCACTGCAGTCCACGCACCAGCCTCCTCACTGTCAGCCGTCACACCAAACAGCTACATGTCCAACCTTCTCGCTACCAGAGGCGGCTCCCCAGCCGCCAGCCCACCCTCTCTCTGCGCTGCCCTTCAACTGGCAACCCTCTGCTCATGCAATGAGACGGTGTCAGGTAAAAATCTGAGAAGTGTTTTGGGTCTGTGTACATATGGGATGCATGGTTTGCAAATAAGCTTTGCCCTGTGAATGCCCTGGCAAATGTACACGCTGAATGGTTTTGCAGTGAGCTAGTACATGCGTGTTGTTTTTTTGGGGAGCAGATGCTGGAGATTTGGAAGTTTTTTATTGCAGCAGCAGTGTGGTGTGCGGGTGGTTGCTAAATGCAGGGCACCGATCGATTCGAATGTGAGCCGCCTTTGGAGCATGGGGCAATGGTCGGGTTTTGGTAAGTCATGTGCAGCTGATGATTCTGAGTTGTGAGCAGATCTTGCACTTTTGGAAGGTCGTGGTGTCATATGTTAAGAATGAAGCAAGGAACACTTCTCACAATTCACCAGCCACCCACACCAGAAATACAGCTCAAAACCATGATAAACAGATGATCATTCAGCAAAAACATACACTGCACCATACACACTGTACAAACTCAGCAATTACACCAAAAACTAGGACTCTGGCCAAGATTTATTGCCAAGGGAATTCACCCTTGCGTCTGACAACCAAGCCCCTGTCTCCCGGTCTCTGCTTCTCTTCAGAGGACGCCCCACCAGCAACCCTCCTTCACTTTCACTCTGTCCCCTCTTCTCTGCTTCACTGCCACTGGCCCTCGTAGGCTCTTATGGTATCGGCCCTTCTCACCTGTCTTCAGCCACCTCTGCAGCTGCTTTACGTGCCAGTGACACTTGAGACGGTTTCCAACTCTACACTGCACTTTAGGCTCTCTCTCTGGTCAGCATCCACTCTATGCCTGCAGTCGTTGCTGCCCACACAAAACCAGCCACTTCTCTCTTCAGAGGGCGCCCCACCAGCAACCCTCAACTTTAGTAGCTCTCAATCTCTGTGTGTCGTGACCAGTAGCTTCGCCAACCACAGAGCCTCTGCAGCTTTCCTTGCTCGTCAGCCTTTGCACAATCTCTTCAGCACCAACACTAACTGCTCAATGCAGCACCCTCCTTCTCTTGCATCTAGTCACCGCCGGCTCCTATACACTGCTCCCTAGTCGCTTCGCCAGCCTCACCTGCGCATCCAGCCCTTCTCTTCACGCTGACCAGTATCACCAGGGCGACCCCTACCCTCTGCGTCTGTCTGCAGCTACTTCAGGGTGACCTTCTTCCACAATGAGGTGGCCACTCCTCTTCACGCCTCTGTCTCTGCACAGCCACCCGAGAGGCCTCGCAACAAGGCGGCAACTCCAGCCCTTTTTGTCCCCGCAGTATCACCAGCCAGGCGTCCAATTACTACAAGGTGGCCGTCTTTCGAATCTTCGCCAGCCTCTAGATGATCATGCTGGCAGCCAACAAAACCTCCACATCCACCCCTTAAGCTAGCCACTTGCATTATATATTTAATTTTCCTCTAAAGCCTCAATAATGGCTATACACCCTTCATTACCTTGCTTCATTCTTAACATACGGCACCACAACCTTCCAAAAGTGCAGGATCTGCTCACAACTCATAATCATCAGCTGCACACGACTTACCAAAACCCGACCATTTCCCCATGCTCCAAAGGCGGCTCACATTCGAATCGATCGGTGCCCTACATTTAGCAACCACCCGCACACCACACTGCTGCAATAAAAGACTTCCAAATCTCTAGCATCTGCTCCCAAAAAAAACAACACGCATGTACCAGCTCACTGCAAAACCATTCAGCCTGTACATTTGCTAGGGCATTCAAGGCAAACTTATTTGCAAACCATGCATCCCATATGTACACAGACCCAAAACACTTCTCAGATTTTTACCTGACATACTTTGCCCAACCCCTAGCCTGCTGAATCATTTATGATCAGCAGCAAACAGCATATGACCATGTTTCCCTCCGTCAATCCTTTGATCATCATACAAGGTAACCAAAACATATCTATTCCAAGTAATCAAAGAAACATTGTCGTCTTCCAAAGGCATAGTTTGCCATCCCACTTCCCACAACATAACATAAGAACTCCTGGAAACAAAGCTCTTGACATACATACCATCCTGCCTCATCTCAATTCCAAAATCACTAATATGGTCAACACCAATATTGAAAAACCAGTGAAGCAACTCCTGCTGACGGTTCAATGTGAAAGGTCCAATGTGAAGGGTCCAATGCTTAGTGCTAAGTAGCACTAATGAAGCTATAAACCAATGCTAATGGGCCCACTAATGCTAATCCAAATCAAGAGAGTAAGGAGAGTGAAAACGACTTCTGACAATGAGGCAAAAAAAAAGTTTTTCGGTTTTATAACCTCAAACGAGGTTCGGTGGCATCATGCACTTTAGGGTTTGCAAGATGTACGCTCTGGATTTTAGGGTTAGTGAAACAAACGGCCAAGATACACACTTAATTTTAGGGTTGGTGAAGGATCGACAGTTGAGAAGGCCTTGAGCTTGCCAGGGGCTCGACAAGATTTTCCAAGGAATCCACAGAGAGGCTGATAATAATCAGCATAAGATAGATTGCCTGCCCGTATTATTTTCCCGTATTGTCCCCATCTATGACACTTCCGCATTTTGCATACATGTCAACAAGAGTGTTGCCAATGACAACATCCAGCCCTAAAGTGCTTTTAATAACATGAGCATGAATCACCTTGCCTTGTCTGAGCTCTGTGAGGGTGATACATGCTTTTAGGACGGCCACAAAGGTATGCCCATCTGGTTTCCTCCCCGACTGTTGCATTTGAAAATACAGTTCAATACCTCTATCAGGTTTTCCATGGTTGACATGTGCCGAAATGATTGCACTCCATGTGTAGCAATTGTGTTCCCACAATTTGTTGAAGACTTCATTGGCTTCCAACAAACTACCACACGCATCAAACATGCGGATAAGGTAGCTCCCCACATATGCATTTGACTGCAACCTACCCCTGGTCATAAAGGCATGCACTTCCCTTTCCACCGATGCCCTGTACTGCTTCAAATCACCATGAGCTTCTTTTCAAAGACTTTAACTGGTTGCAGCCATTAACTGGCACATAGTTTATTCATGTATTACAAATGAGCATTCCATGTGTACATATAATGCCATCATATATGGCTTTCCTGAACAACGAGTAGAGCTTTAATCTCCATGTTCATACACTCAATTCTACAGCATTCTGCATTGGCATTCCTTTTATCCTTCTGATGTTTTGGGCTTTCTCTATGTCGAACCATTCATTCAGATTATCATTGCATACATTTAGCCCTGTTTTTCAAAAAGTTTCTTTCAGATATCCTGACAATCAGAGTACAAAGAAGTGTCCACCTTTCCGGCATTCATGAGTTCTTCAGCATTCTATCTGTTTTGCAACTTGTAGGGAAGACCTCAAGTCAATACAAGCTCCTCACCTTCCTCAGCTATCAGAAACGTCGAGTGTCGTAAGCCCTTGAGACAAAGGGTTAGCTTCAAGTCACTACAAGCTCCTCTCTATCCTTGGTTATTGGAATAGATGAGTGTCATAGGCCCTTGAAGTGGCAAGAATGGATCAAGTCATTGCAAGCTCCTCTCCTTCCTCAACTGTCGAGAAGGATGAGTGTCACAAGCCCTTGTTGCCATTCTACAGCTCTGAGAGAGAACTGCAAGTCTATACAAGCTCCTTGCCACCCCCTTCTCCTGAGGTGAACAAGTGTCATAAGCCCTTGTAATCCTTCTTCCTCCCTAATAGTTTTATTATGGAAGACTACAAGTCCTATAAGCTCCTGGCTCTCTCTTTTCGAGAAATGCATCAGTGTCATAGGCCCCTATAGCCTTCTTTGCTTTGTCTGCCATTATTTTTACCTCCTTTGCATCCTTGTCATGCTTTAGAAGTTCTCCAAGCAGCTAAGATATAGCATCATTATAGTATATTTCCTTCATTTTTGTACCTGCCTTTCAGAAAGCCCTGATTGTGTATCTATTTGCTCTAATTTTCCTCAAGCATCATCTTGATTTGTATGTCATTTTGCATGTATCCATACATTCCAGATATCATATCGTTTTTCATCCAGCATTCAAATCAGATAACATTACCTTTGTTTTCCACTTCACCCAGCCTTCTTTCGACTGCCTGTTGCTGTTGCATGTAGAGCACAAACACCTGAAACATCTGCATGGTGTTGACGTCCGGACGAAATCCTTGCTGCTCCTGTTGATCACCCATGATTCCCTTTCTACTCTCACCCCAACTGTTTCACATCAGGTTCACCAAAGATGTCGTGATGTGAACGGCTTGGCTGGGAACATGCTGGATGTCTGGCTGTGAGAGCTAGCACTCTGGATCTCGAGGGAACATGGGAGAACAGGCCGCTAGCAAAGATGGGCCTCCCTCAATTCACCGGTAGACTGGAGCGCACACACTTACAAACACACTCTCTCTCTCTCTTTCACTCAGCACACACACATAGGGAAACAAGGTCCCTTTTTCCATAGGCCGAGCAGCCGATAAGCAAATATCAAGAAGGGAGAAGAGAGAGAACAGATGCACATTATAAATAATTATCACTTAATCACAACAAACTATTCATAAGCATCTTTTATAGCATCATAATACAATCCTGGTTTTTTAGATGGGGAAAGCCTCCATCGACATGTTTGCCTCATCCCGGTTTCTTCCCATTGAGCCGTTCTCTAAGTCCTTCCGTTCATATGCCTCATCCCGGTTTCTTCCCATTGAGCCGTTCTCTAAGTCCTTCCGTTCATATGCATGGACATGACCTGCAAATATCAAATCCACTTTTGCTTCCTTCAGAATAAGCTCCATGGACTTCCTCATTTCCTCACCATCATCCTGATGTTTAGAATTGCAGCTATACCATGGTGCATGAATGACTGCAATCAGCCAGGGAGTTTTTCTTCTATCTACTTTAGCCAAGTCAGCTAGAAACCATTTGTACTGATTAGAATCTTTACTGACATTAGCATAGGAGCCAAGCATAAGGACATGTACGCCAGAAACTTCAAAAGAGTAATAGAGATTTGAATCTGAACCACTCTCTTTGTATGGCCTTTGCCACCGTGTGTTGTAAGCTCTAAATGGTTGCAATACAAATGGAATATTCTCTACATCATGATTTCCTTGGGTAACCATCCATGGCCTTGAGCTTGCCAGGGGCTCAACAAGATTTTCCAAGGAATCCACAGAGAGGCTGATAATAATCAACATAAGATAGATTGCCTGCCCGTATTATTTTCCCGTATTGTCCCCCCTTTAATGTTCCTTTTTCATTCCGTCTGGCCAAGGTCGCTTTTTCTGAAAAGGGAGAGGAAACTTTCCCCTTCTGCCAAAATAGTAGGTGCATGGTGGGGTATATGAGCCAACCGGGAAAAAAAGGATGCTGAAGCGCTTCAATGGCTGTTGGTCGCTGACTAGGATCCCATGAACACAAAGCCATCATAAGATTGATGGCTTCAGCACTTGCATCAAGCTGACCATTTATCATCTGCAACTGCTCCGGATGAAAAGTACCCACATTCGAGGCTAAAAATATCTCAAACCATAGCTCCTTTGCAAAAATTTCCTTCTGCAAAGTTGTTCCCAATATGTTTGACTATATTTCTCCAGTTCGTAGCATCTTCATCAGGCACTCCCTGCTCCTGATATTTTGCCTCCAAAATGGCTCCCTGTCCTCCTCTATTACCCACACAGGCTTGTATTTTAAAGCATATACACACATGTACTTCACTGTTTTCATGTCCACGCATCTCAATCCATTTAAAATAGTCTCTGAGCATGCTTTCATTGCATGGACGTGCCACAGCACGACAACGTCATGACAACCATTTTGAGCTTCTGTGAGCTCGAGCAGGGCAACCCTCATACCAATGTGGGTGAATTGAAAAATTTCTTATTTTGAGCATGCATGCTCATGTACGGTTACCCATCATCATACATTAGATGAAGATCCAATTACAAAACATTTTGGCCGAAGCCAACAAGCAGCGAACCTGTGTAAGAAATTTATCCACAACTTTATTTTTTGTAAAGCCAATATTGCACGATCTTTCAAGGCGGTTAAAGATTTTGTGAATGTGACTTACATTTATGCTTTTGGTTGTATTCGAGCCCATGTGTGTGAATTAAAGTGCATGTTCCATATGAACATGTCTTGCAGTCCCACAAGAAAAGAGCTTGGTGTGAATGTGCTCATACAAATATTAAGGATTTTTTATCAATTTTTTTTCAAAAGTATGAATATCAAATTTAGCACTATTTGCGGCTACACGCCAAAGCTTGCTAGCTTGAGTTGTTAGTGCATGCCAATTGAAAAGATGCAGGAATAAAGCTGCATCTTTGTCTTCTTCTCGTCGTTCTATGCCTATGTGGTTTTTCTATGCCATAGCCAACCTTGGCTCGTGTTGCTTTGAACCTCTGCAGCCTCATTGTCCTCACTTCCCTACTCCTCAAGGACAATGTGTATGTGGATCAACTTCTCCAATGCGTAGAGGTTCATTTAGAGGTGGAGACTCCCCATATTTTGATGAGATGATTTCGTTGCCTATTGTGGAGGAGATGAAACTTGTTTTAGGTGCTTCATCTAGTACCAATGAACATGCAAGGGATCAAGCATTTTATACTCATAGAGGTGCTAGAGGCAAGGGGAGCTTTAGTCTGAGAGGACGTATAGGGGGATGTGGTTGCCAAGATATGTCAGCATAGTCTCAACATAATTTTCAGCCATCATTCGGTGCTAGAGATGGTCATGGTTATGCACCTCAAAAAGGTCGAGATAATGCTCATGGAAGAGGTCGTTGGGCAAGGCCAACAATCATCTATGCAGCATGTGGATTGTCACAATTGTGGAAAGTTTGGTCACATGGCTCATGACTGTTATCGCAAACATAATGATTTGAGAGGGGGTAGAGTACATGGTGGCAATTTTGCATCCAACAATCATGATGGTAGTGCAAATCATTTGTTTGCACAATGAAGTATGTTGTGGGTTCCATGATGACACATGGAGATAATGATGATACATGATATATGGATTCAGGAGCGTCAAATCACATGACTTGCTATGGTGAGTGGTTTGAGCACATGAAACCAATGGATTAAAAAGGATATATGGAGACAGGTGATGACACTCAGCATGCTATCACTCATGTTGGGAGTGTACCATTGGTGATGCATAATGAGTGACGAGGTGAACTCTATGTCAAATGTTTTGTATGTGCCTTCCATTACAAAGAGTTTGGCTTCTATTGGTCAAATGGTTGAGCAAGGATTACAGGTATGATTCAATGAGCATGGTTACATGGTTGTAGAGCTATTGCCAAGGGCAAGAAGGAAGGCAGGTTATTCAAATTGGATGCAAGTATTCCAGACTTGAAATCGGCTATGTTTTCTAAAAGTATTCCAGACTTGAAATCGGCTATGTTTTCTAAAAGCCGTAATGTAGTCCAAGATATTGAGATGTGGCACAAACGTATTATGCATGTGAACATACAGAAGTTGAAGAACATGTAATCAAGAGGCATAGTTGGTGGGCTGCCCAGATTCAAATATGATGGGAGTATGCATGTATGTGATGCTTGCCAGTTTGGAAAGAAATCAAGGTTTCCATTCCCTAGATAAGGCAACATGAGCAGCATGCCACTTGAGATTGTTCACAGTGATGTACGGGGACCTGCACAATGCCCATCCATTAGTGGCAGTAGGTACGATGTAACCTTCATTGACGATTATAGTAGGATGACTTGGATCTATTTTCTCAAAGAGAAGAGTGAAGTGTTAGAAAAGTTCATGGATTCTAAATCATTTACAAAAAAGAAATATGGTTGTTGGATCAAATTCTTGAGGATAGATGGAGGTGGTGAATATACCTCACATGCATTTGAGGACTTCTTGAGGAAGAATGGCATTAGAAGGTAGCTTTCATGCAGGTACACACCTTAGAAAAATAGTGTTACTAAGAGGAAAAATAGGGTCATTAGTGATGTGACTAGGGTAATGCTAAATGAGAAGAGCATGCCAAACTTTTATTGGGAAGAAGCATGCACCACAATGGTGTATTTGCTTAACAAGACACCTATAGCTGCCATACATGAAAGTATGCCACAGATGCATCTTACTGGATATAGGCCAAACATTGGGCATCTCAAAGTGTTTGGTAGCATTGCTTATATGCATGTGCCAGATGAGAAGAGGAAGAAGCTTGATCCAAAGGCAGAAAAGTTCATCTTTGTTGGGTATGCATAGGATCGCAAAGCATACAAATGTTACAATGCAAATACTAGTAGGCAAGTGCTCATTTCACGAGATGTGGTGTTTGATGAGCTTGCTAGTGGGTACAAAAGATGAGGATATGAGTGATTCCAGTGATGATGATGTGCATGTAAACTTGCCACAAGAGCTCTACTTATATGTCTAGGCCACAAGAGTCAAGTGATAGTGGAAGCACTAGTAGTAGTGCTATGGACAAAGGTAAGAAGAAATTTGAAGGTATTGGCATTAGAGGATATGAGTCATCTAGTTCAGGGAGTTTGGATGAGGAACTTGGCATACTAGTCTTATGCACACCAGGTTATGAAGCAAGAGAGATATGTACCTCCACATGCTAGAGTGATCCACAAGCTTTGCATGGAGATTACAGGGAGTCAGATATCCAATTAACAAGTTGACATACCGTGATTTTGCTATGCACTATGCATATATGACCTCTTTGGTAAAGCATGTGGAACCTACATGTTATACTACAGAAGCTATTGGAAAGCATGTATCATTTCATCAGATTTGGCTGGCCGATTGGGGATTCGCGCAGAGGAGATGGGGCCGTTACATGAGGTTAATATGGCTATCTTATCTCTATCGGTTTTCAGGTTTCTATGGGAAATTCTTTACTAGATCATGGGATTGTTGTGTTTGTGTCATCTATGTGGATGACTTGATTCTGACAAGTAATCATGCAACATATATTATGCATGTCAAGAAGGCATTGATGATGATGAGTGGGCATTTTGATATGAAAGACTTGGGTGATTTGAGATATTTTCTTGGCATTGAAGTGGTCAAAGATCATGCACAAATATGGCTAGTCCAGCATCAATATGCATTGGATATGTTGGCTAGATATGGGATGACTGGTTGGGTGTAAACCTACCATGAGTACACCCTTGAAGCAAAATGTGAAGTTGAGGGCTGATTTTGGTCAAGAGGTAGAAGATCCATCTATGTACAAGAAGATGGTTGACAACCTCATTTACATGACTATTACACAGCGAGACTTGTTCTGGTGAGAAGGGCCGGTACCATAAGAGCCTATGAGGGGGCTGGTGGCAGTGAAGCAGAGAAGAGGGGACAGAGTGAAAGTGAAGGAGGGTTGCTGGTGGGGCACCCTCTGAAAAGAAGCAGAGACCGGGAGACAGGGGCTTGGTTGTCAGATGCAAGGATGAATTCCCTTGGCAGTAAATCCTGGCCAGAGTCATGGTTTTTGGTGTAATTGCTGAGTTTGTATAGTGTGTATGGTGCAATGTATGTTTTTGCTGAATGATCATCTGTTTATCGTGGTTTTGAGCTGTATTTCTGGTGTGGGTGGGTGGTGAATTGTGAGAAGTGTTCCAGCCGGTGGTGGTGCCCCCGTTCGTGTTGTTGTATCAAAGTTTGGGAGGTGAAGGGCTATAGAGGCATGGTCTTTTTTCTTTTTTTCACCTCACATTCTTTCTAGCACCCCCACAGAGGAGCAGCCTCGATGCGCACGTCGACTAGTAGTTAGAGATGACGATTTTGATTGGGTTGCCGTTGATACCGTTGATAGTGACTAAACTCAGACTAGCTGGGTTAGCTCACTTACATTGTACTTAGATTTATGGGCAGTCACTAACCTCAGACTAGCTTGGGTAGTTCATTTTCATTCTGATGTACTTATTTGATGTTTATATCATTATGAGCTTTTTCATTATTATCATTACATTTTAGTTGATGATCTTGATTTTTTTAAAATTTTTAACACTTTGGCTATCATATTATTTGTTGAAAATCTCCATGCCATCGTACCCAAACATGCTCCGATAGGGGAAACCACACTTTGCAAGCATGTGGGGGGGGAGCCCACCCCCACATGCTTGCAAAGTTTGGTCATGGTGATCGGAGCATGTTTGGGTTAGTAATTAGTGCCCACTGTGGATTTTTCAAGTCTCTTGGTGCTTAAGAGGCCATGGAAAATCCGGGCCTTCCCCATACCATCTTACCCAAACATACCCCGATGGGAACCAAACTTTGCAAGCATGTGGGGGGAGCCCACCCCCACTTGCATGCAAAGTTTGGTCACAATCTGAGCATGTTTGGATTGGTAATTAGCACCTAGTGCGGATTTTTCAAGTCTCTTGGTGCTTAAGAGGCCATAGAAAATCCAGGTCTTCCCCATACCATCGTACCCAAACATGCTTCGATGGGAACCAAACTTTGCAAGCATGTGGGAGGGGCCCACTCCCACATGTTTGCAGAGTTTGGTCACAATCCGAGCATGTTTGGATTGGTAATTAGCGCCAGTGTGGATTTTTCAAGTCTCTTGGTGCTTAAGAGGCCATGGAAAATCCGAGCCTTCCCCATACCATCGTACCCAAACATGCTCCAATGGGGACCAAACTTTGCAAGAATGTGGGGGGACCCACCCCCACATGCTTGCAAAGTTTGGTCACAATGGGAGCATGTTTGAATTGGTAATTAGCCATCAGTGTAAAATTTTGAAGTCTCTTGGTGCTTAAGAGGCCATGGAAAATCCGGCCTTCCCCATACCATCGTACCCAAACACGGAGCATGTTTAGATTGGTAATTAGCAGTCAGTGTGGATTTTTAAAGTCTCTTGGTGCTTAAGTGGCCATGGAAAATCCGGGCCTTCCCCGTACCATCGCACCCAAACATGCTCCAATGGGAACCAAACTTTGCAAGCATGTGGGAAGGGCCCACCCCCACATGTTTACAGAGTTTGGTCTCAATCAAAGCATGTTTGGATTGGTAGTTAGCGGCCAGTGTGGATTTTTCAAGTCTCTTGGTGCTTAAGAGGCCATGGACAATCCGGGCCTTCCCCATACCATCGTACCCAAACATGCACCGATAGGGACCAAACTTTGCAGCATGTGGGGGGGACCCACCCCCATATGCTTTCAAAGTTTGGTCACAATTAGAGCATGTTTGGATTGGTAATTTGGTGCCCAGTGTGGATTTTTCAAGTCTCTTGGTGCTTAAGAGGCCATGGAAAATCCGGGCCTTACCCATACCATCGTACCCAAACATGCTCAGATGGGGACCAAACTTTGCAAGCATGTGGGGAGGCACCCCCACATGCTTGCAAAGTTTGGTCACAATCAGAGCAAGCATGTTTGGATTGGTAATTAGCGCACAGTGCGGATTTTTCAAGTCTCTTGGTGCTTAAGAGGCCATGGAAAATCCGGCCCTTCCCCATACCATCATACCCAAACATGCTCTGATAAGAACCAAACTTTGCAAACATGTGGAGGGGACCACCCCCACATGCTTGCAAAGTTTGGTCACAATTAGAGCATGTTTGAATTGGTAATCAGTGCCCAGTGCGGATTTTCCAAGTCTCTTGGTGCTTAAGAGGCCATGGAAAATCCGGGCCTTTCCCATACAATCATACCCAAACATGCTCCGATGGGAACCAAACTTTGCAAGCATGTGGAAGGAGCCCACCCCCACATGCTTGCAAAGTTTGGTCACAATCGGAGTATGTTTGGATTGGTAAATAGGGCCGAGTGTGGATTTTTTAATTCTCTTGGTGCTTAAGAGGCCATGGAAAATCTAGGCCTTCCGCATACCATTGTACCTAAACATGCTCTGATGGGGAGAGAACTTTGCAAGCATGTGGGGGGGACCCACCTCCACATGCTTGCAAAGTTTGGTCACAATCTGAGCATGTTTGGATTGGTAATTAGTGCCCAGTATGGATTTTTCAAGTCTCTTGGTGCTTAAGAGGCCATGGAAAATTCGGGCCTTCCCCATACCATCATACCCAAACATGCTTTGATGGGGACCAAACTTTGCAAACATGTGGGAAGGACCCACCCACACATGCTTGCAAAGTTTGGTCACAATCAAAGTATTTTTGAATTGGTAATTAGCGCCCAGTGCAGATTTTTCAAGTCTCTTGGTGCTTAAGAGGCCATGGAAAATCCGGGCCTTCCCCATACCATTGTACCCAAACATGCCCCGATGCAGACCAAACTTTGCAAGCATGTGGGGGGGACCCACCCCCATATGCTTGCAAAGTTTGGTCACAATCGGAGCATGTTTGGATTGGTAATTAGCACTCAGTGTGGATTTTTCAAGTCTCTTGGTGCTTAAGAGGCCATGGAAAATCTGGGCCTTCCCCATACCATCATACCCAAACATGCTCCGATGGGAACCAAACTTTGCAAGCATGTGGGAGGGCCCACCCCCATATGTTTGCAAAGTTTGGTCACAATCGGAGCATGTTTGGATTGGTAATTAGTGCCCAATTGCTGTGGATTTTTCAAGTCTCTTGGTGCTTAAGAGGCCATGAAAAATCCGGGCCTTCCCCATACCATCGTACATAAACATACTCCAATGGGGACCCAACTTTGCAAGCATGTGGGAGGGGCCACCTCCACATTCTTGCAAAGTTTGGTCACAATCGGAGCATGTTTAGATTGGTAATTAGCGCCCAATGCAGATTTTTCAAGTCTTTTGGTGCTTAAGAGGCCATGGAAAATCCGGGCCTTCCCCATACCATCATACCCAAACATGCTCCCATGGGGATCAAACTTTGCAAACATGTTGGGGGGACCCCCTCCCACATGCTTGCAAAGTTTGGTCACAATCAGAGCATGTTTGAATTGGTAATTAGCGCCCAGTGAGGATTTTTCAAGTCTCTTGGTACTTAAGAGGCCATGGAAAATCCGGGCCTTCCCCATACCATCATACCCAAACGTGCTCCGATGGGAACCAAACTTTGCAAGCATGTGGGAGGCACCCACCCCCATATGTTTGCAAAGTTTGGTCACAATGTGGGAGCATGTTTGGATTGGTAATTAGTGCCCAGTGTGGATTTTTCAAGTCTCTTGGTGCTTAAGAGGCCATAGAAAATCCGGGCCTTCCCCATACCATCATACCTAAACATGCCCCAATGGGAACCAAACTTTGCAAGCATGTGGAAGGGACCCATCCCCATATGATTGCAAAGCTTTGTCACAATCGGAGCATGTTTGGATTGGTAATTAGCGCCCAGTGTGGATTTTTTAAGTCTCTTGGTGCTTAAGAGGCCATGGAAAATCCGGGCCTTCCCCATGCCATCATACCCAAACATGCTCCAATGGGGACCCAACTTTTCAAGCATGTAGGGGGTGCAACTCATCAGATAGTAGTCTACTCCCTCGCTATTTCTCTCACTAGCAATGACAACAAATACATCACCATTCTATAGCTTATCTGTCAGGTCATCATCATAACTAACGAGGACCTATGTGCTCATCAGACAACGCTGGATGTGAAGGATGTTTGAGGGAGAGGAATGTTTGTATCCATGCATCTGCCCATCCTCTCGAGGCATAATGTGACCAATCGCCATCCATACATGCTCCATAGAAGCATGCAAACCGTCGTGTGTAAATCATGGGGGCCGCCATGCACGTGCTCCTGATGGAATGTAAGCCCAAGGTGCCAGGTACTGTGTCACAATCATGGGAGGCTCTACAGTCAATCATGCCACCATCCACATGCCAAAGAAATCTCGTGACAATCCGAGCATCACGTTTGGGATACAATGATGCTGCACTCCCACACAAATGTTGGGAGCACCACTTGACTAGTGGCCCACATCTCTAAACCGTTGAGCATCCTACCGAGCTGATGACGCCTCAGGGAACGTTTCACACATGCGCCCACACCAAAATGCTCTCCCTTCCCGTGACCAGTCTCAAAGAATGACTAAATCACTGGGATACTGGTAGACTACACATGCCACCTATAAATCCATAAAAGATAGTCTTAGTTATTGTTTTCTTTAAGATGTTCTAGTGAATTTAGTTTAATTGCTAATATAAGAGAACCATAAGTACTACCTGTAGAGCCAATAGAATTGTCGTGATGACTTGAACTGTGCGCCACAACCATCCGACCAAACCCATCACTAGCCACGTATGATCCCACAATCTCCTAAAAAATAGTCATGGAGACGAAAACAGTGTTGCACAAAATGTGCATCATGTAAACGATCATCACACTGATATAGAAATTATACTCTCGAATAATGACACAGGTCTCAGGGTACTCGCTATCCCATCTACATGAGCCTCTGCATGTCAATAGCTAATGTGGACCATAATAGCAACCTGGTGAGGTAAGCAGTACAGATGTTTAGGACACAAAAAATCAAATAAGTAATATAGCTCAAACACGAAACAAATATCATGAAATATAACCATTACCTGCTCTGAGAAGTAATACTCGGATTGTATCTCCTGAAAAGGTGTGAAGGTGTAGTTCTCTGCAAAATCAATCACAGAGACGACCACACTAATAGGAAACTCTGTCAGGCATGCTCGGAACTGGACGATCTTGCCACTGTGCCATATATAGGGGTAGATCTGCTCCCTAAATGTGGGTGGCTGATCCATATACACTTCTCCTTTCAAGTCACCATACAAGAAGGCATTTTTTACATCAAGTGAGAGATATTAGGTTTCTTGCCAGTAAACTTCTCCTCTAGCATTACCTCATGTATGGCTACATTACATCATGTATGGCTACATTACATCATGTATGGTTGCATTAGGAGTCTTGTTCATGATATAAACTATTGTAGACAGAGCCTCATCCCAATAGCTATGTGGCATATTCTTCTTTGCCATCAATGCTCGTGCTATCTCTACAATGTGCCTGTTTTTTGCTCAGCAACTCCATTTTGTTTTGCTGAGTGTATCTATATGTAAATTGTCTCTGAATGCCATTCTTTCGTAGCAAGAATTCAGAGAAATCATTGGAGAAGTATTCTCCCCCTCCATCTGACCTTAGATACTTCACATGATTTCCTGTCTGTTTTTCAACCACCATCACTCTAAAATTCTGAAAATCAGTGAAAACTTAACTCTTCTCCTTCATAAAATACACCCACACTTTCCTCGTGTGGTAATCAATGAATCTTACGTAGTACTTGTAGCCGTCTTCACAGGACCCCATACATATGAATGCTTAATATCTAGTACATTCTTGCTCACATTCCTGTCATGTGGAAATACATGCTTTGTTTGCTTTCCAAATTGACATGCTTCACATAGTTTCTGCGTACCTTCAACTTTAAACTTAGGAAACCTTGTCACAATTTTTTTAGTCTGCATCATAGACTTCATTCTTTACACATTTACATGCCCAATTATCTTATGCCAAATGTTTGTATCTACAACAACTCCTAAATCATTTGCAAACATTGAAGCACTCACTTCAGGCATATTTACGTTGAGCCGACGACCTGCTAATATGCTACATTGGCTGGTTGACGAAGATCAAACATCACCGGGATGCTGTTGAGTGTACTACACAGGTGTTAGTGGTTGACGGTGGGCTGATAAGGATGATAACTTGTGTTGATGATCATTGATGAAGCGTCCCTGCTGGTGTGTGTTACGGCTCTGCTATGTGTTGAGCCGATGATGAACAGGTGTTGATGTGTGCAAAAAACGCTGACTAGATGCTATGTGGTCAAAGCCAGCTGCGTTGTTCGTTTATCCAAGAAGAATGTATAGGAGGTATAGCCCGTTATGTACGATGTTGGTTGATGATGATATCTTCTTAACGTGTTGATTATCAAGGGCACGACAGCACTGGGAGCAATAGTCGGCTAGCACAAAAATGACCCCCAAAAAAAAAGGTTTAGGTAATATAATGACTGGCTTTTTGGGCATTGTTTTGGGCGGCCATTTTGGGCCATTTGAGCTGGTGGTTACACACCCCCTCTCATGGGGACCATGAGAAAATATGAAGAAGACGATAATTGGGTGAAGAGGAACATGATGATGTGGCTTTGGGTAGGTTGGTTGTTGTTGGCGGCGGGTGTAGATCATGTGCTTTTCATCTTTTGTAAAGTCTTTTGAGTTTGGGCTGTATTGGATCAATGCTATGATGCAAAGTGTTTTCCCCTTCCAAGGATAACCTCTTCTATCATAGTTCCTATAGTTATAATATAAAAGCTACCTTCCATAGGATAAGAGTTTATGTGGAATTTGAGTTTAATTAACCCCAAAATAGTTTGCACTAGAGCTTTTGTCGAATCAAGAGTAGCCTTAGCTAATAAGACTGAAGTCTCATCTCAGTCTCTTATGACATCAAATTCTACCTGCTTCTATGTCTAGTAAAGCAAGTTTGGCTATGGTCTGATTATTCACAAGGAAGTCTAGGCAAAGCCTTGTGGACTTAACCTCTTCTTCCTCATGGTCACTATGCATTTTTGCCATGTGGATAGGTATAATACCTCTCCCTTACTTTTCTTTTTCAACCTAGGCTTTAGCTTCCCGTTGGGCTTGTCTCTTCACCTCAGCCCCTTGTTTTCTCTTTTCTTTAGCCTTGTCAATAGCTTGAAGCTATTCATAGGACAATAACCCATAGTATTTGTAGATTTTTCTCCCATTTAGAAGACTCCATTAAGGATTTCTAGATGTGTTGCACCTTTAGTCATGAGTTCATAGATCCTGAAAAGTTTATAGATCCTGAAATGGCCCATCCCTATTAGTTTTAGTTTTCTTTTATTTTTCTTGAGGTTGTAGAGCAGGACTAGGTCTCCTTCCTTGAACCCCTTGGTTTTGACATTGGTATCAAACCACCTTTTCTTTCTCTTTTTCTCTGTATACATGCCCACAACTAAGTGTAGCCTTGTTTCATCTAGTTTCTCAAGCTCTATGAGTCATTCAGATAACTCATTGCCCATCCATTCCATTTTCTTTACTAGTATGGTGGTTCTATAAGCCCGTAGTCTTGATGAGAGCTTCTACTACCAGCTCATTCTCGATGCTTCTACTTCCTTTGTAAGCACAGTGCATAGGACCTTGTTCATGCTTTTAGCCTATCTATTTGTTTGTGGATAATATGGGAAAGACTTACAATGCATCAGCGCCTCAGTTCTTCTAAAAGATAATCCACCACATGACTTAAGAAGTTAGTCTGTTTTGACACTATATAATCATTATCTCTAGAGAACATCCAAATCTAGTGATGATGTACTCACAAATGAACTTGGTGGTGGTTTTAGCATCAACTTTTACCATGGCCTTAGTCTCAACCCACTTGGTCACATAGTCAGGTGACACAAAGATAATGCAGTGGACTAGACTAATTGTTCCTATGAAGTTGATGCCCCATTTGGTAAGAGGTATGATGGACATGATTAGTTCTAGTGCCATCCTATCCTTTTGTTATGGGATGGTGAAGTTCTAGCACTCATTACAACATTTGACATATTCCATTGCATTAGTGAAGAGTGTCGGCCATCATAGTCCTATATCGAGTACTTTTCTTGTTGTGATGTCTCCCCCAAAGTGTCCTCCGCCCGATGACTCCTACATGAGTTTGTTCAAGAATATCAACGTACTCATCTTCGCATATGCAAAGTCTTAATACATGGACACGGTTTCATCTAAGGGGATTCCTTTTCTCAAGTAATCAACAATCTCATAACTCCACCTCGGCACTAAGCTTATTTGAAACAAATATGCATCTAGATGATCATCCTCAACCCTGTTTGGTCTCTCTCTATTGGAAATTCTCAGCATATGATCATCTCTGACATGAGACGTTCCCTTGCGAACTCACATTATGAAATCAAATTCAAGAAGAAGTAATAACCACCTTGTAATTCACCTTGTGGTACATGGTTTTTTCACAAGATAAAGCAAAGCCTGATCGTCTATAAAAAATATAAACTTGTTCACCAAAAGATAATTAAAAACTTATTTACCATGTAAAAACCATCACTAAGCCCTCCCTCTGTCTGGTTGTATAATTGTTCTCTAGCTCATTAAGCTATTTGTTATGCTACTGCTGGTGTGTGACAAATGAAAAGATGTAGGGGAGAAGAGAGCTTGAGCTCTTGCAAGCACACACACACTCACAAAACTCTAAAGGGGAACACACAAGGTGAGAGGCTGAAAATCTTCTTCTTCTTCACACAACACTCAACACACCATATACAAAGATAAGAGTACACATAATATGAAAGGTACTCAACCAAATACATACTAGGGTTCTCTATAGTGTGAACCCAACTAAATGAGCTGGCACTATAACTATGCCAGTCTCTCGAATGGCTGTCACACAGCCTGTCATCCCACTGACCGCATATCACCCATGATCTCACCAACCATGCCAATGGTGTAAGTGTGGGGCCTATCCCCCAGGCGGGTCATCAGTGTCCACCGCCTCACTAGATGAGCTCGATATCTCAACACTCCCCCTCGAGCTCAACTCCATCTCATGTACACCAAGCGAAGCCCTGAATCTGTGGAGCTTCTCTGTACCCAATGCTTTGGTGAAGATATCAGCGACCTGATCCTGTGTGGTGACATAAACAAGGTCAACGTCACCTGCCAAAACCTTCTCTCTGACAAAATGGTAGTGTACCTCTATATGCTTCATGCGAGCATGAAAAACTGGGTTCTTGGCCAACTGTATACTACTAATGTTGTCACAAAAAATGACAACTTGTCTATCCACTGATAGACCCAAAACTGTAAGTAGCTTTCTCAACCAAGCTACCTCACATGCTGCCATAGTAGCACCTGTGTACTCGGCCTCTGTAGTACTGGATAAAGCAACCGTAGGCTGCTTCTTGCTGCTCCAAGTCACAACAGCACTCCCCATAGAAAACATGAAGCCACTAGTAGATCTTCTATTTGAGATACTACCAGCCCAATCAGTATCTGTGTACCCATGTACACATATCTCTGTCCCAGTTTCATAAAATTGTCCACAATGCAAAGTAGACCTCACATATCTCAGTTTGCGTCTCAATGCATCCAAATGCGGCTTCCGTGGAACCTGCATAAACTATCTAACCAACCCAACAGTGGCCTGGTGATCGTCATGTAGATCAAGCTCCCTACTATGTGTCTATACATAGTAGGATCCTCCACCCCAAAATCTCTCCTAAATTTGCACTCAACTTGCCATTATGATCCAATGGCACTGAGATAGGCTTACAGCCTGTCATACCATACTTGAACAACATGTCCAAGCCATTGTCTCTACAGTAATCCAATACCATGTGGTGACCTAATCACCTCAATGCCCAAGAAATATTTGAGCTCCCCCATATCCTTCATCTCAAACTTCTGTCTAAGCAAGATCTTTACATCAAAGATCTCTGCATCATGGTCCCCCGTAATGATCAAGTCATCTACATAGATGACAACAAGCACAACCCCTCTATCACTGTGTCTCACATACAGCGAGAAATCTGCATTGGCTACATGAAAGCCAATAGTGACAAGATATTCAGAAATCTTGTCAGACCATGCTCTTGGTGCTTGTTTTAAGCTATACAAGGCTTGCTTCAACCTGCAAACATGCTCGGGGGTGACTCACATCCTCATAACCAGGTGGCTGAAATATATACACCTCTTCCTGCAAATCCCCATGCAAGAATGCATTCTTTACATCCATCTAACGTAAAGACCATTGCTTTGACGCAACCACATTGCTATCACAACTCTCACTATTGCCTCATCGACTGGCTTTAAAAACAATCCTTCAATAGAAATCATAATATTTCTGATCATCATTTTCCAAAATCCCGAGTCCATTGTATTACAAAAATGTATCCTCTGAACTCTCTATTGAAGACCACCTGGCCAACCAACGAGATCCAGTATCAAAATTTGGTTCCCAAAAATCTTTCCTTTTTGTCCATCCGAAATCTTCCTCGATGTATGCATGTGTGTCCTAGCAACTGCGAGCCCGTGCATCGCCTGGTCAGAACCCTCTAGGATCCTCCTTATGTGTCCTAGCACTTCACTCAGGCCTCTTCGTCGGTCCTCGCCCATCGTACCGGAAGCGCACCATTTTAACCATACTTTGACCACCACCACCTTGCTCACATCCATGACCTCTACCTTGTCCTCTACTTGCACTTGTGTAGAAGGCATGCTGCTCCGAACGATTTTTATCTTGTGAAGACTGTTGATCTTCACCCAAATTCTTCTCTTCAATGATCAGCATTGACACCAAATCTGTGAAGTTGGGAATGTTCTCCTAAGTCTGAATAGACTTCTTGAACGCCTTGTATTGTGGCCCAAGACCATGTAGACACACTTGCACCTTATCATCATCATTAACAAAAACACTAATTAATGCAAGAGATTCCATAATGCCCTTAATCTTCAAGGCATAATCATTCATAGACATATTTTTCTTCTCCACAGTATGAAGCTCATTCTTTAGCCGAATCTTTTGTGCCTTGGTGTTGGTTTCATATAGCTTCACCAAGGTGTCCCATGCCTCCTTAGGTGACTTGGCATCCTGTATATGCTCAATCATAGTGTCTTGTATACTGATAGAAAGCTAATACATGACTTTCCTTGCTCTTTGATTCCAATCCTTGAACTCTTTTACATCTGCAACAGTTGGATTAGACTTTGGTCTCTGATGCCTCCTCATGTTCACCTTCACAATGTAGTCCCAGTAACCTTTTCCCATCAAGAAATTGGTCAATCTAAACCTCCAAGCATGGAAGTTGTTCTTATCAAGCTTCTTTGCAACAATCTGGCTTATTCCATCATTCGACATCTTGTCTGCAACACAAATTTATCAAAAAATAGCACTCTTGTTTAACTTGCACAAACTATTGTATTCTCTACAGCGGTACTATAATACACCCAAATTGTAATGCATAATAGAGTATATACAAGCGGTCCATAATGTGAGGGACTAGTCAGTGTAGTCTAGTTGTAGAATCTCTGGTGAAGATATGTCGGTACCAACTACCAAACCCACCGGTGATGTAAATGTCAAATGGTCATGCAGGCACCTCATGAGTGTCACCTCATGATGAGTTTGATATCTCAATAGAAGTCATGTGCTACGGCCTGGTTGAGGGAGAGCTCATTGAGGGCCCGCTGTTCTGCCTCCTATGTTGCCTGTATAGGTAGCTGTCTTTGTTGGAGCTCAGAAAGTGAGGATAGGGTATTTGCAAGTATTTTCTCTTTTTCATCTAGGCCTATTGGAGATGGATATTGTTGAGGGTGGTAGTATAGAGATATTCTGCGTTTTGCCTTTCCTGTGCCTTTGAAAAGAAACATTTGTTTCTACACCACTGTAGCTATCTCTTGTTGCCGATAGATGAGGACCGTCATTTGAGTAATAAGTTTCTGGGCCATGTGGGAGACACCCTGGGCAAAGTTTGGCACTTCCCCATGTGATGCACGGATGCTCTCAGAGTAGGCTTCACGTGATCTAAAACTTTAAGTACGTGCATAGTGGAGAGTTTCCACAGTATTTCTGTGGAAACTCTCCAGAGTAGGCTTCACATGATCTAAAACTTTAAGTACGTGCCTAGTGGAGAGTTTCCACAGTATTTCTGTGTGAAGAGGCAGGAGAAGAGGGGCCAGCGTCTGAGTGATGAGGAGGGTATGGAGAGGATCCTACGAGGGGTGGGGTTTTGTAGAGGTTTTGATCATAAAAGGCTTGGCTCTACACCTCCTCCTCAATAGCCTTGCGGTGGGCTTTAGCGCTGTAAGGTTCCTCCCTCTAAAAATGGGAGAAACACTTAAGATAGTCCGCTAAGTCTTATCTTGGGAAAAATTTCCTATTCATCGACACCTTGACCCTGTAGAGATTCAAGGATACGATTCATAGGTATGACCTAGCTCTATCCCACAGGGGGAGCGTGATTTTCTAAACATCAAATCACCCATAGGGCAATTGATCAAAAATTGGGCAACTACTAGACTTGATTTCTAGAGATAACGCTTTTTTCCTCATCTTATGCAAGGCACAGCCCCGCTGACCTAGTCTTCTAGAATAGAGTTGCCCAAGAACCTAACTATCTAACGTAGGGCTTTCACTTAATTTGTTGGAAAGCTACCCGACTAATTGGGTCCACCCGTCCGTAGGATGGTGCCGTCAGGGCATTCCATCCTCCCACTTTCCACCCTACTCACGCATCAATTTGTTTTCTAATTAATACTACCACACTGTTTGACATAAATAAACATATTCCTTAATTAGGGCCCTTCTTCACAAGGTTCGTTAAAACAGCCTTCTTACACAATACCATCATACCAAAGACAAGATGCAATTATATAAAAAGTTTATACATGAATCCATTTCCATACAAGCCAATCCGGCTCTCTTATTCTTATTCTGCCGATGATCTAGAATTCGGCCTTCCAGCCCTCTATATGCTGGGCAAAACCCTACGGGACCATACACCTCATCGTCGGTCCGCTGGCGAGGACTCAAGCCGGCCTGTCGCCCTCTCAGGCTCCATCGCTCGATCCTCCCGCCCCTCAGAGGGATGTCTGCACACTAGGATGGGCTTATTTACCGCACTAGCCTGAGCCCTCAGAACTAGGCAGCCTCATAATCTCTCGCCTCAATCGGCGATCCTTATTCTCCCAAAGGTATGAGGGATACCTTGGGCCATTCTCGGGCTTTGCTAATGACGCCGCCCGGCCACACAAGCACGGAACGGAGTTAGCGTTGAAGCCAAAAAAAAACTTGAATTCCAAAGATAACAACTTCAATGCAATTTTCTAAGTATAGCATTCACAATTCATGAAGATAGCAATTTCAACGCAATTTATCGAAAACAACATCACATAATTCGTAATTTCATATAATTTTTATGTCCTCATTTTAAAAGAAAAAGACACCATTCATTAATACTAATTTAAGGAAAAATCTCTTCTTTTGAAAATTAACCAAGCTAACCTGGCCACCGTTTCCTTGAGGGCCTTGAAAAGGGAGGACTGGAGCCGCATTGGGCACATCTCCCTCCATCTCGTTGTTACGTGCGCCTCTTGAGGTAATATTTTGTCGTCTCCGGGATGAGGCCATCTTAGGCGTCGCCTTGTAGAGCTCGCTGCTCTGCGATTGAAACGCTTCAGTCGGATCTGAATTTCGAGCTCGTTTGCTCACCGTATGAGCAAAAGAATATGGCGCACGAACCCTCGCTTGAGTCAAAAATCCCTTACTAAAGTCTACGCAAATGGGAGGGGGGGGGAAATTGTGAGATGTCCTTAAGGCCAAAGGCAAAAAACGTGGAGAGGGCTGGGAGGGGTTGCTGCAAGCCTCTCTGTAAGTCTATTCACACCCGGGGGGGGAGAAGAGTTAAGGACACTGGCCTCTAGCAAGAGGGGGATGGAGGAAAATTAGCTTAACTGAAAAGAGCCAAATGAGGGGGTGTGAGAGGGGTGGCTGCAAGGGCGGCTGTACTTGCAGCAAGTACGCTACACAGGGATGAACAGCGGTACGGACAGCAGCACAACAGGGCATACGCTACACAGAAGTGCGTGCTGACTGAGGAGCACCCGGGGGATTTATATAGCTGAGGGGTGAGGGTACGGGCACTGTGCAAAGCAGGGACGAAAGGACGGTGTACCTTCAAAGGCTATGGATCAGTGGCCTGCATGGGTCTACGGGAAAGGTACGGTGTCGGTTGTCTGGGAAAGGAGTGGTACGCATGTACCTTATCCGGTCTGGGTGTCCACCTAAGGGTGCGCGTGGACCATACAGTGGGCAGCCATTGTACGGGCGCCCTAGTAAGTGTGTACAGACCAAATTTTGGGGCGGGGTATCCAAATTTGGGGCGCCCACCTCGATTTGCGTGCCGGACCGCCCCGGGGGACGAAAATTTTTTTTGTCCGGGAGGTTCTCCTGGTCGCAGGGGTTCAGACCGCTCGTCAATCGGACGTGCGGTCATGCATTTATTAAGGTTTAAAGGTCGCCGTTTGTTAACTAAAATGATTAAAATTAGCGTATAGGCTTGATCCGGTGTCCGTTTTGGATGCTGTAAAATCCTATATTAGGGTAAAATCCTATATTAGGGTAAAATCGCGCGTAGATTCCAAATTTGGGCTCAGAATTTGAAGATTCTAAGTAGAAATGACTCAAATAATAAAATCATTGATATTTATACCATAAAAACTCATAATTACATGGACATTTCTTTATTAGTGAAGATGGGTACGTTACATCCTTTGCGTGCCGGACCGCCCCGGGGGCGAAAATTTTTTTGTCCAGGAGGTTCTCCTGGTCGCAGGGGTTCAGACCGCTCGTCAATCGGTCCCCAGAGCTTGAAATAAAGACTGCCAGAATTTTGAGGTGAAGTCAGAATCCCGATCACTTACTATCCTTTTTGGGAGACCATGAAGTTTGAGGACTTCCTTGATGAATATTCGAGCAACATCAGAAGCTTTGAAGGTCTTTTTTGCTGGTATAAGGTGAGCTGCTTTGGTAAGTAAGTCCACTACTACTAGAATGGAGTCATATCCTCCTTGAACAGTGGGGAGACTTGTGACAAAATCCATACTAATGCATTCCCACTTCATTTGGGGAATATCTAAGGGTTGAAGCTTTCCAGGCATCTTGACCCTTTCAGCCTTGATCCTTTGGCATGAGAGACATTGTTTCAAGTACCGAAGCACATCATTTTTCAAGCCTGCCCAATGAAAGCTCCTTCTTACTGCATTTAATGTTTTTGCATAACCTGGGTGTCCTGCAGCAGGGCTATCATGAGCTTCATGGAGGATTAGTTTCTTTAAAGCAGGGTCCTTAGGGATACATAGCCTGTGATTGAAGTAGAGGCTTCCTTCATGAGTGGAGTATCCCTTGATTAGATTTTTCTCTTTCTCTGAATGTCCCCCTTCTTCTACTAACTTTATCATCCTTTGATAATCTGGGTCATGAGGTGAGACTTCTTCCACCTTGACCAGTATGGGATTATTTGGCATTGAAATTTCATTCAAGAAAGATTTGCAGCTAAGTGCATCAGCTACCACATTATCTTTCCCAAGGCGAAATTTGATGTCGAAATCATATTCTTGTAGAATTTCAATCCATCTCCTTTGCCGCATGTTGAGGTTAGGCTGGGTGAAGATCCACTTTAGACTTTTGTGGTCAGTTACAAGCTGGAATTTGCCTCCCAAGAGATAATGTCTCCATAATTTGAGGCAATGAACAACTGCTAAGAGTTCCAAATCATGGGTGGCATAGTTTGCTTCATATTGCTTCAGCTTGCGGGAAGTATAAGCGACTGGTCTTCCTTCTTGGCCTAAGACATCACCAAGTGCTAGACTACTAGCATCGGTAACCACTTCAAATTCCTTGGAGAAATCAGGAAGCTTTAAGACTGGGGCAAAAGTAATAATGACTTTCAGCTGATCAAAGCTGTTTTGATGGATTGGCAGCCACACTATTTTGCAATCCTTCTTAAGAAGATCTGTCAAGGGTGCAGCTACCAAGGGATAAAAATCCTATACCAACCCGTGATTCCCAAGAATCCACGAACTTCACGAACTGATTTAGGGGGTGGCCATTCTAGAATATCCTTGACCTTGGCGGGGTCTACTGAGATGCCATCTTTGGAGACGATGAATCCAAGATACTCAATTTGATGAGTAAAGAAGGTACATTTGCTCTTCTTGGCATAGAGTTTGTGTCTGCGCAGCAATTGCAGAACTCTACGCACATGCTCCTCATGCTCTTCCATTGATTTGGAGTAGATTAGGATGTCATCAAAGAAAACAAGCACAAACTCATCCAAGTACGGGCGGAATATATCTTGCATTAGGCGGTTGAAGGTTGCAGGAGCATTGGTTAACCCGAATGACATTACAGTAAACTCATAGTGGCCATAACGGGTATTGAAGGCTGTTTTGGGTATATCTGCGTCCTTGACTTTGATCTGATAGTAACCAGACCTCAAATCTATTTTTGAGAAGACTTTGGCCCCATGAAGCCTGTCAAGAAGTTCATCGATGCGAATGATAGGATACTTGTTCTTGACAGTGACTTGATTTAGCCCTCGATAATCTATGCAGAGGCGGAGAGTCCCGTCCTTCTTTTTTTGGAAAAGAACAGGTGCTCCCCACGGAGAGCTACTGGGGCGTACAAATCCTTGTTCAATGAGTTGGGAAAGTTGCTCCTTAAGTTCAATGGCTTCAGGAAGGGACATTTTATAGGGAGTTTTTGAGACGGGTTGGGCTCCAGGGATCACCTCGATTTCATGGTCGACTTCTCGAGGAGGCGGTAACCGTGTAAGCTCGTCAGGGAAGATGTCAGAGAATTCTTGGAGGGTTCTGTCTCCATACTAGGTTCAATGACTTTGTTGAGTTTGACTAAGAAAACTTGCTGACCCTTACGTGTCCCCTTGAGAAGATGTTTTGCCTTGACTACCCTAGACTTAGGTTTTCCTGTGATTCCCTGAACAGATATTACTTGGCCATGCTCATTTTCAAAAGTGATACTCCCCTGGTTACAATGAATGCTAGCTTTGTTTGCAATTAACCAATCCATCCCAAGGATTCCATCATAAATTCCTAGTGGCAAGACTCTAAAGTGACCATGAGTTTGCTCATTACCCAGCTCAAAATCAAGGTTTCCTATAGAGTGGCGAGATACTACTTCTTTCCCACTGGCTAACTCTACAATCATTTTTCTAGCTGATTTTTGACTCAAGTTTAATTTTTGCAAGCACCTAGGAGAAAGGAATGAATGGGTACTGCCACAATCAATCAAAAGCTGAAATGGCTTACCGTGATGAGTGGCGGGGGTTTGGATTACACCAAATTGTTTATTCGGACCTTGGTGTTCTACTGCCGCATGGACGGTGGCGCGCTCTTCTTCAGCCGTTTCCAAGGTTGGTTCTTCACTTATAACACAGGCAGTTCTAGCAACTGTTCCTCCGCGGCCTCTGCCACGACCACTGCCTCTTGCACCTTGGTGGGTAGGGGTTCCACGGCCTTGATTTCCTCTGTTACCTTGGGGGAATGATGTTGCCATCTTGGGACAGTTGGCTCTAAAGTGTCCCGGCTCATTGCACTCAAAACATAGAGGGCCTTCTCTGGAAGAAGCAGCATACGAGCGGGGGGCAAAAGAGTTGCCTTGTCGCCCTCTGTTGTAGTAGGGAAAATTCTGTTGAGGTTTCTTGTAGGGTTGATCTCTAAGGTTTGCCTCAGGGTAAGATCTCTTTTGATTCTTCGGTTTGTTAGCCTTCATTTCTTTCACAAGGGGCTTAGCTCGTATGAGAGCATCCTGTAATGTGCTTGGTCTCATTGCTTCAAGGCGGGAATCTAGGGGTTCATTTAGCCCTTGGCAGAAACGAGCCACTTGCTGGGAAGTAGTCATAGCTGGGGCATACTTTCGAAGGGTAATGAATTTGGAATAGTAGTCCTCAAGAGTTAAGCTGCACTGTCTAAGGCTAAAAAACTCATTCATCTTTATGGATTCATGGGATGGAGGAAGATATCTTTCCTTCACTGCCTGCTTGATGTCTTCCCACGTTTGAGAATGCTCGGTGACTTCCTTGTCACGGCACCACTGTTTCCACCAGAGTTTAGCATCTCCAGTGAGGCGAAATCGTGCGAGCATAGACTGATTTGCTACTCCAGTACCGGCAGAGCAGAGAAACAATCGTCCATTGCCTCAATCCAGACTTCAGCATCCTTCTCAACCTTTGAACCTTCTCCTTTAAAGGAGGGAGGTTGCATTTGCTTGAGCAGGAGCTTCTTCTCCTGGGTATCGGTATAAAGCGCATTGGGAAGTGGAGGATGGTCGTCCTGGCCATCATTGTAAAAATAATTTTTAAGATTACAAAATTCATATTTGCACAACGCTTAATTTTTGGAGAGTAAAACATTGAAATTATTTTATTTCCAAATATTTACAAGGACAAGTTTTATTACAAAGATCTGAGACTAATATAATTAGTCTTATTTGACATCAAGGGAAATTCCTAGGCTTCACTGTGACATAAGGGTAGAGCGGTCCACATGTGAAATATGGGGGTTCCGCTGTAGTTTCTAAGACTCTAAAAACTGATGGTAAGGGTGGTAAACTTTGGATTGGGGTAGATCCCAAGACCGCTACTCTATCAGCAGGTAAGACCTGCATCACTTTGTCATACACCCAACGATCCTGAGGTATGCGAACCCCATCTATAGTCACCGAGGTGTCGGCCCTGGGGGTACCGACAAACCAAAATAAGCGGATCATCCTCAGCTTCTCAATCCAACGAATCTGCTTAAGGTCGGTGGTGAGGTTCCCAATCTGATCTGCTCGGATGATGAAGTATCTCGGCCCACGACTCCAGAAATCTCTACCCCATCCTCTCTGAATACGAGAGAAATGAGGGAGGGATATCTTCTCTAATATCTGCACCATGGTGTCGCGAAACTCGAAATTCGAGGAGTGACTAGCAGTCTCGAAGATGCATTGGAAAACTAGAAATTTGGAGGAGGCATCTACCTCTTCCTACAATCATTCAAACATCAATTTAACTTATTTGTTTAAGTAGGATATCTTTACTAATTAGCATTACGTCAGGTAAAACATTTATTACAAAACAGTCCTTAAACTGCAATTCCTAGGAGCCAAACTTGCTATGATACCAATTGTAAGGTTCCTCCCTCTAAAAATGGGAGAAACACTTAAGATAGTCCGCTAAGTCTTATCTTGGGAAAAATTTCCTATTCATCGACACCTTGACCCTGTAGAGATTCAAGGATACGATTCATAGGTATGACCTAGCTCTATCCCGCAGGGGGAGAGTGATTTTCTAAACATCAAATCACCCATAGGGCAATTGATCAAAAATTGGGCAACTACTAGACTTGATTTCTAGAGACAACGCTTTTTTCCTCATCTTATGCAAGGCACAGCCGCTGACCTAGTCTTCTAGAATAGAGTTGCCCAAGAACCTAACTATCTAACGTAGGGCTTTCACTTAATTTGTTGGAAAGCTACCCGACTAATCGGGTCCACTCGTCCGTAGGATGGTGCCGTCAGGGCATTCCATCCTCCCACTTTCCACCCTACTCACGCATCAATTTGATTTCTAATTAATACTACCACACTGTTTGACATAAATAAACATATTCCTTAATTAGGGCCCTTCTTCACAAGGTTCGTTAAAACAGCCTTCTTACACAATACCATCATACCAAAGACAAGATGCAATTATATAAAAAGTTTATACATGAATCCATTTCCATACAAGCCAATCCGGCTCTCTTATTCTTATTCTGCCGATGATCTAGAATTCGGCCTTCCAGCCTCTATATGTTGGGCAAAACCCTACGGGACCATACACCTCATCGTCGGCCGTTGGCGAGGACTCAAGCCGGCCTGTCGCCCTCTCAGGCTCCATCGCTCGATCCTCCCGCCCCTCAGAGGGATGTCTGCACACTAGGGTGGGCTTATTTACCGCACTAGCCTGGGCCCTCAGAACTAGGCAGCCTCATAATCTCTCGCCTCAATCGGCGATCCTTATTCTCCCAAAGGTATGAGGGATACCTTGGGCCATTCCCGGGCTTTGCTAATGACGCCGCCCGGCTACACAAGCACGGAACGGAGTTAGCGTTGAAGCCAAAAAAAATCTTGAATTCCAAAGATAACAACTTCAATGCAATTTTCTAAGTATAGCATTCACAATTCATGAAGATAGCAATTTCAACGCAATTTATCGAAAACAACATCACATAATTCGTAATTTCATATAATTTTTATGTCCTCATTTTAAAAGAAAAAGACACCATTCATTAATACTAATTTAAGGGAAAATCTCTTCTTTTGAAAATTAACCAAGCTAACCTGGCCACCGTTTCCTTAAGGGCCTTGAAAAGGGAGGACTGGAGCCGCATTGGGCGCATCTCCCTCCATCTCGTTGTTACGTGCACCTCTTGAGGCAATATTTTGCCGTCTACGAGATGAGGCCATCTTAGGCGTCGCCTTGTAGAGCTCGCTGCTGCGATCGAAACGCTTCAGTCGGATCTGAATTCCGAGCTCGTTTGCTCACCGTATGAGCAAAAGAATATGACGCACGAACCCTCGCTTGAGTCAAAAATCCCTTACTAAAGTCTACGCAAATGGGGGGGGGGGATTGTGAGATGTCCTTAAGGCCAAAGGCAAAAACGTGGAGAGGGCTGGGAGGGGTTGCTGCAAGCCTCTCTGTAAGTCTATTCACACCGGGGGGGGGAGAAGAGTTAAGGACACTGGCCTCTAGCAAGAGGGGGATGGAGGAAAATTGGCTTAACTGAAAAGAGCCAAATGAGGGGGTGTGAGAGGGGTGGCTGCAAGGGCGGTTGTACTTGCAGCAAGTACGCTACACAGGGACGAACAGCGGTACGGACGGCGACACAACAGGGCATACGCTACACAGAAGTGCGTGCCGACTGAGGAGCACCCCGGGGGTTTATATAGCTGAGGGGTGAGGGTACGGGCGCTGCGCAAAGCAGGGACGAAAGGACGGTGTACCTTCAAAGGCTATGGATCAGTGGCCTGCATGGATCTACGGGAAAGGTACGGTGTCGGTTGTCTGGGAAAGGAGTGGTACGCATGTACCTTATCCGGTCTGGGTGTCCACCTAAGGGTGCGCGTGGACCATACAGTGGGCGGCCATTGTACGGGCGCCCTAGTAAGTGTGTACGGACCAAATTTTGGGGCGGGGCACCCAAATTTGGGACGCTCGCCTCGATTTGCGTGCCGGACCGCCCCGAGGGGCGAAATTTTTTTTTGTCCGGGAGGTTCTCCTGGTCGCAGGGGTTCAAACCGCTCATCAATCGGACGTGCGGTCATGCATTTATTAAGGTTTAAAGGTCGCCGTTTTTTAACTAAAATGATTAAAATTAGCATATAGGCTTGATCCGGTGTCCGTTTTGGATGCTGTAAAATCTTATATTATGGTAAAATCGCGCGCAGATTCCAAATTTGGGCTCAGAATTTGAAGATTCTAAGTAGAAATGACCCAAATAATAAAATCATTGATATTTATACCATTAAAACTCATAATTACATGGACATTTCTTTATTAGTGAAGATGGGTACGTTACAAGCGTGGTGAGCTCCTTTATGGTAGGGCCCTGGCTAGATTAGGGGAAATTTGCTCTTGATGCTTGGGTTTTGGGTTATGGCGCTTTGGGAGTGAGAGGTGGGAGACGATTGGGGGGGAGGGAGAAATATTGGCACGGCATCGAGCGATGTTAGATGTATTGTCTTGGGGATCTCCTCCCATCCAGTAACATGGTATAGTACCTTTGTTAGGAGGGATGTAGCTACAAGTTTTCTTTAAGGGTTAGCACATACTGAATGCAAGTCTTTATGCAGGTACTCGGCCCAGTTAATGGGCATGCCCTAATGGACACTGGTGAGCGTGGAGAGGCTGCATATACTAAATCAATCTGTCCACCTGGTTGTGAGAAAAAGGGGTGTATTCACTATACCGAAAGATCGGGGTTTGCGGCTTAGGTCAACTCCATAATTCTAGTTCCGCTTTACTACGTGAAGGCGCTCTATAATATTCAGTGGTTTGTCCAACACCACTGAATCAGTATCGATGGAGAAGGCCCTAGCTAGCATGATAAGCTCCTCTTGTGTGACGTTGGCCCACTCTACCCAATCCTTGGTGGTGCTTCCTTGGAAGATGTCGTGAGCCAAACATGGGGTGTTGGTGATGTTGAGAGACGCGTTGCATGAGGGAAATGCTAAATTGTATGGGTGAGTGAGAAACACCTTACTTAAGAGGGGGTGTTGAAATATGTAAGCTCGGTTTATACGTGTGAGAGAAAGCACCTTAGAGGTGCAAGATATTATTGTATGGGATGTGATATATAAGAGCCACAAAAGAGAATGTGGAATAGAGGTTGCCACATGGCATGATGATGTGTAAAAGGGGATAAGGCTAGAGGGCCTATATTATTGTATGGTTTAATTGAGATATGCAATAGAGCTTGTGTCTTGAGTGTGCAATCTCTCACTCTCTCATGGAGTTCTTAGTGTGGTTTAATCCACCATAATTATGTTTCTTAATCTATATCTATCAACATAATCAATCCCATTTTAGGATTGTTAATATAGTATCAGAGCTTGGGTGGGCTCTTGGTCATGTGGTGAATACTTATGTACAGTTTTCTTGGTTATGAGTTATTTGATTGAGCATTATTTTCAATTTATTTATGAAAAAAAATTAGCACACTCATTGTCATTAGTATTGCATTTGGAGAGAGATTATGCTTATGGACATTTGGAGATTATGATGCTGCCCAAAGAAGCTGAAAATGGAGATTTCAATAAGTATGAAGGCTATGGAGCCTTTGGTGTCAATAAGGAGAAGTTGCCAAGGAGATTTATGAAGGTATTTTTGGGGAGTTTTCCTCGAATTTGGTGTTTGAGCATGGAAGAATGTTCATGTTTGTGAAGGGTTGTTGATTTATTGGATAAGAAGATCCCATGGTCCTTTGCATTTGGGCAAAGAGTGTAAGAGGTGCATGCTTATCTCAAGATGATGGCAAGTGAGATGGTGGACTCAATGGAGTTCACATGTGTGTGCATCAAGAAGAGGATACACTTGTGAATGTTGCTCAAGGAAATGAGAAAAGTGGCGGAAGTTATGGGAACTTTCATATGTGTATGCACCTATGGTTTCTCAATGGGAGAAACTTGACAAAGCACCCTTCAAGTATTGTATGATGAAAGGAGAATCATGCAAAGTTGCAAGTTCATTTGGGAGCTTGCAAGGTCATGCATTAATGCCTTATTTGGGAGATGCTATGAATTTTGGAGTTCAATAATGTAGCCATGATAATGTTTACTTGAAACCTCAAGAAGAGAGCTCTAGGCAGGGCTAGAGTTGCAGTGAAGAGAGAGCTGCATAAGGAGCTCATAAAAAGAAGCTCAATGGCCAGTTTTATGGTCATCATTGAAGCCTCAAGAAAGAGGTTATGAAGGTAGTCATTAGAGGAAAATGAAGCTTGGGCAACATGCTCAAGTAGGGTTACAATCACAAGAAAAAGCAAGGAGATATTCAACATGGAGCTAATGATTAGCTCAGTGTGTTGATGGCTACAGGACATAGCAGGGAGTATGGAGCTAGCAAGTACAACAGGCAAGCAACTAATAGTAGCAAGAAGAAAACATCAGCAAGAGAGTGAAGAGAAGAGAAAGGTAGCACACCAGAGGAGAGAGCAACATTGGAGCTTGGCCAAGGTAGCATTAAGCGTAGCAAACCTCTACTGCAGGTGAACAGTTGGTCAAGCAGGAAAGTAGCGACGAACCGCACCAGAGAGCACGGAGAAAGAAGTCCAAGGGGTACACTATTCAAAGTTTTAGTGAACAAGGTAAGCGCAACAAATTCAGAGTTGCTTGTTGCACACACAACATTAAGCAAAAATGGTGAACATTTAGAGCAATTTCAGAAGCTGCAGCAGTAGCAAAAGAAGTCGCAGGAAACCATGAAATGCAATTTGAGGTCTCTATGGAAGCTATGGTGATGGTGTCCATGTCGGTAATGCCTATGGAGACCAGTGGGTCGGAGTTGTAGCTACAGGGAATCGTGAAGAAAGGATGTGCATTTAGCATTGCATAAAGAGGACAACGAGTAGAAGCGCGCATAACCAAGGCAGCAAAACTTGCAATTACAGGTGACTAGAAGAAGAAGACCTACTCATGATGGGCCGATTCGGTGTAGAAAAGGAAAGTCTGGCAATCAAATCTCTAATGTTCTGGATGCTACCACCCAAAAATAGCTAAAAGGCCATTTTGCAGTGAATGGATGCCTCATGTTTTTTTCTATGAAAAGGAAAAAAAAACAGAAGCTAAAGGTCTTAAGGAAAGATTCGCACACGCATTTTTTGTAAGGCTCGTTCACATGTTTTTAAAAGAAAAAAGTATCACCCTGAAATAGCGGGAAAATATTGGTTTCACCAATACAAAGCTGATGATTTTTTATACTGGGTTATCTTCCTAGCTTCTTTGGCCAAAATGTTTTGTAATTGGATTTTCACCCAATTTATGATGATCGGCAACTGTACCCGAGCCTGCGTGCTCGAAACGAAATGTATATTCACCCATTGGTATGAGGGTTGCCCTGCTAAAGCTCACCAAGAAGCTCAAAACACCCGTTGTGATGTGTGCATGAGCTATGCACATGTGAGGTGCATGCTCATGGGTTGGTTCCCACCCAAACATTCATGTTCAAATTGGACTCAATGGTTGTGAGCAAGTGGGTGCAAAATGTACTTCGTGTTTAGGCCAGCTAGATACATGCGCACACACTTGTTGAACACTCCAATTTATCATTGAGGGGGAGTGTTGAGAGACGCGATGCATGAGGGCAATGCTAAATTGTATGGGTGATGGGTTAGTGAGAAACACTTAAGAGGGGCTGTTGAAATATGTAAGCTCGGTTTATGCATGTGTAGGAAAGCACCTTAGAGGTGCAAGATATTATTGTATGGGGGATGTGATTTATGAGAGCCACAAAAGAGGATGTGGAATAGAGGTTGCCACATGGCATGATGATGTGTAAAGTGGGATAAGGCTAGAGGGCCTATATCATTGTGTATGGTTCAATTGAGATATGCAATAGAGCTTGTGTCTTGAGTGTGCAACCTCTCTCTCTCTCATGGAGTTCTTAGTGTGGTTTAATCCACCATAATTATGTTGCTTAATCTATGTCTATCACCATGATCAATCCCATTTTAGGATTGTTAACATGTGAGGTGCACGTAAGGATGTTCCATCCTTGGGAGGTGCATGGCTTCTCGGACTAGGTCGAGACTCAGATCGATGGTGTGGACCTACCGTCATTATTTAGCACCTCACCTATGGCTGCATTAGCATCATACGTCTCTGTAAAGTAGAGGCACTTATAGACGTCTAGGCCCCAAGGTTCCAAGGTTGGCAGCCCGCCAAGCCCAAGCTACTCCAGGTGGGCTACTATGATGGCTGGATTTGCAAGAGCTTGGTAGCAAGGTCGGGTGTAGTAAAGGAGATTATGCTCCACCTTATGTTTGTTCTTCATAAGAGAGTGGACAATATGGCCGCCGCTAACCTACCTCATCAAGTTCACTCCAAGGTGTGACAGCTGGGTGGATGATGGCCATACTCCTTAAAGCGTCCCCTTGCTAAGTGCTTATTTATCAAGGTGGTGTTGTTGTGAACCTCTAGGGAGGAATCAGAGGTCCGTGCCATTGGGTGAAGGATGGGGGATAGGAAGGGAAAGCTCAAGAAATTTTTTTGCAAGAGTTTGGGTAGGCTGAGAGCAAAAAGTGAGGAAAAGGGAGTGGTGGGTCCATATTTATAGCTTTTCAGAAGGATTTGGTACGGGCATGGAAACTCCAAGGTACAGGCGTGGAAACTCTAAAAGGACACAGTCCATATTTATAGCTTTTTAGAAGGTCATGGAAGAATTTGGTACGGGCATGGAAACTCTAGGGTATAGGCGTACGATTATGAATTGGTATAGGTGTACGATTTGAATGGTACGGGGGCATGGCATTAGAGGTAGAGGTTGGCATGGATTCCTTTGGTGTACGATCGTGGTTTTAAATTGGGATGGTCATGGCAACTCCAAGGTATGGGCGTATGCTTCTGTTTGGTATGGCCATGGCAAAGCTAAATGAGAATGGTACGACCATGGCAGTTCTAGGTAGAGGTTGGAAACGGCTGTGACAGTTCAGTTAGAGGTTGGTATGGCCATGGAAGCTGCAAGGAATGGGCATACGGTTTTTTTTTGGTATGGTTGTTGTGGTAAAGTTGAGGTGTAGAATGGTACAACCATGGCAAGTTTGGTACAGCTATGGCTTCTTTTGATATGGTTGTGGCTTCTTTTGGTATGGTAGTGGTTTCTTTTGGTACGATTGTGGAAAGTTTTTTTTTTGGGCACCCTGCAAAAAGGTTTTGTACCCTGGAGCTATGTAGCCAGCACCCCCATTGCAAGTTTGTACTAACTCCGTGCCCAATTTGCCAATGGAGAAGACGTTTCCAATTGGGGGATGGCTAGGTTGGTATCTCCTTGGGGGGAGTTCAGAGGCTTGTTAACGAGGGAGTGTCTAAGAATGGAGAGGTTAAGGGATGAGTGCAAGTACTCCGAGGTAGCCTGATAATGAGACGGGTGGGGGAGTAGCCAAAGTCGAGGGTATATCATTATTATATAGACTGTGAGCTTATACGGGGGGGAAGGGGTTGTCGTGAAGTTTTTGCTTCCCTTTCTCTTGTGAAGTATTAGTGGTGAAGGACACTTTGGGCTTCCATTGGAGGGTTGGTAATGGCAAAATGACAAGAGGAGGGAGTTTGTACCTTGGTGATTTGGGGAGCCAAATTTGGTGATTTCCCTCATAGTAATGTTGAGCCTGAAGCATAGGTTTTGGGATCCACCAATAATATGTTGTTGGGCAAGGCTTAGGGGTGTGAGTGAGGATGGTTTCGCCTTGGGGTGCATTTGGGCCTCCGGCAATTGTCATGTACCCTGTGGGCTTGGGGTTGTCGAATTGGTTGCCTTTGAGAGGGATGAGGAGATTGTGTTGTCAGTATATGAGTATGGGAAGTGGATCGTCGGGGGATCCATAGAGAGGAAGTACCTTCATAATAATACCCTAGGCTTATGCTGTGATGAGAAGCCTTTTAGGTACCCACTGTCGAGAGTGTTTGCCATGTGTGAAGTGGGGTAGTTGAGAGGATATGCGAGGTAGTGGAGTGTCTAGAGTGGGGATCAGCCTCTTTTTGAGCGGTATGGATCGGTGCCAACACACACCCAACAGCAAAGGCGGAGGCATCAATGTGGACATGAAAGATGATGTCCCAATTAGGGGACCTCGGAATAGGAGCACTTGACAAGGTTTTCTTTAGGGGGTGGTATAAGCCTGTTGGAATTGCTCTGTCCACTTGAAGAGGATCAAGAGTCAATAAAGGGGGTGAGCTATATCGGCATACATGAAAATTAAACGCCATAATAGCCAATGTGTCCCATGAAGTGATGGACTCCCTTAAAGTTGGTTGGTGGGAGTAGCTCAAGAACGAGATGCACCTTGCTATTAGCTCAAGAACGAGACGCACCTTGCTATTAGCAATGGAGATTCCTTGTTTGGAGACAATGTGTCCCAGGATAACTCCATGCCTAACCTTGAACTGGCATTTGAGAGTGTTGACTACATATTGGTTAACATATTCCTATGACAAATATGTCCACACACTTATCTAATGGGCGTCGGTGCACTATATATTGTAAATCCCGTCATTTGATGAGGGAAATGCCTAAAGACATTCCCAAGTATTGAGCTTCAAAGGACAGATAAGAGAATCTTGGTCAGTTGGCCAAACCATAGAGAAAAGCCTTGTAACTATGTTTTGGGCACCCTGGGTCACGTACTCCCGAGCGCGGGCCATTCCAAATTCCAAATTCCAAATTCAAATTTTGACTTGCCACGACCATTCCACATTTGCTGGCCATACCAACCTAAAGCCACGGGTGTACACTTGTAAGCATATGATCATACCAAACCCGAAAAAATATTCAAAAAACTTTGCCAGCCATTTCACACTTACCAAACAATCGTTCCATACTAAAGGCACAGGTGTGTGCTTGTACGCGTACGATCATATACCGAACCCAAAAAAAAAGTAAAAATTTTTAAAAACATTTGCAACGGTCATTCCATACTAAAGCTACGGGCATATGCTTGTAAGCATACGGCCGTACCAAACCTGAAAAAAAACTTTTTTTTTTTGCCACTCTCATTCCACACTTGCCACGACCGTTCCATACTAAAGCCATGGGCGTACACTTTAAGCATACGGTCGTACCAAACCCGAAAAAAAATCTAAAAAAATTTTTAAAAAAATAAAAATTGATGGTCGTTCCCTACTAAAGCCATAGGCGTACACTTGTAAATGTACGGCCGTACCAAACTTGAAAAAAAAATTTACCACAACCATTCCACACTTGCCATAGTCATTCCATACTAAAGCCACGGGCGAATGCTTATAAGCATACGTACAGTGATACCAAATCCAAAAACAACAACTTTTTTTTCAAAAAAAAAATTTACCACAGCATTCCACACTTGCCATGGCCATTCCAGACTAAAGCCACAAGCGTACGCTTATAATTATATGGCTGTACACCAAACCCAAAAAAAAGTATTTAAAAATTTTTAAATTTTTAAATCTTTAGAGGTGCTTTTGGTCTACCTCCTCGACTCACTAGGGTCATTTTTACATGCATAAAATTCTTGGCAATATAGTTATCGACGTGGCACTTACGAATCCATATACATACAATTTTTTCGTTCAAGTTAAGAATATAACAACATAAAAAATTAGTGAGTGGTCTTTCTAGATTGTTACACACTTGAATACAGCACGCTTAGTAGCTTTGATGACAGTAGGGTGTGTGAAATTACCATGCCTTGATTTTTTAAAGACCCTGCCATTTCTTCAAATAACTTCCCAAAATATAATCTCTCAAGATCAAAGAGATCTTCCCTTAAAAGTTTTTGGAAATTGTATTTGGTACATATATGTAATTTATATAAGGATTGCCACACCTTGTGCTCCAATCTCGTGCCATATCACTTCTCGTCTTAGTGAATCTCTAAATAAACTTACATTTGGTACGTTGCCATTGAAAGTATTATTAATATACAAGACATAATGCTTTGCATATATGAAGAAAAAATAAAAAATAATAATTACTTACTCTTTGGAATTTGCAAGTTCTTAAGTCTTTAAGAATCTCCATCAATTAAGATATCTAAAACCATAACTTTTTGGTCATTTGGCAATGTGTTAGATGCTAAGCTATATGACCTTTTATTCATCAAACAATCTAGTTTGTCATCCCAATTTACTTGCACTAGTCGATTGCAACACACAAGATCAAAATCAAACCGCAACCTTGAAACCAATTTACGATGTTGCCTATCAAAATGACTAAAAGGAAAGGACATAGATTTTCTTACTCAAAGAAACTATCTCCTTGGGCAATGTTTGCAATCACAGCTAACCATCTAGTATCATGCCTCCACTTTTGCTCATCTTTATAAAAAGTAGTTCTTCATTTATCCCCAAGCTCCTTTACATGCAAGGTATCTATAAGGGGGTCAATCTCTCTAGTGATAGGTGAGGTACTCATCCTATATTTCATAGGCTACTTCATTAGTATGAGAATATGTGGATGCTAATCTTATATTTCAAATGTTAGGATTATTTATTCCTCTACCAAGTCATATAAAGAATGTACCTGGAATACTATTTAGGATAGGAAAGTTCACAATTATACCAAGATGGGTGACCCTTCTTTTTTTTGCATCACAACATGCTTCTCCATCCATGCCTTATTCATCACTCTTGTATGTTTCATAATTGTTTCTTTGTTTGCTAATCCAAGCACCCTAATGAGGTACACCTTATCCATAAAAGACAATGAAACATAGCCTACTTCATTCATCCTCATATGACAAAAAGATTATAAATTATGGAAAATAAAAAAACATACCCCACTTGGACCATCCTAAGTCAAAGAGATTTAAAATAAATGTTCTCATAATGTATATGTTGCCTTACCTATTTAAGCATGCTATGACAGCGGGAGGACCTCTCCCTTTCTATCCTCATTAAATTCAATTAGGATAGCGTCAACACATGGATGTCTTGATACAACATTCTTGAATGCTACATTTATTATGAACCAAATTAGTTCATTTCTATTTTAAAAAAACTTAACACCACATTCAAAGAGTTAGCATGTTAAGATAACTCAGATTTTCTTATATCCTCCATCCATGCCACAACACGATGATTGTTGTCCCACACATAAATCATCTTCTTAAACAAGAATGTCCTCCATCCATGCCACAACACGATGATTGTTGTCCCACACATAAAACATCTTCTTAAACAAGAATGTCCACTCTATGTCCTTGTGATCAGATCCTCAAACTCCTCATTATTCATTCGGCATATGTCATCCCATCTACTAATATCATCATGTGATACTTCTCTAATACAAAGTAAATGAATCTACATCTATTGGTAACATAGCCCTATGTGTAGAATTACTTTGCAAGTTTCTTATACCTAAATTGCACTCTCATTATGGAGGGGTTAGGCACAAGTCTACACAAGGTAATAGGTGGTAATGGAGTGGATATTTTCAATTGCAATGTACATATAGAGTTTGTGCTAGCTATGAAGACAAGTTGCATGTGTAACCATGATGTGCTCTTCATTCTTGCCTTCTTTCTCAATACCCTCTTCTACTTCCTTGAATGTACATATAGAGTTTGTGCTAGCTACGAAGACAAGTTGCATGTGTAACCATGATGTGCTCTTCATTCTTGCCTTCTTTCTCAATACCCTCTTCTACTTCCTTTGTTTCTTTTCATAGATTTTGAAGATGTAACTTTTTTGGTAGATTTGGATGATCATTTTGGATTTCTTCGAGGAGGTACCCAATTGTCATCTTCCTAAAGCATTGTTTTCCTCCTCTTCTTCGTTCTTGTAACAAACTGGCTTGCTTTTGTTGTGGATAGAAGTGGACTTAACTCATTATCTATGCTTTGGAGATTTATTTGCTTGTTGTGTATCCATTCTGTGTGGATCAATCCAAACACAACAACATATCCAAGATAAATTAATTTAAGTAAAATAAAAAAAATAAACATAATTAATAAGAAAAAAAGATATAAAAATACTTACACAATCTCTTGGGGGCCATATAAAATGACACACCCTTTAGTTTGATTTAATGTGGAGACATCACAATCTTTGAGAGGAAAGGAAGCAACACTTCTCTTACTTTGATATCTTTAATTGATACTCTAATAGAACTCCATGCACAATATAACCATTGAAGTTGACATGTAACACGATACGCAACTACTTTTGTATCATTCAATGTTAGAAACGCATGTGTCCCTCTTTCAAGGTGAGAAGATGGCATATAGAACACAAGAGGGAGAGGAAAAGAGAAATGGGAAAAATCAAGAGAAGAGAAACAAGAGGGAGAGGAAAGGAGGAAAGGAAGGAGTGAAAGAGAGAGAAAATCACTCTTTTATAATAAAAAAATAACCAATATGCATCTTTCTATGCATAGAATTTAAATCTAATGAAAATCACTCTTTATAATAAAAAAATAACCAATATGCATCTTTCTATGCATAGAATTTAAATTTTAATGGAAATAACACTTTTATAATAAAAATATTTCTACTATGCATTTTTCTATGCCTAGAATGAAAATAACACTTTTAGAATACACAAATGCCATGGATTACTCTTTTTGAATAATAAAAGATAAAACTTATTTCATAAAATTTAAGAAAATTTCACCATAACCTCCTTTATATGGCTGACCATTTTTCAAATTTTTCTATCCTCAAGTTACTTAAAAATTATTCCAAATGGTTTGAAGCATTCTAAACTAATCAAATTCCACTTTTAAAAGAGAAACAATATGAAAAGTTTAATTCTAACAATTTGATTACTTATCTAGAATAAAGAAAGGCTGAATTTAAGAATGAAGAGAGGGGGAAAGCCTTTCCAACAAGGCATAACATCATTTTTTTCATTTTAAAGAAAACAAAAATTAGAAAATCATTAAAAGGAATAAAGAAAAAGTAGGATTTCTAGCTTACTTGAATTTCTATAAGCTTTCCTTTGGCTTGATGGTTTGAGGGATCTACTCGTGTTTGCAACAAGAGTGGCCACCAATTCTTTTGAAGAGGAAAAGGTCAAAAACTAATGAATTATCAATAAATTCATTGTTTTTGGCTCTAGGGTGGAGTAGAGTAATAGTGCATAAAACACTATTAAGCTTCTACAAAGAGGGAGGCTTCTATTTATAGGAAAAAGTGAGCTTTTAACCAAGCAAACTGATTCTAGAATTTTCCAAATCAGTTTGGTCAATTTTTTACCATTTTTGGGTCAGTTTAGCTTAATTTTTGAAACTAGACTTAAATTAGGAGAGAGGAGAGATGAAATATCTCAATATTTGAGAATTTAAAACTCCACCACACATGTGAAATAGGCGCCTCCTTCATGAGGGGGAATCCCCACTCTGAGGTGTCAAAAATTAAATTTTTTAGTATTTCCTTTGATCCTTAGTCCACTCTTCATCTTTTGTGAGTATTTAGTCATTTTTGGGGGGGTTTATTTCTTCAATTTATCTCCTCCATACATTTGGATGAATTTGATTGGCCCCTTAGAACCTTAATTTAAAATTTTCAAAAAATATGGACCCTTAGGATAAGGCCTTTTGAACAGATTATAATTTGTTTCTAATGCACCTTCAGAAAATCTTTTTAAACTTCTGTTTCAGGGAAATTTATTTTAATAAGATGAGATATTTTTTCATCAAAAAATATTTAAAAAAGTGAATCACCTCTCTCTAGAAGATTTTCTCTCTCTAGGCCAAAATAGGTAGAAACAAGATCTTTTATATTTCTGAAGAGGGATTTGATTATAGGAGAAGATACTGGACTTCTTGAGAGGCTAGGGAGGAATCTTACATTCTCTCCCACTTGAAAAATGCGAGATATCCTCATCTCGCAAAACTGGGGGTAATCCCGTAATAGTTCGGCTTTTTTCTCCCAGGTGGCATCTTCAAAAGGATAGAACTTCCATTTAACCAATAATTCTCTCAGAATTCTATTCTTGAGAACCTTTTCTCAAACATCAAGGATTTCTTCAGGTGGAGTTCCATCTGTCCTTGGGTTGAAGAAGTTAAGATTTCATCATCAAGCACATGATTCGGGCTTGGTATATACTTTTTAAGAAGGCTGACATGAAATACATTATATACTTTAAGTTGAGGAGGCAGAAGAAGCTCGTAGGCTAAGTCACCTACTTTCTTTGTAATCAAATATGGTCCACAATATCTAGGGGATAACTTCTTGTACTTCCCAAGAGATAGAGAACTTTTTTTAGGGCGTGCTCGAATGAAGACCGTATCAACTTCTTCGAATTTTCTGTCTGTCCTCTTCTTATCTGCATACTGCTTCTATCTATCCTGGGCAGCTTTTATATCTTTGCAAATTGATTGCATCTGCTGCTCCATGTCATCAAGCATCTATCTGGACATCTCAACCCTAATCAATTGGTCGGACCAAGTTAATGGAGTTAAGCAATCTTGTCCATACAGAGCTGTGAAATGGCTCATCCCAATACTTCGGTGAGATAAGAAGCATTGTAGGCAAACTCGACTAGGTGCAGATAGCTTAGCCACTTCTTGGGTTCCCTGACACAACATGACCTAAGTATATCTTCGATTACTTGGTTCACCCTTTCAGTTTGACCATCGGTCTCGGGGTGGTAAGCTATGCTGAGATCCAAGAAAGTTCCTACTGCTTCGAAAAATGTTGTCCAAAATCTTGACGTGAACTTGGGATCTCAATCACTTACTATTCTCCTATGGGTAGGCCATGCAATCTGAAGATTTCCTTGAGGAACAGTTTGGCCACATCCACTGTAGTGTAGGTTTCTTTTACTCAAATCAGATGGGCAACTTTGGTTAGTCTATCAACTACCACGAAGATGGAGTTGTAACCTGATTGCACTGAAGGTAATCCAGTAATAAAATCCATAGTGATACATTCCCACTTCATCTGGGATGTCTAATGGATGTAACTTCCCAGGTATTTTTACTCTCTCAGACTTGACTATCTGACAGGTCAGACATTGACGTACATGATTAAGTACATCCTTTTTTAGACCAAGCCAAAAGAAGCTTTTCTTCACAGACATGTAGGTTTTGATGAAACCTGGATGTCCTGCAATAAGGCTATCATGGGCTTCATTCAGAATTTGACCCTTAGTTCCCTCATCATTGGGAATGCATAGCCTGTGATTATAACACATAATTTCATCATCTAGGCTGTACCCTTGAACTCGGTTCAACTCCTGTGGAGTTTTGCTTTCCTGCATAAGTAGGGTAGCAATAGGGCCAAAGAATCTATCCTGCCGCATGATCTTCTCTCTTGCTTCAATAATCAAAGGATTTGACACTACAGTAATTGCAAGCAAGGGGGCTTTTCTGGTGAGGGCATCTGCTACCACATTTAAGAAATTTTTTATTATAAAAGTATTACTTTCACCAATATTGATTTTTATGCATAAAATGATGCATAAAATAATTTTTTTATTATAAAAGTGTTACCTTCACCAATATTGATTTTTATGCATAAAATGATGCATAAAAGAATTTTTATTATTATAAAAGTGTTACTTTCATCAATATTGCTTTTTATGCATAAAATGATGCATAAAAGAATTTTTTATTATTATAAAAGTGTTACTTTTATCAAAATTAATTTTTTTACATAAATAGATACATAAAAGGATTTTCTTTTATATAAAAGTGTTATTTCCATAGAAGTTGGATTTCATGCATAAATAGATGCATACAAAATTTTTATATCAAAATAAGAGTTCTCTTTAATCTTATGTTTAAACCCGATGAATATTGGTAAATGAATAAGTAAATACGCTGTGAGAGAAAATTCTACCGTTTCATATTCTCTAGGATGGTAATGAGAAAAATTTAAAAAAACTATCAAAGTTGGAATTTTAGATAAATGATTAATTTATTCCTCATAGGAATTCATGATTAGTTTTAAATTCAATTAAAAATACTCAATGATTGAAATTCAGTAAAGTAGTAATTGAAATATTACCCTTCGAGAAAGTTAGTTCAGGGAGAACCGTTCTAGACTCAAACCCTAAATCAGACTATGACCAAGACTTAATCTCCTTCGTTAGTTTCAAGAAAAGACGATGTGACCAGTTCAGCAAAATTTCACTCAAATCACCCACCGAATCTGAAATCAATTTAAGACCCTTGATTCTGATCTGAGGATCAAGGTTACAGAATTCAGGAAATTCTATTGGAATTTTAGACCTATGATCTAGAAGTATTGGGATACGGATTTAAAATATACCCATTGTATTCAAAAGAAAATCAAAACTGAAAACTTGCATAGAAACCCTATTTTCTTAAAGGACTGTCTTACGCCAGAATGCTGGAGGGAGCATTTGGTATATGTGTTTTTCTAAGGGAAGTTCGGTTGCAACAGCTGGCGGGGAGTGTTCAAAAGATGGCTCACATGGCAAAAACCTGCCCAGGTCTTGACCAGGTGAAAAATGGTGTGCTTCCGATACGATGGGCAAGGGACCGCTTCGGGCCGACGAAGCGGTCCCTGAGTGAAGTGCCAGGACACCAAAGGAGGATCCTAGAGGGTTCTGACCAGGCGATGCATGGGCTCGCGGTGCTTAGGACACCCATGCGTATGTCGTGAAAGATATATATATGTATGATGACGAGAAAATTATTGTAATATGTTACTGGATCTCGTTGCTGACCTGCTGGTCTCAACGGAGAGTCCAGAGTGATGCTGTTTTGTGAGAAACAAGGATTGAATGGAAATTTTGAGTTATGACATCTGTAACCAATAATTGTTTGTCAATGGATTGTTTTAAAAGTCAAAGTATAAGGAGGACTGTGTGCGTATCTGTATTCTAAAACAAAAGTTAAGAAAGGCATTTAATTATGGGTGGGTGTGAGTACTTGTCTGGTTCTATCAATTCCAATGGTTGGGGTGGCTAACCCATGGGCCGGATGGGGTTAGGCTAGAATCAGTAGAGTTTTAATAATAAAATTGATTAATAGGACTACGTTTAGAACTCGAGTAGTTAAATAAAACCCTAAGACTTCTCTAATGAATAGATCAACGGCTGTGCCTGATTCAATTAGGAAAAAAGCGTTGATCCCTTCAAGATAAGTCTGTAATAGTTTCCCTTCTATCTGGTTTATTCAGGTGAAGGTTAGTTCAGTATCTTGATGACCTTGTTAGAAAAATTCATTAAGAAATTCAAAATGGTGGAATCATCCCCGTTTTTTGGGCATGGGAAATTTTCCCGGTTTTGATTTTCGGAATGACCGCCAGCTTAGTCTCGTGCCCAGACATTCGAGGGCGAGGCCCTGAGTGGGAAACCCTACCCCGCGCATGAGGGAGTTGCTTCTCCTGCTGCCAGCTACTACCGGGAATCCGACGTGCGGAGGGGGTGCAGAGGGGACAGTGGGATCTCACACCTCTAATGTGCATGGCCTACAAACAAGGAGTATCTTTGGAAATTCCTTGAGGTCTTTATGGATGACCTCTATGTCAACTCCACGTGGAAAGCACACCTCGAATGTTTATAGAAGGTGCTAAAAAGATGCAGGTTACACCGTATTTCATTAAACCCTCTTTGTTAAGGAAACCCTACCCTAACGTGTTGTGGATAACATGTTGCCTATCCGCCGAGCTCAAGCATGGCTCAAGAGCTCCACCATAGCCACTCATCACTGCCTTCCTCTCGCATTGTTATCACATCGAGGCGGTTGCTCTAATCCAACGGGTGATGCAAGCTCTCTCGCAAAGATCGTGTGGGATCTCCGTAGAAGAGGATCCCATTGGCAGCCTAATCACTCAAGCAAGAGGGAGGGAGAGGAAGCACGGGGGTAGCAAGAGGAAACAACTGATTAGCACTATAATCACTCCCAAACCCTAACCCTAAGCACACCACACATGCTAGATTAGAGTTGCAAGAGAGAGGGACAGAGAGAACACTCCACTTCTATTGCACAAATGGGAAAATGAGTTGCAAACAAGAGAAATTATCTTTTATAGTTCCAAGTCTTTTCCCACTAGGCCACCCAAGAGTAAGTGACCTAGAGCACCCAAAATATAGTTACAAGGATTTTCTCTATGGTTTGGCCAAGTGACCAAGATCCTCTTGTTTGTCCTTCAAAGCTCAATACTTGGGAGCATCTTTAGGTAATTTCACTCATCAAATGAGAGTATTTAAAATATATAGTGCCGGTGCCCATTACATAAATGTGCGGACATAGTTGTCGTAGGAATGTGTTAACCAATATGTGGTTAACATACTCCCAGTTGATCGCATCCTCGTGATCGTGAGGGATTGTCAAGGCATGTGGGGAAGTGTTGCACTTGGTTGGTTCTCCTGCCGTTCCTCTGGAAATGAGAGGGGACGGGGGAGTTAGTAAGATGGAAAGAAGTTAGTGGAGTACTAGCTAGTCATGTATGGGCTCGTGCTTTCTTGTATGTGGCCAATAGTACTCTTTATTTTGGTTTTACTTTTTTGCTTTTAAAAAAAAAAAGCCTTTGCACAGTGGGGATATCCTCGTTAGAGGAGTCAGAGTACTTGAATAAGTGGATCTATATCAAATACCCAATGGTAAATTTGAACCATCAATTGCACCAAAATGCAGTGATTAGTGCTGATAAATCACTGTATGTGGTGTGCATTGAGTTGTGCATGCATAGGCAATGCACTTCATGGGTTGGTTCCCACCCAAACTTCTATGTTCAAATTGGACTTAGTGGTTCTGCTATGAGTGAGTCGGTTCAAAATGGACTTCGTGTCTAGGTTGGCTAGGCACATGCACACACACTTGTTGAACACTCCAATTTGCATTGAGGGGGAGTGTTGAGATTCGTAATGCCAAATTGGTTGGGGGTGAGAGGTGAGTGATCAAATTGATTGGAGATTAAAGAGGAGCTAGTAAAACAATGGGCCATTTGTAGCACTACCCCTTGGTTTGGTGAAAAAGTCGAGGGGTGGGGTGGAGCTTCATGAAGGAGGCTCCGTTGGGGAAAAGGGGTGGACAATTTGTGCTTTTGAGTGCCCATGGGTTGGGTGTGGGCAAGTCTGTAGGATTTTGTCAAGGAGGAGGGGACTTGCTTGTCTATTGGTCGCCAAACCATCTTTCTCGATTGGACATGGTGTGGGTGTGGTTTGGGAAAACTGATGAGGGGTATGCCTTGGGAGCCAAATGATATAATTGCCATCATGGAAGCCTTGGGCTTCTAAGATACATTTGGACACCCAACATTGCTGAGTGATGAAGGTCCATGGGTGGCGAGGCTTCTAGGTTTTTTGTCAATGAGGCTCTCAACTATGATTTGGCTGTCGCGTGGAGGAGAGGCTTTTGATTGTGGCTTTGGGAGCCACCAGTGTGTGTTGCCATCATGAAATCCTTGTGCGTTGAGCACGTTGGTAGGCACCCCAGTGTTGTTTGGCACTGTGCTTGGGGTTGCCAAACCCATGGTTGTGGGACCTTCTGTCAGGCTTCCAAGGGAGTTGTTGTGTGGAATGAGCACAAACGACATGCTTGGGTAGCCAGAGGTGAGGGTTTCCTTCATAGAGTAGCCTTGTGCTTGAATAACAGGCGATCGGGGATGCAAGCCAACGTTGCTTGGGCTTAGGGATGGTTTTTGTTGGCTTAGTTGGCATTTTGCGCTTGGGTTTTAGAGATGGCCATTTGGGAATCCATAGTTCTGCATAGCCATCATAGAATCCTTGAGCGGCAAGAAGATTCTTGGGAACCCACCATTGATTGTCATGATAAAGATATGAGGTTGGGGTGCTTGCAGTGTGCGTGGTCGAGGTTATAGAGATGAGGGGAAATATTGATGTGACAAGGTTTGATTGTCATTTTGGTGGATGGTGTCGATAGTGGCCGATCAACCAATTTTGGTGCCTCGTGGGGTGTGGAAATAGGGGAGACTACCGGTGATGAGGGTGGGGAGGATGCGTAAGGGAAGTCGTGGGTGAGGGTGTGTGTATGATTTCCTCTTGGTGGGTGGGGACACAAGGGGACTCTGGCCTTTTGGCCATTGATGATTGACATGGTGGCCGTCTTTTTGCACCAATTGATTTGGTAGTGAGTGGCATCAATCCACTCCTTTCCAATGATAATCTGGCTTGGAGACCTGCATCTATGACATGAAATCTACACTCCAACTAGTTAATGCAGATAGAAATTTTAGGAATGAAATACCCAGCACTCATTAATGATAATCTGGCTTGGAGACCTGCATCTATGACATGAAATACCCAGCACTCATTAATGATAATCTGGCTTGGAGACCTGCATCTATGACATGAAATCTACACTCCAACTGGTTAATGCAGATAGAAATTTTAGGAATGAAATACCCAGCACTCATTAAATGCATTTCATGTGAAATTTGAATATAATTGTTATTTTTTGTTAGTATGGGTTTACCAAGAACTTCCACACCTTCGAGAATATGAGATTGGTGTGGACCATAGGTTATATGTGGCCTTGCCACCATTGGAGACCATTCTCGGGAGTCCAATCCATATTCTTGGTGGGTTGAGTTTTGGTGGTAGTTCAGGGGCAACAGAAGACATACCAGTTATTGTGGAGAGTGAGGGAGTACCCTTTGGTGGAAGCAGTGGGAGGAGGTAGAGGATCATACTCAAGGCACTTCCTGTCCTAGAGGATCATTGTTACCTTTCCCTAGGGGAGCTTTAGGGTAGCTGTGTTGTTAGTGGAGTTGATTGTACTTATAGTGTTCTAGACCCAGCTTCCTCCAAGGATGACTGCTTCTTTTATATTTTATTTGTGGGAACCACATAGAACTTACAAGCCAGTAGTGGGTTAGATAAAATATGGACAGTTTTTGTAAAGGATCCAAGGATTTACATGCATTGTGCACCACAAAGTGATTGAACTTTGGCATGGGAAATTTTAAGAGATGGTTTGCCCAGAGAAACGACCCATGTTTCCCATGGAAAAAGATATCAAGGCATGTTTTCTTTGCATGTTTCTACCAAAGGGGAAATCTATCCTTGGAGACCCGAAGGGTGGTTGTTTTGGGGGTTGTGGAGCTACACTTACACTCAAGGTGTTAAGCGAGGCAATGGCTTTGTAGGGTTCAGGGTCTGGCCATTTGGGAGCACGAATTGTGTGCCAAGTTTGTGATCTAGGAGGGTGTCAAGTGTAGAAAGGATTTTAAGCCAATCATGGTCGACATCATTACTAATTGTGTGTCAAGTTTGTGATCTAGGAGGGTGTCAAGTGTAGAAAGGATTTTAAGCCAATCATGGTCGACATCATTACTAATTGACAGAAGCGACTGTGCATGGCACCCGCGTCATTAAGGGCTTGATGACAAGCATTGCAAACCAAGAGATCATTGCTCCTGGTGGTGGTCACAGAGTCTTCAACAAAGGGACCTTTGGCCATGGGATGTGAATGCTAGGTATATAAATTGACCTTAAGCATTTGAGACCCTTTGTAGAGGTAGACATGATGATGCATGTCCCAATAATGGATCAATAAGGTTTGTCTTATGAAGGGTCGACCCAAGATGGCATCATAGGCCGCATTACGAAAGTCCATGACTACAAATTTGAGGTGGAGGAATGTCATGTCACAGACTTTAACTTTGAGGTCATGCACTAGGCCCAGGGGTTTTGCAGAATTCCTGTCCCCTCAAGCTTGATCACCAATGTGGTGGGATCATTGGCCCTAGTTTTCCCAACATGTTTGTTTGAGGATGACTACACCAACACCTCCATCTAGGATGCCTTTGACCACATGTCCATTATAGGAAATGGGAAAAGTTGCGTTGGTGTCATCACCTTCAAAGTATTGTCCCAACAATGCATTGACGCGAATTCTTGGTGCGCCTTTGGGGTGGTGGTGATGGAGTAAGTCTGAATGATGGGGCTCAGATTTATCTAAGGAATCTGAGGGAGCTTTCTCCTCCATAGAAGCCTGTAGTTTGCATTCCATCCAATCTTGAAGGTCATTTCATAAACTTGGACTACATTTTAACAAGGTTTTAATGGGAATTTGGATTTGGGAGGAAAGGAAGGCAGAGAGGTTGGCTAGGTCACTTTGATGATGAGTAGGAGCTTCTGGAGGGGTGGGGCCCTGATCATAGGGTGGACTAGCAATAGTATATGGAAGTTCAATTTCATCCTTATTTGACAAGGGTGGGATTTGGTGGCCGTAGGAGGATAAAATACCTCAGCAAATTTGGTGTGCGGACCTCATGAGTTGTTATCAGACTCTATATCAGTGTTTGCATTGAGTTGTTCAATGTGAATGCAGGATTTGCGCTTGGCCATTTGTGGAATAGGCATTGGAGGATGACGAGGCCCAAGAGGGACAAAATCATTATTTGTTAACATCATTTGTGGAATAGGCATTGGAGAGGGGCAAAATCATTGTTTGTCAACATCATGTTAGTGAATGGATCTTCCGCGGCCTTGAGCATTACGGGGGCTTCTGCTTGACCTAGTGAGGAGATTGAGGTTCAATGGGGAACGACACGCACTCAACCACTAGGTCAAAGGTTATAAAAATGGGTGGCAGTTCAAGGTGAGCCTGGTATTGCTCTACCAGTTCTTGGACCTCCTAAAGATGTTGCTTCTCAAGGATGGCATTGGGATATGTGGCAAGCCATTTTTCCTGTTTGGTGAGTTTTTGGTGGGCTGCATGATCATCCCTCCCAGAGGAGGAGGATCTGGTCTTTGTTGAGCCAGTGTGGATGCTAACCCGATCTTCTTCATGGTGGCCAACATGCTTAGAGCGTTGTTTCTTTTGTGATGTGGCCTTCTTTAGCTTGGCCTGCAAACCGTGTGATGACATTCAATGGGAATGTCAAAATCTTCCCATGTTAAATGCTCAACACATTGAGGGATGGCATGCCTTTGACTGTAGAATGAGAAACTAATTGCAATCGGAAATCCTTATAGCTATACACACAACAACAAGTTTGAGAACTTTGGGATGTAGGGGTGTACAAGAGATGTTCACTATTCCTTGAATTTCCACGTGGAAAATTTCCTAGGAGCTAGAAGGAGATATACACTCGGGCTTAGAAATCCAAGATGGTATGTACTATATATCTAGTCATGCTAGTAATTAGTTTTTTGATAAATATCTAATACTAGATCCTATTGATATGTGATTTTATATTGTGAAGGCTCGAATTCTACGTGACCAATCACATCTTAACAAAAGGGGAAAAGAGCTTATGGAAGATTAAGAGGTTGATGAAGATGAAGGACGATGAAGAGGATAATGATGATGAAGTGGGAGAAATTCTAGATAAGGATGTCATGAATGAAGAGGAAGAAGAAAATGTAGGAGGGGAAGCTGACTTTGCATCAGAGTATAATGATAACGATTCTGAGAGGATGATATTTGGCCCATCAAGACAACATCTAAAAATAATGAAGAGGATCATGCCTACAACATAGGCAAGACACTCTTTTAATCGTAATTGATTACTTTCATTAATAAATAGTTGGACTACTAACATACATGATTTGGTTATGGGTGTAGATAAGCGTGGCTAGAGGTGAAGTTCCATATGCACCATTTCGACACAATAATCCACTTGACCTAGGTCTGACCTAGGTCTTTTGATACCAATCTAAATAATTTTTCCAAGTATGATTTTACTAAATATTAATGACAATGTAATAATGTATATGTGAAGTGAATGTACTTACGAATGTATGCTTTGTAGTAGGAGTGTCTCGTGGTATGATAAGTACAGTAGTCCTTGGTGTTTCAAGAATGTTGCAACATCAAAGTGCAAGTTTCTTTTCTATTGTAGAAACCTTCGTGCTCATAGATATACTAATTAATTATGCATCACATGTATAATGACATGTAATGTGTGTCTTTTATATCGTTCTTAACAAACTCCTCTCAACATGGTGTAGTAGTACATCCTTTTGCTAAAGGTGAGAGCATTTGGAGTGGATCCTATCAAGATAGGACGTGCAATTCAAAACCAAGAGACTCTGGAGGAGCTAGCACATCTTCAAGATATGTTACAAAGTGTGAATGAGGCTTCAATATTAAAGATATCAATATAAGCATAGGATGTGATTGTATTATAGTGAGGCTGCCCATAAGAGGTTCCATTTATGGCTTTCCCGATGACATTATCCCACCATGGAATCTCTGTACATATAGTGATTCAGAGGAATTGTTCAACAATAAAACCTTTCATGTTACTATGTAAGCTAAAGAGAACGCGAGAGAGAGAGAGAGAGAGAGAGAGAGAGAGAGAGAGAGAGAGAGAGAGAGAGAGCTTGAGTTCCTTGAAGCAAACACACACACACACACACACACACACAAGAGAGAGTGCAAGACACAAGAGAGAGATGGATGGCTGAATTTTCTTCTAATCTTATTCTCTTATCTACAACCATATAACTAAAATATAAGAGTACATACATAAAGGGAAAGTACTCTCCTACAACAACATACAATGGTCGGTCTATAATATGAACCTGACTATATGAGCTGGCACTATGACTATGCCATAACTTTAGTACTTCAAAGTGGCTGTTACATAGCTTGCCATCCACTGGCGGCATATAACCATAATCTCACCAACCATACTAGTGGCATAAGTGCGGAAGCTATTCCCAGGCACGGGTCATCAAAGTACACCGATGCCCCCATAGCACTAGTTGAGCTCACTACCTCAACTCTCCCCCTCAAGCTCAACTCCACACACTGGACTCCAAGTAAGCTTCTGAACCTATGGAAACTTTCTATGCCCAATGCTTTTGTGAAGATGTCAACCACCTGATTCTTTGTGCTCACGTATACCAAATCTACATCACTTGATAGAACCTTCTCTCTCACAAAGTGATAATTCACCTCAATGTGCTTTGTTCTAGCATGGTATACTGGGTTACTGGCCAACTATATGCTACTCATGCTATCATAATAAATGACAATTGTTCTATCCACGAGCTCACCCATATCACTAAGTAGCTTCTAAAACCAAGCTACCTCATAAGGTGCCATATCAGCACCCCTGTACTCTACCTCTGTACTCGACAAGGTAATTGTTGGCTGCTTCTTACTGCTCCAACTCAAAGTAGCACAAGGTAATTGTTGGCTGCTTCTTACTGCTCCAACTCCACGCAACACAAGGTAATTGTTGGCTACTTCTTACTGCTCCAACTCAAAGCAGCACTCATAAATGAAAACATAAATGCACTGGTAGATCTTCTGTCTACAACACTACCAGCCCAATCAGCATTTGTGTATCCATGTAGCTATATCTCTATGCCAGCCTCATAGAAAAGTCCACAATCAAATGTGGACTTTATGTACCTCAGAATCCGTCTAGCCACATCCAAGTGTGGCTTCCTAAAGGGCGTGCATAAACTAACTCACAAGTCCAATAGCATAGCTAAATTCTAGCCTAGTAATGGTCATGTAGATCAAGCTACCCACTACGCGCATGTACATAGTGGGTTCTCCAAAAGCTCACATGTGTTTGCAAAAAGCTTTGTGTTTTGCACCAATGGCACTGAAATAGGCTTACATCCTATCATACTATACTTGGACAACATGTCCAAGCCATACTGCCTCTGCAATAACAAAATTTCATGAGTTGATCTCACCACTTCTATGCCCAAGAAATACCTTAGCTCACCCAAATCCTTTATCTTAAACTTCTACTCAAACACCTCCTTACATCTTGTATGTCAGCATCATTATCACCAGCGATAATCAAGTCATCCACATAGATGACTAATAGCATGATCCCTCTATCTGTATTTTTCACATAGTCATCCACATAGATGACTATGAAAAATAGTCATCCACATAGATGACTAATAGCATGATCCCTCTATCTGTATTTTCCACATAGTCATCCACATAGATGACTAATAGCATGATCCCTCTATCTGTATTTTTCACATAGTCATCCACATAGATGACTAATAGCATGATCCCTCTATCTGTATTTTTCACATAGTCATCCACATAGATGACTAATAGCATGATCCCTCTATCTGTATTTTTCACATAGTGAAAAGTATGCATTGGATATCTAATGGTAACAAGATACTAATAGCATGATCCCTCTATCTGTATTTTTCACATAGTGAAAAGTATGCATTGGATATCTAAAATCTAATGGTAACAAGATACTCCCCAATCTTGTCTGACCATGCTCTGGGTGCTTGCTTCAAGCCATACAAGGCTTTGCGTAACCTGCACACAAAATCTGGGTGTGCATCACTCTCATAACCTAGTGGATACTTCTTCTTGCAAATCACCCATGAAAGAAAACATTCTTTACATCCATCTAATGTAAAGACTAACCCTTTGTTGCAGCCATAGCAATGACAGCTCTCACGGTTGCCATTCTTGCAACCAGGCTGAACGTCTCCTCATAGTCAATGCCATAAGTATGTGTGCATAGCCCTCAGCAACCAATCTTGCCTCATACATGCCCACTAAACCATCAGTGTTATGCTTGACCTTATACACCCACTTACATCCAATTGCCTTCTTTTCCTTAGGCAAAGGCACTAACACCCATGTTGCATTTGCATCCAATGCTGCCATCTCCTCATTCATAACATCTTCCCATTTCTTATTTCCAAGTGCCTGCTCAAAAACAAGTGGGTTCCATCTCATGTATTGCTTCAACCATGTAAGCATAATGATGGTTGTATATCCATTATATCTCAACCTGTCAACAGGGTACCTAACCCTCGTAGACATATATACACCTAGATCGTTTGCGAGGAGTCCTCAAAACAACCCTAGTTCTTCTTTCACTAAAAGTAACCACCACAGATGGAATTCTAAGCTCCTCATTAAGGCTCTGAGCCACTAGAGTCACTATCCATATATGAGTGACTTGTTGACAGATCAAAAATAAAAGGTTGATCTACCTTTTCCTTCCCTTTGCATGATACATGTGTACCTACATTTGTCCTCAACTTGCCTAACCATGGACCAACATTGGATCCACTGCTAGAGGACTCTCCAAGTCCACTAGGCACCATATAGTGCAGCATCATCACACTTCTTACAGCTGCATCTTCTATTGCCTTCATTGCTGGTGTGCATACCAGCTACTCATCTCATCAAAGACAACATCTCTGCTTACTCACATCTCACGAGTGGTAGAATTATAATATCTATAATTTTTTTTCTCCATAGAATAACTAATAAAGATGCATTTCTCTACATTTGGATCCAACTTTGTTCTTACTTCATTAGGAACATACACATATGCAATACACCCAAACAATTTTAAGTGAGACACATCCGGTCTTATGCCTGTAAACTTCTGCTCATGCGTCATACCATGAATAGGTGCAGTGGGTGTCTTGTTTATAATGTACACAACAATGCTACTGCTTCAGCCCAAAAATAACATGGCATATTCTGTTCATGCATCATACCATGAATAGGTGCAGTGGGTGTCTTGTTTATAATGTACACAACAATGCTACTGCTTCAGGCCAAAAATAACATGGCATATTCTTTTTAGCCACATGCCACTTTTGCAATGTGCTTATTTTTTCTTTCTGAAACACCATTATGTTGTGGAGTGTACCTGCAGGTAAACTATCTCTTGATTCCCTGATTTTTCAAGAAATCATTGAACTCATTGGAGAAATACTCTCCCCCACTATCTGATCTCAAGTACTTTATCTGCATGCCTTTTTTCTTCTCGACCAAGACTTTAAATCTCTGAAAGTGAGAAAACACCTCACTTTTCTCCTTCATGAAGTAAACCCACACTTTCCTAGTGTTAGTCCCCATATATTTGAATGTATAACATCTAATGCCTTGCACTAACATGCTTTTCATGTGAGAAAGCATGCTTGGCCTACTTACCAAGTGGCATGTTTCACATACTTTATGCATACCATCAACCTTAAACTTTGGCAAACCAACAATAATATTTTGGGCTTGCATAGACTTTAGTGGCTGTATATTCACATGACCAGTGCACTTGTGCCATATGCCAATATCTGTAATGACATCTATTCCATGTGCAAACATGGTTTCCTTTACCTCAACATATTCACATCCAAAGTAAACATCCTGCCATTTCTATTATCCTTTGCAACCAAGCGACACTGATTTTTGAAGTCTTCCACAAAATATCATAGGATTAAACCTCACTTGCAGACCCTGCTCAACCATCTGTCCAACAAAAATAAGGTTTTTTGTTATATTTGAAACATGAAGTAGATCTGCCAAGTACTTTATTTTGCCATCCTACATAGACAATGGCACTTTACCAACATATTAGGCAAATTTCGGACTCAACTTTGGGCCTTTTTCCTCTAGAGAGAGAAAGGCTTTCGACCAATAAGACGAGAGCCACCGTAACGAAACTTTTGATAATTAGCCGTTTTTCATATATTCTTTATATGAATATATTGTTATTAAAGAAATACGAAATGCATTTGACCACACTTTATAATGTCATTTCTTTAATATATATGAAAAATAGAGTGTTGTCAGCTCATTTAATAAATCTCAGCTCATTTAATGAATGGTTTTCAATCTAAAAATTTTCCTCGTTCAGCTCATTTAATAAAAGTGCTTTTTTCCTCTAAAAATTTTAAATGTTCTCTTCGAAGTTTCTATGTCATTTAATGAATGGATTTCCCTCTAAAAAATTCACACGTTTTGGAGTTCTTACATCTACTTTTATTTTCTATTTGCTTCCATGGAAACCAAACGTCCTAGAGCTATTATAGTATACAACAGTTTTGATATGGATAATCAAAGGTGGATTCCTACCACAATTGTTAACAATCCTAAAATGGGATTGATCATGGTGATAGACAATGATTAAGCATAAGATTAAGGTGGATTACTCTTTTGGTCAACACTCACACACTATTCAATATTACATGTGGCATTCTTATCTTGCCACAATATCTTGCACCTCTAGGGTGATTTTCCACATACACACAACACCGCAATTACATCTCTCAACACCCCCTGTTAATCGAGGTGTTCCACAACTCACCCATCATCCACCACCCATATCAATGTAGCATTGCAAAAACACAATCGCTACCTCTCAACACTCCCCCTCAATGATACATTGGAGCATCCATCAACCAAACATGTGTCGTGTGTCTACCATCTTAGACACCAAGTCCATTTTGAGCTGACTCGCTCACACAGCGGAACCACTGAGTCCAATTTGAACGTAGAAGTTTGGGTGGGAACCAACCCATGCGCATGCACCTCACACATGCATTGCTCATGCACACATCACAACAACCATTTTGAGCTTCTCGATGAGCTCGGGCATGATGGTTACCCTCATACCATGGGTGAATACAAAAATTTCTCGTTTTGAGCACGCAGACTTGGGCACGGTTGCCCTCATATGCATAGCTAGGCAGCGGACCCTCATAAAATCTGGGTGAGAGAGTACAGTCCTTTTTATGCATGCAAGCAAGGGTAGGGCACCCATCCAATGTGGTCTATATAACTTTGTATGTTGAAGATTCCAAATGAATAAGAGTTATGATTCTTGATGACCACCAAAAATAACAAGATGTCTCCACTTGAGAATTTTTGCATGGATGGACCACCAAACCTCTTCCTGAGGCCTGTTGCTCTGATATCATGAAAAGATGCAGGGGAGAAGAGAGCTTGATCTCTTGCAAGTACAACACTCACAAAACCCTAAAAGAGAACACACAAGGTGAGAGGCTGAAAATCTTCTACAAAAATTCAGAGAACTCATTGGAGAAGTACTCTCCCCCTCCATTTGACCTTATGCACTTTACATGTTTCCCTGTTTGCTTTTCAACCCCATAACTCTGAAATTCTAAAAATGAGTGAACACCTCACTCTTCTCCTTCATGAACTCATTGGAGAAGTACTCTCCCCTTCCATCTGACCTTAGGCACTTTACATGTTTCCCTGTTTGCTTTTCAACCCCATAACTCTGAAATTCTGAAAATGAGTGAACACCTCACTCTTCTCCTTCATGAAGTATGCTCACACTTTCCTTGTGTGGTCATCAATAAATGTCACATAACACCTGCAGCCTCCCATAGACATGGTCTTCGTATGACCCCATACATCTGAATACACAACATCTAGTGCATTTCTGATCACATTTTTGTCACGTGGAAATACATGCTTTGTTTGCTTTTCAAATTGGCATGCTTCACATATTTTCTGCATACCTTCAACTTTACACTTTGGCAGCCCTGTCACAATTCCTTTAGTCTGCATAGACTTCATTCTCTGCACATTCACATGTCCAATTCTTTTATGCCAAATGTCTGTGTCTCTGCAACAATTCCTGAACCATTTGCAAACATCACAACACTCACTTCAGGCATGTTTACATTCAATGTAAACATTCTGCCCACTCTGTTGCCTTTTGCAACTAACCAGCACTTGTCTTTAAAGTCTTCAACATAATAACCATCAGGGTTATTAAACCAAACCTACAGACCCTGCTCAATCATCAAGTTGGCTGCCTTTTGCAACCAACCTGCACTTGTCTTTAAAGTCTTCAACATAACAACCATCAGGGTTAAACTGAACCTGCAGACCCTACTCAATCATCTGGTTAACTGAAACCAGATTCTTTGTTATGTTCGGAACATGAAGTACATCTGCAAGGTACTTCACTTTGCCATCCTGTATAGACAATGGCACATCTCCAACATGGGCAATTGGATGAGCAGTGTGAATCAGGGTTAAACCAAACCTGCAGACCCTGATCAATCATCTGGCCAACTGAAACCAGATTCTTTGTTATGTTCGGAACATGAAGTACATCTGCAAGGTACTTCACTTTGCCATCCTGCATAGACAATGGCATATCTCCAACATGGGCAATTGGATGAGCAGTGTCATCCCCTATTTCCACAAAACCTGGTCTTTCAAGTTTTTTCATCTCCTTGAACCACTCCCCATGACTTGTCATGTGGTTCAAAGCACCTGAATCAACGTACCATACATCATCTTTATGTGCTGCTTCAACATTTTCAGACATGGCATTAACGACATGCTGCATAACAAACAACCTTTCATTATCCTCATTGTTTTTGCTCCAGGATGCATAGTTGTTTTGCTAATTTTCCATTTTGCATGTCAGCCTGCTTCTTATAACAATCTGCCTGCACATGTCCAGGCTTACCACAATAAAAGCATCCACGTGTATCATTATACTGCCTTTGCCGATTTCCACGACCTCTTTAACTCCCGTTGCCTCTGAATTGGCCTCTTTGACTCCCCTTGCCTCTGAATTGGCCTCTTCCACCTGCGTGTTATTGTTGTTGTGAATTCTGGGACCGTTGTTGTTGCTGCTGGCCATAATTCTAATTACCTATTCGGCCACCTCCTTGGCCACTGGCCATAATTATGATTACCTGTTCGGTCACCTCCCTCCTTGGCCACGTCCACGGCCTTCTCTACCTCGTCCTCTTCCTGAACTTGTGTAGAAGGTCTGTTGCTCTGAACTGTTTTTGTTTTGTGAAGACTGTTGGTCTTCACCCAAGCTCTTCTCTTCTATAATCAACATAGACACCAAATCTGTGAAATTGGGAATGTTTTCCCGAGTTTGAATAGACGTTTTGAACACCTTATATTGTGGCCCGATAATACGTAGACAAACTTCCACCTTATCATCATCATCTATTGAAATGCCAATAGTTGCAAGGGATTCCACAATACCCTTGATCTTCAAGGCATAGTCATTCACAAACATACTCTTTTTCTCCACAGTATGAAGTTCATTCTTCAACTGTATCTTTTATGCCTTGGTATTTGTTTCATAGAGTTTTACCAAGGTGTCCCACGCCTCCTTGGGGGACTTGGCATCCTGTATGTGCCCAATCATGGTGTCCTATGTATACTGATGATAGAGAGTCAATACATAACTTTTCTGGCTCCTTGGTTCCAATCCTTGAACTCTTTCACATCTGCAGCAGTTGGATTGATCTCCGATATCTCTGGTATCTCGGGTGCCTCTTCATGCTCACCTTCTATATGTAGTCCCAGTAACCCTTTCCCATCAAGAAATTTGTCAACCTGAACCTCCAAGCATGGAAGTTGTTCTTATCACCAACAATCTGGTTTATGCCATCATTTGACATCTTGCCAGACACAAATTTGCTTGAAACAGCACTCTGGTTTGTCTTGCACAAACTGCTATATTTTTTGCAGCAGTACTATACTACACTCAAATGACACAACCAGTGACCTCAATGTGCATACATACACCCAATGGCAACTATTGACCTCCTTGCAGCAAATCTCCTCTCAAACTTGAGAATGGCATCTCCAAATCTCTCTCAAATCCTCACAAATACAAATCCAAATGATAATATGAGTGTGCATAAATTTTTTTCCATAATAACTGAAAATAATGCTTAATCAAATAACCTCATAATAAGAAAAACTATACATAAATATTCACCACCATAACCAAGAGCCCACCCAAGCTCTCATACCATGTTAACAATCCTAAAATGGGATTGATCATGGTGATAGACAATGATTAAGCATAAGATTAAGGTGGATTAAACCACACTAAGAACTCCATAAGAGAGAGAGAGAGAGAGATTACACACTCAACACAAGTTCTATTCTCTTGCATATCACAATGAACCATACAATGATATAGGCTTTCTAGCCTTATCCCACTTTACATGTCATCATCCATGTGGCAACTCCTTTTCCACTCTTTTGGTCAACACTCACACACCATTCAATATTACATGTGGCATTCGTATCTTGCCACAATATCTTGCACCTCTAGGGTTCTTTCCCACATACACACAACACTGCGATTACATGTCTCAACAACAATATCTATTGGTAGTTGGATTATGTTGCAGACTAGGAAGCAAAAAAAAACAAAGAATGAGTTCATCGACACTTACAAAGGCAGAGTTCAAGACTTCAAACTCTCTGACACAAGTAGGAGCATTAAGGAAGTCCTTAAACAACATGCCTACATGCACTTAGAACTGTGTCTGCAACGTTTGCCTGATGGAATCCCACTCCATAGACCAAACTGTAAGTAAATGTTTTTACATTATGTTTATGTAATGTGTTTCATTTCTATACTTATGCTTCTCTTGTATTCGTCTGTATAGATATATATCCTTCAAACTTGGTTGACTGGCAGCCTATAGATAGTATTGTGGGAATCTTTGATGTTTTTCATGCATCTATTGGTGAGAAGCTATACAAAGAAACATCCAGCAGGTCTTTGGTAGAGAGAGGAGTTTTCTTTTATAATGAATTTTACACAACACCTCATAGTGTTACAGGTTATGGATCTTTGAAAGCATTACCACTTCCTTCATTCGATAGTCTAGAGAATGGCCCATACCAACAACAGAAACAAGTGAGTTGTTTAGATTAAAGATATACCAAGACGTGCAAAAGTGTATAAGACCAAATGTAGCAAATCGTCAGGTGAAAATCATTGTCTTTATGCCATTGCATGTTTTTGTCGACTTTTTTTATGACGAGGAGGTCAAAAAAACATTGTCAATGTTTATCTGTAAATCAGAGAAATGTTTGGATTTCTTAGGTCAAAATTGGGATGTGAAAGAATTAAATGGGGTTACCTACAAAATCCATAGGAAATCTATTGTCTGTAAATATATGATTGGCTCCCAAAATTTTATTTTGGCCTTTCATTATATGAGATGGCATTATGTCAATGGAAAACTTGCAGCAATTGATCAGGACTTGGAGGATGACATTGAAAATCCATTGATGTTATTAGAGGTATGGTTTGAACATGAGCTCTTGACAGTCCTCAATATAAGGTCAAAAATCTCACTACGTCAAGTGAGAACAGACTTGGCAAATGAGGATGACCTACAAGTGCCTATGATTATGTGTTCAAGTGCAACGACCATAAGGTATGTTATTCAATCTAACCTCGAAAAAGTATTCATTCCAAAAATACGCCATAATCATTATTACTTATATACATTACTTTGATTTTTGGAAATAGGTACCAAGGAGAAAAGAAAGGACCATTCAATGTAAAGACATTACAAGGAAGCAAGTTTTCATGGTGCAAACGACCATTACATAGGGATAAATGGAGATAAATGTATTTTTGATAGCATATAGTTACATCAATCATGACAACATTTTGTATTTCTTAGAGCAATAGAAACTAAGACAAATATTCTACATTTTCTTATTGGATGTTTAAAACATTGATAGCATGTTCTCATTTTTTCCTTCTACGAAGCATGCTATTGTGTGTGGGATGATTCTTGTTGTTGGGGCAGTGAGGGTTGTCATTAAGGGGGTGCTTGCTCTTCGGTACGCTCTTGGGTTGGTTGCTCATCGGGACGCTCTTGGGCTGGTTGCTCTTCCGGACGCTCTTGGGGTAGTTGCTCTTCCGGACGCTCTTGGGGTGATTGCTCTTCTGGAACTAAAGCTTACTGTCGTTGCGAGGTTGAAGCTTCCAAATTGATGTCTTCAGATTCATCAGATTCTGGAAGCTCGACAACAAACCTGTCAACTTGTGTTCGGAGGTACTGCCGTGGCGGTGGTCCTGGTTGTGGCCGTGGTGGAGGGGGCACAAACACAATAGAGATATTAGGCGGCCTGCTATGAATGTTGACAATAATATGCTCAATGGCATCTTCCCTGAAGAGCCCTAAATCCACATCGGAGTATTCTAATAATCATGGATTCTACAAAAAGCCAAAAAAATAGACGTGCCGTCAAAGAATGAGGAAGGAAAGTAAGATATCATTAAAAAAAAGGAGCATGCCTACATTTTCTACGGGTAACAAGAGAACTAAGTGTAGCAGCAACTTTGCGTTGTAGCACACCCTCCAACCACAACTATGGCCATCCCATTGCTGCGGGACTCTGCATCTCACAGTCCTTGTGTGTTCTAGTAGTGTGTCCTAGATTATGGCCTCGAGAGCACACCCTCCAACCGCAACTATGGCCATCCCATTGCTGCGGGACTCTGCATCTCATAGTCCTTGTGTGTACTAGTAGTGTGTCCTAGATTATGGCCTCGAGAGCAGTTATTAGCTTTCTAATCGATCTGCACGAAACAATACTGTTGTTAATACTTAAAGTTCTCTAACTACTTCTCCCTCTCCCTCTCCCTCTCTCTCTCTCTCTCTCTCTCTCTCTCCAACTCGTTACGATATATAAATACTGAATGTATGGACTTACTGTCTCATGGTGCCATGGAATTCTTCACGTGAATTGGCCAAGTAACAAGACTTGGATTCCATATCGTAAAGGATCAAACTCCAGTGTGAACTACAACATGCAATTAGGAGTATCAGAAGTAACATCAAAAATATATAGTAAATATAGGTCACAATACTAAGACTATAAATGAGATTACATGACGTCACTTACTCTTCATTGTATGCCATTAGAATTATTTGAGCTACATCAAAATTTATCAAACTAAACCACGGACATACATCAACCAATGAAGTATGTTGTGCAGTAAGAACCGAGGAAAGAAGGGAATCTACAATATATACACGATTTTGAACATTGAATGGGAGATTTGATATAGCAAGCTACACAAGAAAACTACATTATATTAGTTACTTTGGACAAGCAACCCACTTTACAATCATCACGCGATGATGAAAAGGATGTAGCAAATCTTAGAACTGTTATAATAATTCTATCATTGACCTCCCTTAAAACATTGGATAAAACATCAATCTCCTCCGCATCGAAAGGGAAAAATTGCGTGGTGCCTCGCATTGGAATTCTAACATGAAACGAGGGGACAAAATAACTCAAAGCTCTCACATTCGACATGCATTTCCCGAATAGCCGATTTCTTTAACCGCAATTCTTGGAGCTCCTGCATCCTGGCTTGGTCGCCAATCCTTTGTGCATTGAGCCTTGCGTTGAGCCTTGTGTCACGTGAATGACTAGCCTCTGTCACTTCTATGATCTTAACTTTCTTCGTCAAAGGCGGGATTTCCAAAATTCCCTTCATTCTCTTGTCACTAAGTAGGACGAGCTCCAGCGTACGGTCATATCTGAGCCTGAGCAAACGAAGCGAGTTCATGTCTTTTGGCATCACAGTGATTCTGTGTATGCACGACAAGGACATAGCTATCCTGAAAAAACTCGACAAGCCAGTCTTCCACAGCCTCTTGCAAACATCCTAGGGCAGAGGCCTGCCAACGCATATTAATGCCAAAATTCTTGCATGTAGACTGGACTACACACTGGAATGGCAACTTCAGAACCGCAAAATGCATATGTTTCTCCACCTTCCTTAGTTCAAGAAGGACAGATCTATGTTGGTCGTATCTATGTCTCCTCATTGAGCACAGTGCATACATTTTCTTTCCCGAACTAGCTTCTCTACCTAATTGAGGATCATCTATAGATGAGAGCCTTGCGGTCTTCTTCGTACGCGCCATCTGAAAATAGTCATCATGTTACATGATAAGCTTCTCAATAAATATATAGGACAATAATACAAAAACTACTAAAAAAGTTAACTTGGATAACGAATTATCTTCAAATCACTACAACGCGATATAGGTACTTCAGACAGAATCTACATCAACTCCTCACGTTGTATTGATTTCTCAAAGATACCCTTTCATTTGACAAAATAACACAAGAACAATACACCTAACAACACCTATGACGATAAAATAGGTCCAAATCACTACAACGCGATAGAACATGAGACCTAATCGTCATACCCTCAGTGCGCTATAGTGATTTCTTGCACAGAGCGTTTCATTTCACAAAGTAGGTCAAATAAGTAATAGATAACATACATGACACAGAATAATGTATAGGACAAGAAAGTATGTCCAAAACACTATAACGTGATATGGCTACATCAGAAAAAATCGTAATTCATTCTTCGCGTCGTGGTGACTTGTCAGACATTGCCTTTCGTTTGACCCAACATCTAATGAACGTAGGTAAAACATGATATATATGATTGAATATAACATTTAAGACCAGGAGTGATTGCTTGAGAACTTACATATTGATGCGCTTAGTGGGGTTACAAGTGACGAGCAGCCCTCTATGATAGAGGAAGCAGGGGACATTCCAACCCCACTACTCCACCACATTTCCTATTGGGGTGACAAAGAATATTTGTTAATTACAAATATTCAAGCTGTCTTTGACGACTACTGCCTGGCCATCATTGCACAAAATCTTGAGGAAGATGAAGATTTTGTGGATCAAGATTTGGATAAGTATCTCTTATTGGATTCAAATGTCAAGGACAGTGAGTTCCATTCTGCTGCTCTGCCGACACATTATCCATGATGTACAAGGATGCAAAAAGCTATGAATCCAGCCTTCCCACCACTGAAGGGGAATTTCAGGCTATTTAGCAAAGACTTAATATTTCACACATGGGAAGGGAAGGGGCATCCTCATCGACGGTCCAAGACACTAACTCAACAATCAATATATAGACAAATGATTTACTTGTTAATGACAAAAATCAGAAGGTGTGTTTACTTGTTAATTACTTTTTATCGTGCTGAGTATTTTATTCTATTTGTTGTGTTGGCTCATCGACAATATTGTTTTGCAGCTGGTTGTGTTTGAGGATGAGTTTCTCGGTCACGGAGTAGGCAAACGCGTGGGATGACTCGGAATGGACTCAGCACTGGGAGAGTACATAAACCGATTGAAGTTTCCACAATTCATTATATTCCACAAGAAATTCTCGAAAGACAATGCAGAATTTCCTTTGTTTGCAATCAAGACATTATCCAGATACCTTGGGGCATATCCCGTCAGGTGGAATGCAGACAAAGTCATGCTTTTGAAGAAGTAGTTAGCATTGCGAATCTTTGGGCAGAGCCCTGGAGTCTATGCACTAAGGAGTAAATATTACTTAGCCTATACTACTTATGGATTGGCATGTGGGATTAAGGATCCCAATATGCTAAGTGATTATGGCAAAAGGGAGCTTCTGAGATTCACAAAACTAAGGGGTCCTCCAGTTTGCCAGACAGGATGTTGCAGAGCCATCTTCAAAAAGGGCAAGGCTTCGTGCACCCTTGGATGTTAGTGAGCAGGTTAAGGAGTAGTAGTATATTCCTATCGCTTGTAATAATATTCTCTCTCGTGTAATGTCATGACAGTTTTGCATATGATCATTTCTGAATTTGAAATGTTAATCATGGGTCTATGGGTATCCAAATCTTCCCATTTCTTTGTTTTGTTACTTGCCATTCTGCATGCTTAATACTTGCATTAGATCTCATCCATATATCTTGTTTTCTTTCTTTCTTCACAAGTTTTATTGCTTGATTAATTTGGGATTCTTTGAACTGCTGCTTCTTTTTGGCTTTGTGTACAAGCTTCCTATATTTCCAATGATGTAATTCCTCTAAACTGTTAGCTTTTTTTGCTCCTCCACCATGTCTTGTATGATTGAAATACCCAGAGTGTGCTTGATAATGTGTTTTCTCCATTCCCTGGGTTGACCATATTGATAAACTACCATACTTCTTTGTAAACCAAGGGGTATGATGGTATATAATATGCTTCAAGAGAATAAAAGAATACATTAATTATTATATTTTTTAATATACAGTATAAAAACTAGTTCAATGCATAATCAATCTAATACCATATAGTGGGTGATGTGTTGATCCGTCCATGCATCAATCATTGATCTCTTGAACTCATCTAGCACTGTTATTCGGGTGTAGAGTCCATGCAAAACATATGTATAAAAACAAGAGTTTTTCAATGTTCTGCAAAGAGCATGCATTGTACAAATGTGGACACTTGACAATGGAATATCAAGAATTGGCTTGAAGTTTGGGTCTTTCAAGTGCCTATCCGGTGCCTTCTTCCAATACCTCTTATCAAACACCTTTATACTGCACATGTAATATAAGCAGGGACTTTTTGAATTGGCACCCTTTGACACATTGTGCATACATTTCAGAGTTTTAAGATCACCCGCCATATGCCACTCCACCTTATATTGTCCCATACCTTCCACATCCAAGATTTTGCCATTTCTCTGCTCGCTAATGATCTCGGGTATCGATGTCTTATGAAAGACCCAATGCAGAACATCAAAATTCTTTGATTCTACCTGCAATACATAAGAAACATAGGAATGCAACACCCATTAGTGTTTTTTATATGTAATTCTTTTTTCACAAACATATTCGAGTCTAATAAATTTTACCTCAAATGATCCCAATGACAATATATTGTTTTCAGATTGAACACTAAACCATCTAGGATCATCTTTTAGAATAGATGTATCAAGTGCCCTGTTCATCAGTGTGATGGTAACCCTTTCTAACTTTCTCTCCTTCACAATTTGACACTCATCAAGCTTTAGCACAAATTTGAGGACACCATCACATTCTTCAGGAGTAACTTCAAACAACTGAACAGCATATGATTGTAAGGCCTCCAAGTCATAGAAAATATTATTGTATCTATTGTAGACCACATCTCCTGTTGGTGCAACATAGGTGTCTTCAATATGAAATGGGGTTCCCAGTGCTTGCAGTACCTCTTCGTTCACTTGTTTACGCATTTTTTAAACCAAAGAAGGATTTGGCAATAATGATCCTTTCATACTAAAATCCTTCATCTTTTCTTGCAAAGTCTTATAAATGGCTGAGTACCCTTTGTGTGATATACCAGCCTCATCAAGTATTGCCTGGATGTCCTGTGGATTGAGTTAATTATCTTTGATTTGCTTTTCTAAGACCTTCTTGTATTTCTTCTCGTTCATCAGTGCTTCTGCATACTCGGGATCTAAAAGAAGACTTGAATGTGTGCCAGAAGGTTCTCTCATTGATTCTTTATCAGGGTGCAATAATGATCTGATATCATATTAAAATGCAGAAATTGATATACATGAACATATGCAATAATGATTGCTATTCATAAAATAGCAATCGTTGATTCTTTACCAGGGTGCAATAATGATCTGATATCATATTGAAATACAAAAATTGATATACATAAACATATGCAATAATGATTGCTATTCATAAAATATCACAATAGAAACAATAAACCAGTTAATAGAAAGGAGCTTACTTGATTGCATGTATTCTCTTCTTGATGCCACCACCTCCTAGCTTCATTTGCTCAATATCCCTTAGTTTTTTTTGTCATCTACGGAGACGTAATGAGGTCTGCTTATGTCTTAATTCAGACATTTATTTTTCAAGCCCTTAAATGGTTTCCTTATTGCTTAGTAAGGAAACCTATGGAGACCTAATGAGGTCTGCTTATGTCTTAATTCAGACATTTATTTTTCAAGCCCTGAAATGGTTTCCTTATTGCTTAATAACTTCTGCACACAATGCTCCATGGTTTTCTTATTGCTTAATAACTTCTGCACACAATGCTCCATGGTTTTCTTCAAATGAATGTTCTCCTTCTCAAACAAATCTCTTTCTAATTTAAGAACATTGCTTATTGCTTCCAAATGATGTGTATATCCTAGGAGCCCATTATAGCCATCTTCAACAAAGTTAAGCAGAGATGTCATATTCCTAAATGGGGGTATGGAGTTTGTAAAAGGGTCTTTTGGATATAACCTCCCATCAATCCATAAAGCTATGTTTTTCTTCCCTTGCATCCTCAACATTTCTTTAGAAGTAGTACACAAAGTATTAGGTTTATTTCTCTTACTCTTAGAGGTTCATATTCATGTTCAAGCTCGATGTGCAGGTTGTAAATGTCTCTTTTCTCTGTATTCCTCCTTGCTCTTGATCCCTCTGCCATCCTCTTGATTCTCTCTGTGTTCCTCCTTGCTCTTGATTAGTAGAAAAATCTAAATGGAAAGAGAAAGGTGCCAAAATAGTAAAAAGAAGTAAAGAGTCCAACTAATTTGCAAGAAAAACCTTGATTTTAAAGGTACCAATACCTGCAAACTTTGATATGTAATAACTTTGAAATTTAAGGTAAAGTTTCTTGCAGGGAGGGAAGTAAAAAACCTTCGAAATTTGAGGTAGAATTTCTTGCAGGGAGGGAACTCAAACTATTTTTGGATGATCCTTAGTTCAAATTTCAAGAAATATTCTATTTCGACTTATACGTATAGATTTTGAGATATAAGCCATTAAACTTAGAGAATCGACCATTTCATTGTTCACGTAGTACATATAGTACATAAACAGATTGAAGACTTCGAGAACTAGCAATATTCTATCATTTTTATGTACATTTAAGAATAGAAATATATCTTCTATATCTCAAGAAAATGCCAAGAGAAAATAAGCCAAAATCAATTTCACCTTATTTTTTAGGCTTTTTGGATTATCTCTCTCTAAGCTTAGTTGGCACTTCTTAGAGGGCCCAAAGTTGAGTCCAAAATTCCCCTAATGGGTGCAATGGGAAGCGCAGTATCATCACCTATTTCTACATAACCTGGTTTTTCCATTTTATGCATGTCTTTAAACCACTCACCATGAGTGGTCATGTGGTTAGATGTGCCAGAATCGACATACCATATAATATCTTGAGATCCTAGCACATCTCCTGCTGTAGAGCTGAGCATATGCTACATCACAAACAGCTGCTCACTTATGTCATCGCCACCCTATTTATGCATAGTTTCCTTGTTGCTACAACTTTTCACTTTTAATGTCATTCTCCTTTTTATAGCAGTCCTTTGCCATGTGATTTGGTTTGCCACAGAGAAATAGCACTCTATGGTATTTGCACTCTGAATTCTTTGCCAACCACCTCGACCTCTTTAGCTCCCCTTGCCTCTAGACTGGTGTCTTCCACTTGTGTATGATTGTTGTTGCTATGAATCATTGGACTGTTGTTGTCTTGAATTCTAGTTTCCTTGTTGGCCACCACCTTGGCCTCGACCAAGACCTCTACCTTTGCCGCCTCTACCTGAATTAGAGTAGAAGGCTAGTTTTGATGTGTTCTTGCTTTGTGAAGAAAAGTCCTCACCTAAGAGACTTTTCTTCTATGATTAGCATAGACATCAAGTCCCGAAAGTTGGGAACATTCTCTCCGACTACAATGGAGGGCTTGATTGTACTCTTTGCCAAGCCCATTCAAATAGACACTCACCAAATCATCATCTTCCACCGATACATTGATAGAACTAAGGGATTTAACAATGCCCTTGATGTTTAAAGAATACTCATTGATAGACATGCTTTTCTTTTACAGTATGCAACTCTTGTTTTAGCTGTAGTTTCCTTGCATTTGTATTGGTTTGGACCATCTGCACTGCAAACTGCTGGAGTGTTGGCATCTTGTATGTGTTAGTATCATTGTGTCTGTGACACTAATCCATAGCCAATCAATGGCTTTCCTTGCACCTTGATTCCAGTCCTTGAATGCCTTTATATCTATTGGAGTGGCATTCTCTTTGATAGCTCTGGAGGCTCCTCATTGTCTTCTTTAATTCTTTACCGATCAGGAAATTGGTCATTCTGAACTTCCAAGCATGGAAGTTTTTCTTGTCTAGCTTCGCACTAACAATTTGATTGAGTCTGTCAGACATGTTTTCCTATAACAATCAGAAACATGCAAACAGATAATTTCTGTATGCAACCTATAACACAGTAGTATCTTCTGTGAATGCTGTAGCTTTACTACAGCACAATCGGTATGTCACCAGATCTGACCAGAGTACATGTACATAACCCAATATCAATAATACATGTGCAAACACTGTTTTCACTCCCAAAATGCATTGCTACACTGCAATAACCGGATTTGGACCAGAGATAGTTCTCTACCAGAACTTTTCAAAACTGTCAAAAATATCTTACAGTGACTCAACACTACTATAAACCTATTATAATTCTGCTACCACTTGTAACACTTAGATTCTCTGTAGAGATTGCCCTGTAGAGACTGCCCTGTAACCAAATTTCTATTGTAACTTTGCACCGGACTAGAAATTGGGCATATATAGTCAAAATCGACACTTTCATAGAGGCTTAAGAGAAAGCTTGTAGAGCCAAAAAGAGGCCCGAAATGTGCATGAATTACATCTCTACTGCTTCTGTGCTTGCCTTGTTCTTTTCTCTTGCTTGCCTCGTTCTTTTCTCGTGCTTGCCTCCTTAGCTCTTAGATGAACCGGAGCTCTCATACCATAAAGAGAATGCGGGGGAGAGGGAGAGCTTGAGTTCCTTGCAAGCAAAACACACACACACACACACACACACACACACACACACACACACACACACAAGAAAGAGCAAGACACAAGAGAGAGATGGATGGATGAATTTTTTTCTATCTTCTTCTCTTCTCTATAACCATTAAAACTAAATAGATACGAGTACATATTATAAGGGAAAGTACTCTCCTACTATAACCACTAAATAGATACGAGTACATATTATAAGGGAAAGTACTCTCCTACTACAACATACACAATGGTTAGTCCTTAGTGTGAACCCGACTACATGAGCTGGCGTTGTACCTCTAGCACTCCCAAAAGTGTCTATCACAGCTTGTCATCCACTGGCGTTATATCACCAACTGTGCCAGAGGCATAAGTGCAGAAGCTATCACCCAAGCAGGTTATCAATGTCCGCAACACTAGTTGAGCTTGATATCTCAACACCCATTACTAGTTCTCTTCTATTTATAAGCCTTATATGGCCGGCTTTCATTATACAAGGTTAGAGTGAGATTCCTAAGCTAGGGTGGGGATTATTAGTAACAATATACATGGCCTCATTATTTACAAATGACTACCTATAGGATGTCCGGGGTGCTTTCTAACTAATCTTTCTGATGTACACATCATGTACTAGCATTAGCCTCTCGTGACACTCATTGTTACAAAATAATCATTAAACACATAGTGCAGACACAAAAATCAATGTTAATTGCTTAGTGAGAATGACGATTCACAATGGGCTTGAGGTTGACCGTGCGTGGTGAATTTGAATCTATTGTTCCAAGTGAGCATAGAGGTAGTCCGTGGCAATTAAGTGACTATGGAAACCTAACTTCACCTTTGCAATGGCGATAGCATGAGTTTCCCAAGTGCTATTAGTCAAGAATCTCAAAGTGGCCTTTCTTGATATATCCAACGTTAGCATGACTTGTCCAATGTAATTTAGGGCGTTTTAACTTGCGCGTGGCAGAGGACAGGGTTAGGAATAACTTACATATATATTTACATGTTTTTTTTTGAGGCCTTGCAAACAAATACCCCTAAGGCCTTGGAATGCTGCAGGCCCTCAAAATTTAGGGCAACCGTGGGTAGACAGGACGGCGGGCACTGCCCATCTCTCTATCTCTCTCTCTCGCTGTGCGCGTGTGTCCATGACCATGACGTCTTCAGAAATCGGTGCCGCCCAGCATCCTCCTCCGCCCAGCGTGCCGTCGCCCGGACAACAACCACCACAAGAAGAACAAGCGGACGAGGCTTCCAACCTCGCCGTGCCGACCTCCGAAGCTGAGGCCTCGTGCAGGGCAATCCGTTCCAGCTTCCCATCACAGGTCAGTAACCCTAGCCGTGGCCTTAACCCCAACGCTAGCTGACCCTGACCTAAACCCTAATCCTGTGCGCTGATCTTGTCGCCTATCGCCTAATTTTCGTCTTTGATCTTCCTTTTCTTCCCCTTCTCTCTTTCACTCTCGTACACAAAACATTTCCCTGATTTTTTTAAATCAATTTTGCCAATCTTTTTCCTGACGATGCTGTGAGTAAATCTGAGTACAAAACAATAACTAGCTTATGAACATATTATGCATATATACTTGTGTGTGTGTGCGTGTGTGTGTTTCCAGGCAAACACTTTTGCACAACGCAACGTTTGTGTGCATGCATGTATGTGTATCTTTGCGTATGTATGTGTAAGTGTTCAACAGTTAAAACACATTAGTAGGTCTTAATTCTTGCTTGCTATGTATGTATGTCCTCATGTTAAACTGTCAAACACAGCTTTAATTAGTTTCGTGTTAATGAATTTGAATCAAGCAAACCTCTCACACACGTATATGGCTATTCAAGGCCTAACACTCTTGGTGTTAGTCTGTGGTGATATGTTGTTGCTGGATAATTATAGCCTCTTGCAGAGGTGTAAACGTAGGTTGCTTCTTATAGTCTTTTCCTTCCCCTTTTCTGGCAAGAAGATGCAGAATGGTGACACTGCCATTGAGGTTGCAAAGGGGTCGGAGAGCTTGACTTCGGGCGATAAGCATTTCAGAGGAGCATGGAAAGATGAATGGGTTGTCTCTTTGATACACCTGAGAGGCTCCATGGATGATGAGTTCATGAAACCTCAGAAATCAGGTATTGACATGTGGTCCAGAGTGTCCACCCAAATAACCGAAGCCCATGACGACTTTGACAAGAACAGCGAAAGCTGCAGAAAGAAGTGGCAGAGAGTCTACAAGTCATTTAAAGACAACAAGGCACTAATTGCAGCACCTGGTGGTGATAAGCAGATGTCATGCAAGTGGTTTGATTTGGTGGATCATTACATGCATGATCATGTAGACCGCAACGGTAATGCCATTGGTAGTGATGAGCCAGTGCCCATGGAGGAGGTGACACACACGGATTCTGCACTTATTGCCTATGTGGATACAGGTGTGAGTGGTTACCATGGTGCACATAGCACTAAAGCCAATGTGAAACGAGCACGGAGAGATCAAAAGATTAAGGAGTCACTGTCTCAGATGGTTGAAACATGGAGAGAGTCGCTGGAAGTGCTGAAAGATTCAGAGGCTAAGAGACTTGAGATTCTTCAAAGGTTGAGCACCACAATGACAGGACTTCTTGATATATTAAGGAAGTAATTGGTTGGTGCTTTTTCATATGCCATTGAACGGTAGCTGGTGTCCATTTACTTGTAGATATGACAATGCTACTCCCCTTGTTTTGTTATCTGGCATGTGTTCGGTTGTGTATTTTATTGGCATGCTCTGGTATTTTGTGAGAGAGGGAAAGGGGGGCGGGCGGGTGCGTGTTGGCGGTGAGTGTGGTGGTGTGTCATAGTCCTCATGGCAGCATTCTTTGGTTACCATAGTGTGCATCTCACTAAAGCCAATGTGAAACGAGCACGGAGAGAGAAAAAAATCTCAGATAGCTGGAGCCGGTGGGTGTAGCAAAGGAGTCAAAGGCTAAGAGACTTTGACCCAAAGAGTCTGAGACCAAACAAAGAGTTACAGTAGTTCCATGAGATAATTCGATCATGTAAAGACAGAGAGAGAGAGAGAGGGGTTTCTATACCATACGTGGAATGCTAACTAAGGTTGTTTTGAGACGGGTGTTTGTAGACAAAAAATGTAGGGCTGTGGTTGGTTGTGGAACAGTTGTGACTGAGGCAGGCATGGCAATTAGGCTTGATGGATGTAAGTTTAAATTGAGAACGTGAGGTGGGTCTCTTGGCTAGCATGGAAAGATGGGGAGGCTGAGGTTTCTCAGGAGGTTCCACTTTTCACTGTTTGCTTCTGTGTTCATGCTGTCCGGGCTAGCTATGGCACACATGGTAGGCCACCAAAGCGGATAGGCAAAAGATAAAAGTGGCTGCTTCCAAATGGGATGGGTTAAGGACAAAAGTATCCTAACACTATTTCTTCCGTAGCTTGCCATGGTAGTGGGCTACCACATTCGATATGGGTGGGTTTTATGGCAACCCTGCATTGGGGAAAGTGTGTTTTCCTCTTTGGTTTTTGTTAAGTTTGAGAGAGAACCTCAACTTTTCATTGATATATAAAGAGGAAATTTGTGTGTATACCTCAAATCCCAACGTCTGCCATAATTTGCTTCCTACATGACAAAGACTCCAAGCAGTATTCACGTCGTAATCGGAATTTGAACCCATGACCTAGCTGGTAAAACAAAGCCATTTGTTGCAATCCTAGATTCACATGTAAAAAGTGAGATACTGATAATTGTGCTTGTGAAAGGAGAGTCCCCACCCAGGCACAACGCTAGAACTTAAGAGCAATTGATTGAAGCACCTCTACTGCATGACACCAGTGGCTTTTAAACTTCCACAAATTATAATAAGGCCTTGTGTATGTCAAAATTGTGCTGGCGAGTAAATGCATTTTTTGATGGAAGTTTTATTTGTCATTCATTCTTCGTCACCATGCTCATGCTAGGCGAGTATATATCATGTAGCTTGACAAATAATGTGAGATCATTGTGTACGTAGTGTTCTTTCTATGATCCATAGCAGTTGTGGTGATTGTAGCAACATCTCGAAATGTCCATATGTTATCCGCGTCGTAGGTTAGCATGGTTTCACCTGCTAAGGTGTTTTGCCATGTTACTTGCTCAAATGGGTACTTATCTTTTGTAAGACGACGTTGGAACATGTAAAGCGGCCTTAACATTAGCTTAATGTAAAATAGTGAAAGTTTGAAGGATTTTGCATGCATACTTGTTTAAAATTAGTAAAAGTGATCGGATCATTTTTAAGTTTGGCGGAGCCTAGTGTGAAAACTTGTCACTTGTATATAAGTCAATTTTGGCACTAAGCAATACACATTTATTTCCTTGCAAAGGAATACTTGGGAGCTCTTCTCCCTCTAGTCTTACTTACATGTAAGCTATTGAATCTTGCTTGCTTGATGGAAGCATGCTAGATAGGTTTGTTTATAGGTTTTCAGTAGCTTCTTTTCTATCCATTTTTTGTGAGACACACTGCGAAGGCCAATCTTTACTTGCCTCCATTTAGGCAAACAGAGAGCTCTTCCTTTATTTCTTTAGCAAATGAGCATTTTGGTGTGACAACGAAGTGAGGACGTGACGAATGAGTTAGCGTTTCCACATCAGGGAGTTGCATTGCGACTGAAACTATTCAGACTTAACTTGAATGAATCAACGCTTTTTTCCTAATTGAATCAGGTATAGCCGTTGATCTATTCATCAGAGAAGTCTTCAGGCTTTCAATTAACTACTCAAGTTCTAAGCGTATTCCTATTGATCAATTTTATTATTAAAACTCTACTGATTCCAGCCTCATCCGGCCCATGGGTTAGCCAACCGCCCAACCACTGGAATTGGTAGAACCAGGCAAGTACTCACACCTATAATTGAATGCCTTTCTTAACTTTTGCTTTAGAATACAGATACGCACACACTCCTCTTTAAACTTTAACTTTTAAAACAATCCATTGACAAACAATTATTGGTTATAAATGTCATAACTCAAAATTTCCATTCAACCCTTGTTTCTCACAAAACAGTATCACTCTGGACTCTCCGTTAAGCAGATCAGCAAAGCGAGATCCAGTAATAGATTACAATAATTTTCTCATCATCATACATATATATATATCTTCCACGACATACGCATGGGTGTCCTAAGCACCGCGAACCCGTGCATCGCCTGGTCAGAACCCTCCAAGATCCTCCTTAGGTGTCCTGGCACTCAGGGACCGCTTCGTCGGCCCTCGCCCATCGTACCGGAAGCACACCATTTTTCACCATGGTCAAGACCTGGGCGGGTTTTTTGTCGCGTGAGCCGTCCTTTGAACACAGCTGTTGCAACCGAGCTTCCCTTAGAAAAACACATATACCAAATGCTTCCTCCACTAGCATTCTGGCGTAAGACAGTCCTTTAAGAAAACGGGGTTTCTATGCAAGTTTTTAGTTTTGATTTTCTTTTGAATACAATGAGTATATCTTAATTTCGTATCCCAAGACTTCTAGATCACAGGCCTGGATTCCCAAGTAGAATTCTGTAATCTTGATCCTCGGATCAAAATCAAAAGTCTCAATTTAATTTCAGATTCGTGGGTGATTTGATTGAATATTCCTAAACTGGTCAATTCGTCTTTTCTTGAAACTGACGAAGGAGATTAAGTCGTGGTCATAGTCTAATTCAGGGTTCGATTCTGGAAAGGTTCTCCCTGAAATATCTTTCTCAAAGGGTATTATATCAATTACTACTTTACTGAATTTCATTCATAGAGTATTTTGCTTAACTAAATTCAAAACTAAACACGTATTCCTATGAGGAGTAAATTAATCATTTATCTAAAATTCTGACTTCGATAGATCTTCTGAATTTTCTCATTACCATCCTAGAGAATATGAAACAGTAGAATTATCCTTCACAGAGTATTTACTTATTCATTTACCAATATTCATGGGATTTAAACAATGATTAAAGAGAACTCTCGTTTTGATATTAAAAAAAATGTATGCATATATTTATGCATAAAATCCAACTTCTATGCAAATAACACTTTTATATAAAAGAAAATCTTTTTATGCATCTATTTATGCATAAAAGTCAATTTTGATAAAAATAACACTTTTATAATAAAATTTATAATAAAAAAATCTTTTATGCATCTATTTATGCATAAAAATCAATAACACTTTTATAATTAAAAAAAATCTTTTATGCATCTATTTATGCATAAAAATCAATATTGATGAAAGTAACACTTTTATAAAAAAAATTTCTTTTATATATAAAAATCAATATTGATGAAAGTAACACTTTTATAAAGAAAATCTTTTATGCATCTATTTATGCATAAAAATCAATTTTGGTGAAAGTAACACTTTTATAATAAAAAAATTCTTTTATGCATCTATTTATGTATAAAATCAATATTGGTGAAAGTAACACTTTTATAATTAAAAAATATCCAATATACATCTTTCTATACATAGAATTTAATTTTTTGAAAATAACACTATTATAATAAAAATATTTCTACTATGCATTTTTTTATGCCTAGAATGAAAATAACACTTTTAGAATACACAAACAGTGGGGATTACTCTTTTTGAATAATAAAAGATAAAACTTATTTCACAAAATTTAAGAAAAATTTACCATAACCTCCTTTGTATGGCTGACCATTTTTCAATTTTTCCTATCCTTAAGTCACTTAAAAATTATCCCCAAATGGTTTAAAGCATTCTAAACTAATCAAATTTCACTTTTAAAAGAGAAATAATATGAAAAGTTTAATTCCAACAATTAGATTACTTATCTAGGATAAAGAAAGGCTGAATTTAAGAATGAGAGAGGGAGAAAGTCTTTCCAACAAGGCATAGCATCATTTTACATTTCATAGAAATCAAAAATTAAAAAAGAATAAAGAAAAAGTAGGATTTCTAGCTTACATGAATTTCTTTCCTTTGGCTTGATGGTTTGAGGGATCTACTCTTGTTTGCAACAAGAGTGGACACCAATTCTTTAGAAGAGGGAATGGTTAAAAACTAATGAATTATTAAGAAATTCACAGTTTTTGGCTCTGGGGAGGAGTAGAGTAACAGTGCATAAACAAAGGGGGAGGCTTCTATTTATAGGAAAAAGTGAGCTTCTAACCAAGCAAACTGATTGAATTTTCCAAATCAGTTTGGTCAATTTTTGACCATTTTTGGGTCCAGTTTAGCTTACTTTTTGGAACTAGACTTGAATTAAGAGAGAGGAGAGATGAAATATCTCAATATTTGAGAATTTAAAACTCCACCACACATGTGAAATAGGCACCTCCTTCATGAGGGGGAATGTCAAAGGTTCATTTTTTTAGTATTTCCTTTGGTCCTTAGTCCACTCTTCATCTTATGTGAGTATTTACTCATTTTGGGGGGGATTTTCTTTATTTCTTCTATTTATCTCCTCCCTACATTTGGATGAATCTAATTGGTCCCTCAAAAGCTTAATTTAAAATTTTTTGAAAATCTGGACTCCTATGATAAGGCCTTTTGAGCAGATTATAATTGATTTCTAATGCACCTTCTGAAAATCTTTTTGAACTTCTGTTTTCGGGGAAATTTATTTTAATAAGAAGAGATATTTTTCCATCCAAAAATATCTAAAATCTGAATAATCTCTCTCTAGAATATTTTCTCTCTCTAGGCAAAAAACAGGTAGAAACAAGATCTTTTATATTTCTGAAGAGGGATTTGATTACAGGGGAAGATACTGGACATCTTGAGGAGCTAGGGATGAATCTTACATTCTCTCCCACTTGAAAAACGTGAGATATCCTCATCTTGCAAACTGGAGGTAATCTCACAATAGTTCGGCTTCTTTCTCCCAGGTGGCATCTTTAAAAGGATAGAACTTCCATTTGACCAAGAATTCTCTCAGAATTTTGTTCCTGAGAACCTTTTCTCGAACATTAAGAATTTCTTCAGGTTGGACTTCCATCTGCCCTTGGGTTGAAGAAGTTAAGATTTCATCATCAAGCACATGATTCGAGCTTGGTATATACTTTTTAAGAAGATTGACATGAAATACATTATGTACTTTGAGATGAGGAGGTAGAAGAAGCTCGCAGGCTAAGTCACCTACTTTCTTTGTGATCAGATATAGTCCACAATATCTGGGAGATAACTTCTTGTACTTCCCAAGAGATAGGGAACTTCTTTTGGGGCATACTCGAATGAAGACCATGTCTGCTTCTTCGAATTTTTGTCTGTCCTCTTCTTATCTACATACTGCTTCTGTCTATCCTAGTGGGCAGCTTTTATATCTTTGGCGAATTGTTTGCATCTGCTGCTCCATGTCGTCAAGCATCTGTCTGGACATCTCGACCCTAATCAATGGGTCGGACCAAGTTAATGGAGTTAAGCAATCTTGTCCATATAGAGCTTTGAAAGGGCTCATCCCAATACCTCAGTGATAAGAAGCATTGTAGGCGAATTCGACTAGGTGGTGCAGATAACTTAGCCACTTCTTGGGTTCCCTGCCACACAGCATGACCGAAGTATATCTTCGATTACTTGGTTCACCCTTTCAGTTTGACCATCGGTCTCGGGGTGGTAAGCTGTGCTGAGATCCAAGAAGGTTCCTGCTGATTCAAAAAAGGCAATCCAGAATCTTGACGTGAACTTGGGATCTCGATCACTTACTATTCTGCTGGGGGTAGGCCATGCAATCTGAAGATTTCCTTGAGGAACATTCTGGCCACATCCATTGCAGTGTAGGTTTCTTTTACTAGAATTAGATGGGCAACTTTGGTTAGTCTATCAACTACCACGAAGATGGAGATGTAACCTGATTGCACTGAAAGGTAATCAGGTAATAAAATCCATATTGATACATTCCCACTTCATCTGGGGGATGTATAATGGATGTAACTTTCCAAGCATTTTTACTCTCTTGGCCTTGACTTTCTGACAGGTCAGTCCTTTTTTAGACGAGGCCAAAAGAAGCTTTTCTTCACAGACATGTAGGTTTTGATGAAACCTGGATGTCCTGCAGTAAGGCTATCATGGGCTTCATTCAAAATTTGACCCTTAGTTCTCTCATCATTGGGAATGCATAGCCTGCGATTATAATGCATAATTCCATCATCCAGGCTGTACCCTTGAACTCGGTTCAACTCCTGTGGAGTTTTGCTTTCCTGCATAAGTAGGGTAGAAATAGGGCCAAAGAATCTATCTTGCATGATCTTCTCTCTTGATTCAATAATCAAGGGATTTGACACTACACTAATTGCAAGCAAGGAGGCTTTTCTGCTGAGGGCATCTGTTACCACATTTTCTTTGCTTGGGCGTGTTACTTGATTTCAAAATCAAATTCCTGCAGGGTCTGCACCCACCGTCTTTGGCGCATGTTGAGATCCTTCTGAGTGAAGATCCACTTTAAGCTCTGATGATCTGTCATCAAAGTGAATCTTTGACCAAGTAGGTAATGTCTCCACAACTTCAGGGCATATACTACTGAAAGTAGTTCCAGGTCATGGACATCATAATTTCTCTCATGCGTTCTGAGTTTTCGAGATTCATAGGCCACTGTATGACCTTCCTGCATGAGTGCACCTCCCAGGGCAAAACCACTGGCATCAGTTACTACCTCAAAGGGTAGAGAGAAATCTGGCAACTTCAAAATGGGATTGGTTACCAAGGCGGGCGGTCTTGGCAGACCATTGAAACGGGATATTCTTCTTGAGAAGATTATTGAAACGGGATATTCTTCTTGAGAAGATTAGTCAGGGGGGAAGCTAGAGAGCATACTTTGGTATAAAAATTCTATACCAACCAGTCAATCCCAAGAATCCTCTGACTTCTTTCATTGACTTTGGTTCAGGCCAATCTGTGACTGCTTGGACTTTCGCGAAATCTGGAGAACTTCCATCTTTGGATACCAGAAAGCCCAAGTATTCAACATGGCTGGCAGAGAAAGTGCATTTGCTCTTTTTTGCAAAGAGTTGGTGCTTCCTTAGAATCTCAAGAACTTTTCTGACATGAGCTTCATGGTCAGCTACATTCTTTGAGTAAATCAGAATATCATCAAAGAAAACAAGAACAAAATCATCCAAGTATTCTCTGAGAACGTCCTGCATTAAGCGATTGAATGTAGCTAGGGCATTTGTCAATCCAAATGGCATGACAGTGAATTCATAATACCCATACCAAATATTGATAGCTGTCTTCAGGATATCTTGCTCATTAATCTTGATCTGATAATACCATGATTTGAGATCTATCTTTGTGAAGATCTGGGCTCCACTTAGCCTGTCCAGAAGCTCATCAATTCTGGGGATAGGATACTTATTCTTAACTGTCAGCTGATTGAGACCTCTGTAGTCCACACAGAGTCTTAGCGTTCCATCTTTCTTTTTTTGAAAGAGAGAACTGACGCACCCCAAGGTGAAACACTGGGTCTTACAAACCCTTGCTCTAGTAGCTGTCTAAGCTGTTCCTTAAGTTCTATGGCTTTAGGAACTGGCATTTTGTACGTGTGCACGCCGCAGGGCTACTGGCTGAGCTCCAGGGATCAATTCTATCACATGATCTACTTCCCAAATTGGAGGCATCTCTGATAATTCTGCTCAGAATAAATCATCATATTCATTTAACCATTCAAGTTCTTTAGCTTTTAACTTTGTGTCTACTGGATTCATTTTGACAACATAAATGATCTGCTTCTTTCTAAGTCCTTGAAAGGTTTTCTATGTTTTGTGGAAGGGATGCTAGTATAGATATCATCGAAACATATCACATCTAGTATTTTTTTTCTCGTTTTCTATGTTTTGTGGAAGGGATGCTAGTATAGATATCATCGAAACATATCACATCTAGTTAACACTTCACTAACGTCATGTGCCTTCTGGTATACAATGCATCATGCAATTGTTTATATGATAGATGATAGGTTGCATGATATTCATATTTGGATTACTAGAAGAAAGGCAAGGAGGGCGGAGATCCTACAAGAGTTGAACCTTCAACTAGAGTTACCAAAGAGGTAAATTTAATGTAGTAGCAGATGCGTTGAGTTGTATGCCAATGGTGAATGCGTTAAGCTTCACCATATTCAAGAACAAGTTCTTGGATTCACTATGTGGTTTGTGTGAGCATGATCCATATTATTCAAAGGTTTGGCTTGATGTGCGTGTACGTACTTGGTGTACGTACTTGGTGTACGTACTTGGTGTACATTGCCTTCCTTGTCGGATAGAAGTGCTAATCCAGAGCAATTAGCCAAGGTTTCTGCAAGAAGAAGAGGGAGTTCTAGTAGTCTAGAGAGACTAGACGGGTCTCTTGGGTTATGTACTGAGATATGAAGCGCTCGAGGGTGGACCCTTCGACATTGTTTCAAATGGGGATGATAAAGTTCATCGGGAGGAAAGGTTTAGGAACTTTTCGATTGACGACAGATATTTGCTTTACAAAGATAGAGTTTGTGTACCAACTATTGGTGACTTTCGACGCCAAATTCTTATTAAAAGTCACGATCTTGCTGGAGTTTTGGTCATCCCAGGATACAAAAGACCTATGCACTAGTTAAAAGAAAATTATATTGGCCTAGTTTGTTCAAGGACATGCAAGACTTCGTACTGAAATGCAAGAAGTGCCAAGTAAATAAGCATGAGTATCTCAAAATAGGAGGTTTGCTCCACCCATTGTATATTCTCAAAGGAAAATGTGAGAGTGTTTCTATGGATCTTATCACTGGGTTATCTAAAACGAGTCAAGGATATGATTCGGTTTGGGTGGTGGTAGATAGGTTGAGTAAAATGGCCAAGTTTATTACTACTATTGTAAGATTCCTCCCCAGCCCCTCAAGATGTCCAGTATCTTCCCCTGTAATCAAATCCCTCTTCAGAAATATAAAAGATCTTGTTTCTACCTGTTTTTGCCTAGAGAGAGATTATTCAGATTTTAGATATTTTTGGAAGGAAAAATATCTCTTCTTATAAAAATGCATTCCCCCGAAACAGAAGTTCAAAAAGATTTTCAGAAGGTGCATTAGAAATCAATTATAAACTATTCAAAAGGCCTTATCCTAGGGGTCCAGATTTTTAAAAAAAATTTAAGTAAGGTTTTGAGAGGCCAATCAGATTTATCCAAATGTAGGGAGAAGATAAATAGAAGAAATAAAGAAAATCCCCCCCAAAATGAGTAAATACTCACATAAGATGAAGAGTGGACTAAGGACCAAAGGAAATACTAAAAAAATGAACCTTTGACATTCCCCCTTATGAAGAAGGTGCCTATTTCACATATGTGGTAGAGTTTTAAATTCTCAAATATTGAGATATTTCATCTCTCCTCTCTCTTAATTCAAGTCTAGTTCCAAAAAGTAAGCTAAACTGGCCCAAAAATGGTCAAAAATTGACCAAACTGATCTGGAAAATTCTAGAATCAGTTTGCTTGGTTAGAAGCTCACTTTTTTCTATAAATAGAAGCCTCCCCCTTTGTAGAAACTTAATAGTTTTTTATGCACTGTTACTCTACTCATCCCCAAAGCCAAAAACTGTGAATTTATTAATAATTCATTAGTTTTTAACCATTCCCTCTTCTAAAGAATTGCTGCCCACTCTTGTTGCAAACAAGAGTAGATCCCTCAAACCATCAAGCCAAAGGAAAGCTCTCAGAAACTCATGTAAGCTAGAAATCCTACTTTTTCTTTATTTTTTTTAATGGTTTTCTAATTTTTATTTTCTTTGAAATGTAAAATGATACAGGGCCAAATCGCCAATTCTCCGTCATCCATACTCCAGCTGAGTATCAGGGTAAGCCTTTTAAGCTTTTAATTGATTCAGGCAGTACTCATTCTTTCATTTCCCCACGATGCTTACGTAAGCTAGTCTTAGAATAGAAATCAGGGAAACCTATGCAAGTTTAATTGGCCAGTGGGAAGATTCTTTTCACTCACCTTAAGAGACAAATCGTATTCAGTTCAATCTAGATGGGAATTTAACTGACTGTTAGTTCAGAGTTATACCTTTGGGAGTTTCGACGGGATCCTTGGAATGGATTGGCTGCACAAAAATCAAGCTGAAAATGTGGCATAGATCACTTGATCAATGATCTATGTTGATTGCTTGCTTAAGCCTACAACACCAAATCCATCTACGATCACACCTTAGCCACCACCAGTGAGTTTTGGCATAATTAGTGTTGTATTTCAATCTTCTTTGGAAGAAGAATAGGAAAGGATTGTGAGATTAGGGTGCATGCCCAACAAAAGCATAATCAGGCTAATCCTAAGTCTACCACCCAAGCACTCAAAACTTCTTATAGTGCTGAGGCAAGGACCATAGTAAGGCAAAAGCTACATTGCCTGCCCCAGAGCCAACAAAGGTAATAAATCAACTAGGGACCTCAAAAAGTCCTAGTGGTAACAAGACAAGGAAAAAGGACCCAAAAGACCATCCAAGCTATGTTGAGACTACGATGCTTGCCCAACAAAAGTAGGATTAGGCTAGTCCTAAGTCCACCTCCCAAGCATCATAAACTTTAAGAGTGTTAAAATAAGAGTCGAGGTGTTAACCTATGACGGACATTGAGACGTACTATGTTTTACGTCATTAATTTAAATATTCTGAGTCATGGGCCGGGCTTGTCGGCACCATATGTTAAGGATGAAGGGATTGGGTAATCACCGATGAGAGGCGCACCTTGAATATCAGTAGGATAAGGGTTAGGATTGGCCGGCCATGTATGGGTGCCCAAGTGTGAACGGCCAAGTCACCTATAAGAGTCAAATGTAACCCTAAAACCCTCATTCTCATGTGTTGTGAATACAAGAGTGCTCTGGCCTTATCTCCTTGGTTTCCTTCTCCTGCGTGTGTGTGTGTGAGAGAGAGAGAGTGAGAGAGTGATCGAGCATCACTGTGTAGCGGCACGGCGGCGGCGGCGGGGCGGTAGAGCGGCGACGGTGGCTCCTCCTTCACGGCTGCGACACGGGAGTCCTTCAAGGCGGCAGTTAAGCTGTGAGTGACACACCTTTTGCATTCTGTTTGAGCTTGCCTTCCTGGTTGTATGCTTGCAGCCATTCATGGCTCGCATATGGTGTTCGACAAGTCCCCAGCTACGACCTGTGCGGCAAAAGCGCACACGAGGCAATGACCGTAGTAAGAGAAAAGCTATATTGGCCATCTGCTAGAGCCAACAAAAGTAATAAATCATCAAGGGATCTCAAAAAGTCCTAGTGGTAATGAGACAAGGGAAAAGGACTTGAAAGACCATCCAGGATCGAGGATGTTATAGATTCAATAAGTCAATTAAACTTGGATAAAGAGAAAGGATTAAATAGTCCCAACAAACCTATCCTAGAGAGAACCCCAGAAAGCTGAGAGATTCACCAAGGTCATAGGGAGGAACAAACACACTTGGGCTTAAGCCTAATTGATAATCTGAGCTACGTAGAAATAGAAATTATTCTCAAACCATCAGTTCCAATCACTTTTAATAAAGGACATGGCGAGGTTATTGAAGAAGGATCTATCATAATGGGGGATGATCTTGAAATGGCCAAGAAATATTTTTACATAAGATAGAGAAGAAATGCAAGAAACAAGAAAGTGGAAGAGAGGAAAAAAAGAAAGACACAATCTCTTTTCATCAAGAGAAAGGAATCGTGAACTTCTCCAACCACCTAAACCACCTTTTCTTGATATTTTATTCATTTTGCAAAAAGTAAACAACTTTATTTATCCTAAGGTTTCAATTAGAGGATTTATTTTCTAGTTGATTAAGGTTCTCATGCTACTAAAGAAAGGAACAAATTTAAATGTGCATTGGCTTTTATAAATTTGCGGACACTAACAAGGCCATTCATAAAATATTATAATGAAATTTTACAAAGGCATAAATGTCATTAAAGGTTGATAAATGTAGAACATTTTGTTGATACTATTTTTTGTACCAAAAATAGGGGTTATCAACACTTGACCTCACAAAGAGCTTGAAAATAAAACGAAAACATTGGAAGAGCTTGTAAAAACAGAGAATATGAGGTTTCTCCATGAGTACATCAAAAAAGAAAGACTTGAGCAAAAAAGAAAGACTTGAGCAAGAGAGGCAATATTCTATTAGAGAATCCCTAATGAGAGAATACAAAGAGAGACAACTTGTAAAATGGGCATGGGTGTACTACATAAATCCAAGCCTAGCTCAATGATGATTGCACCATCCTACATATCCTACATGGGTATGGATGATGAGTCGATGGCTGTTCATGAATGTATCATATTTCTCCATTGAAAGGAGAAACGAGAGCGTCGAGAGTAATATACCCTTGGAGAATCCCTAATGGGAGGATACATAGAGAGTAAACCTTTAGAGAATGGGCATGGGTACCACATAAATCTAAGCCTAGCTCACTACCGACCACACCATCCTACATGGGTACGGATGATAAGTCAGTGATAATCGTGAATGTGCCATATCCAAGGCCTACACTAAAAGGAGAAATAGGAGCCTTGAGAGAAATCCTACATGGATAGGGATGATCGCAAATGAATGTGCCACCTCATTACCAAGACGATCACACCATCCTACATGGGTACGAATGATGAGTTGATGACAGACAAATGTGCCATCTCTAATGTCTACACTAAAAGGAGAAATGGGAGGCTCAAGAGAAATCCTCTTAGCCGTAGTCAATATAACCCATGGCTAAATACTTAGCATCATGCAAGCTAGATGCTTGGGTTGAATTTATTCAATGGATGAAAGAAGAGCTTAAATCTATCGGAGAAATTAAGGAGATAGTCCAAGTTGAAAAAAGAAGAGACCATCGCACATTCAGGGATGTACCAATCAATGTAGTTGGGAAGTACCACAGAGGATGTGATATGAATGCCACCATTCTAATTAAATTGGAATGTGGTCACCCCTTCTAATTAAATTAAAAGTGGTGACCATAACTGCAATCCTTGAGGGTCGAGGCACAATAGGGTATACAAAAAAGTAGTACTTTTTTGTAATTAAATTGAAAGTGGTGACCATAACTGCAATCCTTTGAGGGTCCAGGCACAATAGGGTATACAAAAAAGTAGTACTTAAAATGTGGGGGTGAAAGCTTTGTTGAAATCTATGGTACCTTCACTTCAGTGCAAGTAGATTAAGCCAATCACATGTTAATAATGAATGATTACACTAAGATAAGATGTATGGTGTCTAATTACACTAGTGGTGGTGTTTTCTTCCTTTCTCTTTAGAAGAGTTGATCACCAGGGATCTCTTCGTACTTGGTGGGTCGAAGTAGTCCCCATAAAGTTATCTTCGCTTTTCTTCAATCTCTGTAATCTTCTTCTTTGTGCCCGAACTTGTTGCACTGATTACACTTTGGCTTGTCTTTGAACCTGCATTCATTTTGAAAGTGTCCTTTCTTGCCATAATTGTCACTTCACATTACTTTTGTTGAACAATGTATGCTTAACGGTGCTAGGATTATTTCCATTTAATTCTCTATCCTTCTCTAAAACCAAATTCTTTCATTAAAAATCTTCATTAATGAACCTTAAGGAATGAAAATACAATACATAAATGCTCTTTCTTAGTTTTTATCATAAATTTTCTAATAAGAATTCATTTTTCCTTATTAGCTTTTCACAAAGCTCTGATACTAGCTGTGAGACCCCCCCTCCAAAATGCCCCCTCCGAGGTCACTGGCAACGGAAGCAGCATCAGTCTCTTGCATGGGATAGGGATCCACACTCGGGGCCTCGCCCACGGATATCTGGACAAGAGACTAGCCCGACGGTTCCTCTGAAACCGAACCCAGAAAAATCTTTCCTTGCCCGGAAGGCACGAGCGATTCCACCAAGAAAATCATCTAATCGGAGAATTGATCTAATGAGTCAAAGTCTTAACTAACCAAAGTGATTTGACCAAACCTGAAAGTCACATGGTCAGATCAAGGAAGAGACTTTCACTTAGTCCATAGAATCACTGCTTTTGTCCCCCTTTAGCGAGGCACAACCGCCACTGATTCCCTCCACAAAACAAGGGTCTTCCTAAGACTTAATCTAACTAACGTAACTTAATCGTAACTATTTGTATTGCAGGAATCCCTCAATCTAGCCTAACCTTCCATGGGTTAGCTAACCACCCAACCACTGTATTGGTGGGATTCCTTTACAAAAAATTGGTTATGTTTTGCCCGGGTACCGAGGAAAAGAGTTCCCAGGCCCCCTAGCCAGCAAAATTCAAGGTAGTCATACTGTGACATGAAAAATTGATATCTTTCATTTTCAATTGTGTGCATATTTTGATGGTTTCTCAATGGTATTAAGGTGGAAGCTTGTCCAAGAAGATTGCGGCACCCACAATGGAATAACGGTGTGGTGATGCGGCGGCTTGGCAGCTACCTTGATAACAACATTCTATCTTCAAAAATAACGGTTTTACTCGATTTAGGGTGCACACATTGTAAATGCCATAAGTACGCTTGATAAATACTTTGGTATGGTAGATAGGCTAGTGATGTGGAAAATAAAAGTGAGCCTTCATGCTCACATGGATTTTTATTGTATTATTAATATGGTACTCACCATAAGGCTACAAGTTGGGGAGTGTGGAAGGCATGTGGAGGAGTGTGTGTAGGTGCATAATTGGGAAAGATTCTTCTAGAATGCCTACATGGAAGAGGAGAATTCCACCATGTGTAAGTGGGATCTCCACCTACATGCCACTTGGACTTGGCTATTATCTCATCACACTTTCAAAGTCAAAAAGTCTTCAATTTAATAATCAATAGAAGACAGCCTAAGAGGACAATTGATGGTGACATATACCCTTATGTCACCGAAGGGTTGAAGATTTTTATGTTGTAATTTGTAACAATGGAAGAGAGTGTGATTCTCCAACTATAATTTTTATGTTGTAATTTGTAACAATGGAAGAGAGTGTGATTCTCCACCTATAAAAGGAGCCCTCCTCTCCCTTTCAAATCAATGAATGAGCCTCCTCATTCATTCAAATGAATGAATGAGCCTCCTCAATTGAGCATTTTGTGTCATTCCCATTCTCTTATCTTCAAACCCTTATCTCAAACACTCTCTTTACATGTGAATGTCTCATTTAGCATTAGCTCCTCATGCTTAACCCAAATTTGGACCTCTTTGATGATTCATGAAAAGTGGGATAAGGAGTTATTATCTTGGTGGGCCTGTGACTTCTCAAGGTAGCCCTTGCCTTATTGCCGCCCTCCTTTGGAGGTACCAATGGTTTTAGCGATAATGAGCATGCGAAAAGACTTTGGGGACCATAGGTAAATCTTTACGATTGTCCGCTGAGCAATGTTAACCCTTACCCTCTAGCTTGAATCATGAAGGAGATGAAAGGCAAGAGGCTATGTGAAAATTGAGGTTTCATGCAAAGAGAGGGAAGTGTAGTTTTTGTGGTCCAATACCCAAATTTCAACCATCACTCCGGTATTGTTTTCTAAAATTGATCATATGGCTAAGAAGCTCTTTATATGCTCTTTCCACTCATATAACTAAACCCCAACTTTGTGTCACATATTTTGGTGGAGACGGCAGGCAGGTTTTACTTAGAATTATTCTATTTTAACCTCAAGGTCCCGCATGATTAAAGAAAAGCTATTTTGAAAAAAGTAAATTTTCCTTGTTGCTACTCATCTTTTGGTGCAAGATGTTCAACATTCCGGTGTTCCAAGGATCGGAAGGAGAAGACCCGGGGAGTTATCTCTGAGAGTTTAACCAAGCATGCCGCTTGACAGGTTGGTCTATGAAGGAGAGGGCAGAAATACTTCCAGATTTCTTAGAGGGTGTGGCCTTAACTTGGCATGAGGCTTTGCCAGAGGAGTCCAAGAATGATTGGAAAAGGTTGACCAAAGTAATGAAGGAGAGATTTGGGACAGTGGAGTCACCAAATGCTTTACTATTACAATTGGATCAAATTTTCCAAAAGGATGGAGAGTCAGTTTCTGCCTTTTCAGTGAGGTATGAAGCCTTATTCAACAAGCTGCTTTACATGTTTGTTGCTTCTTCTTCTTCACCTTCTATGGAAGATTTAAAGAGTTCTTTATAGCAATGGAGCACTTTAAGATGAGAAAGTTTATCAAGGCTTTAGATCTCCGCTTGCATGGAAAAGTTCTTAGCAAAGATCCCACTAATTTTAAAGAGGCTCTTCGTATTGCTTTGAAGAAGGAGGCCACTCTTCATATTGAGTCCACATTCCAATCTTCTCTGAGTGTGCCAACCCCAACACGAGTAGAGATAGCCTCAACATCTCAGGTACAAGCTCCATCCTTGGATCATAACATTGCACAACTTATGGTAGAATTTACTGATTTGAAGTTACACTTAGTCAATGCAAGGCCACCTAGGGTTCCACAAGCTGAGGATAAACCTAGGGATAGAAGTAGTGTCACATGCTATGAATGTCAAGAGAAGGGGCACTATCGCACTGAGTGTCCAAAATTGAGGAAAAGAGAGGATAAAAGTTTAGCACTTTTAGAGGAAACATGCTTAGAAGAAGAAGAGGAAACATTGATGCCATTAATGGCAAAAAGGGGTCGTAAAACTAGGAGTCAGGAAGAAGAAGAACAAGAAGATAAATCTGAAGAAGAGGAAAAAAATAAGAAGAAGAAGAAGTCGTCTAGGATAAAAATTGGACAATCTGACTTTCCTCTTGGACAAGGATCTCTTAGTTATGACCTCTTAACAGATCTTAGGGAGAAAACGGCACAAATCACATTTGGGCAGCTTTTGGCACTCTCTCCAAAGCTCAGAAAGGAATGGGATAAGGTGGCTAGCACAAGGGAATCTAAGAAAAAGAAGAGGGATAATGGGACTCCTATGGTTCAAAAGGTGGATATTGATGTAGGAGATGATGTGCCTGTGATTGATGTCATCATTGAGGGGCAAACAATTTCTAATGCATACATTGATGGAGGTGTGTCAATCAATGTCATGAGTGAAAAAACAATGAAAGATGCTGATTTAAAGTTGTCTTCTACCAACTCTCCCTATCGCATCAAACTTGCTGATAATACTAGGGTGAAAATCTTAGGAATTTTCAAGAATTTGGGAGTGGATGTATGTGGTATTTTTGTGCCTACAACTTTTCAGGTCATTCCTACAAAGCTTGATGCTAGGGCTTACCCATTGATATTGGGTAGGCCATGGCTTTGCCAAGTGAAGGCAATTCAAAAGTGGAAGACAGGTAATCTTATTCTACAAGGTGAGAATAAGAAGGTCCACTACAACATCAAGAGTCTTCGCAAGAAAGTGGTAAGAGGTGAACCTTCAACTTTCGAAAGTTCAGAGTCAGAGTCATATGATGAAGAGGAGACAAGTGGTAGCTCCGAGGATTCCATCTTAGAAGGGGAGGTGGAGGGAGTTACATTTGGTCCTTCCCTGGGAAGGGATCGAGGGGATGCTAAAGACAATGGAGCCTTGGAAGGAGAAGCTTCTTCAACCATGTGCAAGAAAGGAGATGTGGACCTCACTAGTCTTCACCAACAGAATGAACTTCTTCTTGATGAGTCCATAGTAGGTACTGAAAGGGAGGATTACTTAAAAATGTTGGATGGATTTCCTAACCTTTTTGCAAATAGCTACTCACAAGTACGTCAAGTTACCCTAGTAGAGCACAAGATTGATATCAAGCCCCAAAGTAAGCCAGTGGTATAGCGGCTAAGGCGTTTGGGAGTAGTGCAAGCGGAGGTGCTTAAGAAGGAGGTAACTAATTTGCTTGAAGCTAGATTTATTTTTCCAGTAGAGAATTCAGAGTGGATTTCCCCAGTTGTAGTCACTCCCAAAAAGGGTGGAAAATGGCATGTGTGTGTGGACTTTCGCCCTCTGAATGCATGCACAAAGAGAGATTATTATCCTCTACCCTTTCAGGATGAGATTTTGGATCAAGTTGCAGGTTATGAGTTGTATTCAGTGTGTGATGGTGGATACTCTGGATACTTTCAAATCCAGATTTGTGAAGAAGATCAAAGGAAAACCTCATTTATCACCCCTTGGGGAGTATATGCCTATAGGGTGATGCCATTTGGCTTGACCAATGCACCAGCAACTTTTCAACGCTTCATGAGTCAGGTATTTGCACCTTACTTGGGAAAGTTTATAAGGGTCTTTCTGGATGATTTTTGCATTTATTCAAGCTTGAGGTTGGCCTTGCAAAGTATTGATGATGCAAAAGAGTGTCTTAATCCTGGAAAATGCCGCTTTAGCACGAAGGAAGGTGGTTCTCATTAGGAACTCAATGGAGTCTTCTTGGGCTCTTTAATTTGGACGTTTAGTGAAATGCTTAAAATGCTAATCCATCTTTGACCAAGCCTAGAGGCCTAGTCCTAAAAGCATATATTTGATTTTTGAGAAAAACAAAAAAAAAATGAAAAAAAGGAGATATTCTTAGATCTGGCCACCTAGGTGACTTTAAAGCTTTGTAATGGGCTGTCAGTCAGTTATCATAGCCTTCTCTACCTTTTCGAACTCCAAACATTCCAAAAATTCGTCACTTTCTTTCCCCCTTTTTTGTGTGTGCACCAGATCTCTTTCTCTCTCTAAATCCTCTCTCTAAAACGCCCTGCACTTCTTCTCCATGGAAAAAAGCATCTTTCTCTACCACTCGTAATCTTCGGCGTCGTGTTCAACATTTCACTCATCTTCCCATTGGATATCACGCAAGGCAAAGAAAACGTAAAGCTGTTGGGTTACTTTCTAAGACAGCAGGCGCATGCAAGAGGCGTAAACAAACAACCAGGTAAATTTTTTTGTAGGAATTATAGCAACTTTGAGAAGTAATTAATAAATAAAGCATCTCTCATGGGTGACTCTTGCGATTGTAGGGCATGTGCAACAGCTATACTAGGATATAACAACGCTGAGGACAATGTTAATGTCTCCCTTCTTCAGCATGTCCTTCAGGAGAAGGATATCATGGAAATGATAAAAGGTTCTAGTAATGATAAGCTGCAGGAGACCCTTCATCAACATTTCTTGAAGGAAATCAAAGAAATTGTCACACCCAAAGAGATGCTTGATATATGTGACTCAGCAGGTATTAGCCAGAAAGGTTACAGAGCAATGTACAGGTCAATCACTTTAGGGTTGCGAGCAAAGGGAGTTACGCAATCCTTGCTTCCAACACTTTATAGCTTACAGATGGCAAAGAAGTGTGCTAATGGTGATATTGCATCCATGTTTAATGGTGGGTACAAGTGGGTTGAGGATATTATGCCAATGCCAACAATCAAACCCTTTGAATACAATGCATATAACAATGTCTACATTGACATGGAAGTGCTACAAAAAGCAATGATTCAGTACTATGACCTCACACCTAGGGCCATTCTTCCACCTGTTGTGCATGAAAATAATGGCCATTTGGGCATTCTTGGAAGAATGGCCTCACACCTAGGGCCATTCTTCCACCTGTTGTGCATGAAAATAATGGCCATTTGGGCATTCTTGGATGTCCCCATGGCCACTATTTCATTCTTTGTGATGCACTTCAAAATGAAACAATGGATATTTGAGGCCTTGGGGTCATGTAAGAATGGCCCTTAGGCCATTCTGCTCGGATCTTTGCTCCTTTATATCCACGGCTTGTCACCACAGAGGTTTTTCGACGACCTCTCCCTCAGGATGCACCACCCTTCCTACGTGATGCGTGCTGCGCTTTATGTATCAAGGACATTGATACTACTGGTGGATATGCCCTGGCATGTGGACATTTTTTCCATTTGTCTTGCATCACCCGGGAGCTAGTACGGTTCTTAGCATGCCTCTCTTGCCGTGCACGCGTCGACCTAGCGACATACAGAGTTTTGGGCATTGATGATCTTCACCCAGGCCTCGTTCGAGTAGATGCTAGGACTGGCAGGCCTATTGATTTTACATACTTGAAGAGACAGGTGGAAATGCCGTGTTTGTCTTGAAGCTGGATGAATGTCAAGTGGTTAAAGGTCAAAGACTGGAGCGTGTTAGTTTAACCTTGATGAGCCGAGCACTTAGAGGAAAGCCTTTAGAGACCCAAGAGTTGGATGCAACTGAAGACATCAACAATAGGGGTCAAGGGCATAAGCCAGACTACTACGGCATTCAATCAGAGAACATCTGGTGGCAAGCAGCATGGGTCCTCCCAAAAGAGAACCATGATACCTTGAGGTGGTATTTTGAACGGTCTGGCCTTCAACATGTCGTCTCTTGTCAGGTTAATGGTCAAAAGCTTGATGTTCCCGGAATAGGCTGCTTTAACATTGACTTAGGTGGCGATCTAAAAACCTTAAAGTGTATGTTGGGTTGTAAAACAGGTGCGAATACTATATTCTCATGTGTTACTGTTGTCATTCCAAGACAGCAGTAGACTCAAGAGTAAAAGGGAAACAACCTAGCAAAGGCAAAAGTCAAAAACAGGTGGGTGCAAAAAAAGCAATCGTTTTTGGTGCTGAACAGAGGAAAGGATCAAAGGTATGGCATAATGGCATATTAAGTTGTGACCAGAGCAAGCCACCTAGTCGTGACCAGGAGGACAATGCTTGGAACCCAATCTTGGACATTCCACTATGCCAAGTGCATGTGTGCACATTACATGCAAGACTCAGGATTTTGGACAAGCTATTGATGCTCCACATAAACTATGTCTGGAACATGGAGCCCGAAGATCGATGAGAAGAGTCAATACGTGCACTAGAGGGTGTACTTTCCTCTATGGGATTACATGCTGGAGCAGTGGTCTTGACAAAGGACAGAAAATCAAACCCTACATAAGACAACCCTAATAAAATTTGCATGGGTGGATCAAAGGCAAGACACTTGCTATCAAACCACTTGGGTTCTCATAGCCACACTGACTTTGAAATTTGGAAGAAGATATGTGATGTTACAACATATCGAGGAAATGATGCCAGGCTTGGCCTAAAACGTGCACATGTATGGGAGGTGTGTAATAAAATGGTCGATCTTGTAGAGCGACCTCACCTGGATGACCATGGTATTGAGGCACTTAAACAAGCCACTTGTAGATTTATAGAAGAAATGGTCGAGGCGTGGGGAGAAACACACATTACTCACTACATGGTAATGTTATATTTCTTGTGTCCTTGTAGTATGCTCTTCATACTGTTTGTTGACTTTTTGTAATTTTCTATGCAGCATATATTGTATGCATATGGGCCATACTTTCTCGATAGATATGGCTCTTTAGCACTTTGGAGCAATCAAGGCATGGAGAAATCACATTACCAAGCAAAGGCCGTGTATTTTAAGGGCACTTGCCATGGTGGTGGAAAAGTCAAGAGTAATGCGCTCCATGAAATGTTCAACTGGTTCTATCGCGTTCTGGTTGGCAAAAAAAGGCAGAAAAGTCACGGTAATTTGTCTCTTAGGCGTCAAATAATGAAAACTATTAATGCAAGAAGAACTGAAGGATACAACAGATCAAATGCTAGGGAGAGACTATGGCAGTGGGTAGCAAGCAAGCGTCGGTGTGGTTCCTCATGGGCTTAAACTCTCTGATTATAATCTTTTTGTGTTTTTAAATTTTCTAAAAGTTTTAAAAAATTATATTTATAGACATATTTAAGTCATTTTTCATTTATAGCCACCACATTTCAATTTCTTCTTTGTGCTCTACTCTCTCTTGCCCTCCCACTATCTCTTGCACTTGTACATACCTAGGCCATGCCAGAAGAACAGGAGCAAGACTTGCGGTTTTTCGATCAACTCGGCCCACTACCTGCTACAGCAAAAAGGACAAATCTACCTATAGTAACAGAGCAAGAGGCAAAGGAGATGAGAGAAGAAGAGCGCAGGAAGGAGGCCGAAGAAGCGCAACACAGGAAGGAAGCTGAAGAAGCCGAGCCTAGTAGAGAAGTAGAAGAAGAGCAGCATCGAAAAGAAGCCGAGGAAGGTCAAGGGCAACCATCGGAGATTGTTATTGAGACCGACACCCTAGAACAGCTAGAGGTTATCTTACAAAATAGGGAGGTCGAGCTCTTGTCCTATGGCATCACGAAAGAGACCATTGACAAAGAGTTTGCTCTTGTGAGGGCGGTTTGGGAGACAAAAATGCAAAAGAGATAGCAGCCCAAAGAGGACGCAAGGAGGGCAAGCCAAGCACAGCCACAAGCAGCCACAACATCCAGACGTCCAGTCAAGAAGTGTGGCAAAAGAATGGAAGGCAAGTTTTGGGACCAGCAAGAAGAGGAAGAGCGTGCACAAAAGAAAAAGAAGTTCAGGTCTAAACGACCACCGTGGGAGAATCAAAGACCACCACTGCCTCCACCAGTTACAAAGAAGAAGAGAAAATGGAGGCCAGGGACAGTCGCGCTATGAGAGATTAGGAAATATCAGAAAAGCACAGATCTTCTCATCCCCAAGGTACCATTCTCTCGACTGGTGAGAGAAACAATGGAAAAGTTTACTGACAGGGTTGATCGCATACAGAGTACAGCTCTTGAAGCTCTTCAAGAAGCTGCTGAAGATATTGTAGTTTCTGTTTTTGAAGACTCAGTGCTGGCTATGGTACATGCCAAGAGAGTTACTTTGAAGCCTGTAGATATGTCCCTAGCCCTACGTCTACGTTTAGAGCGTAGCCTTCTACCTCAATAGGCTAACCCACTTTGTAATTCTCCCTACAAAATTTTGTAATGTTCCCAAATTTCTTTGTAGCATTTTCACACATTAATGAAAGCTTTTTTGTTGAGTCCAATTTTTTTTGTATGCTCAGTGCCAATGAACATTTCATTAAAAAAATATAAAAGCACTATACACACAGGAAAAAACACACACAAACACACACACACACACACACACACACACACACATATACACACACACATACATATATACACACATATATATATACATATACAAATATATATACATATACACATATATATATATGTACACACACACACACACACACATATATATATATATTTATATATACAAAAAAGGTAGAGCCTATAAAGTCACCTAGAGACCCTTATAGAGGGCCTTATGAGCCTCAAGACCAAAAAAAAAAAAAAAAAAAAAGTTGCCATGTGCGCTACGGCGCGTTAATCGCTAGTTTGACCAGGTCAACCTGTCGATTTTCGCGTCGTAGCGCACATGGCATATTTTTTGTCTGGTGAGGCTCATAAGGCCCTTTAGGTGCCCTAACAGCCCCAAAACCTTATATATTTATATAAGATATTATATATATTTATATATATCTTATAATAGCCCTAAAATCTTATAATATCTTATGTCTTATATATATAGATATCCTATATATCTTTTATATATATATATATATATATCTTTCAATAGCCCCAGAATCTTATATATATATATATATATATATATATATATATATATATATATATATATAGGTACCGTACACACACACACACACACACACACATATATATGTATATATATACATATATGTACAGATATATACATATATGTGAGTGTGTATACATCTATAAATACAACATTTTTTCGTACCGCTCTAACCCAATCTCGATTACTTTTTTAATCACAATCACATTTAAAATGAATCCTAAACAATATTTTCTATGAACACATGAACAAAATCTTAAAATTGCGAGGCTTGAAATGGTATATCACAAGTACGCCAGGAAAAATCACAACTTACAATGCACAACAAATTTTTTTTATTAAACTTGGAAGAAAAGTTTGCATTACATCTTTTTAATAAGCTCTTGGAAGAGCTCAGGAGAGAGTTCTAGAGGCTGGTTTCTGGCCTAAGCTTTGGAATATATCACTCGGCTCATTGATTCCTTGAGCCTGAGAAAGGGCACAATGGCCTAAAACTGAGCCGGGATGCTTGCCCGTAAAGCAATACAAGGCAGCTTCCCTAGCTACCAAAATACATTTATTTATGTTCGAGGCTAAGGGGTTCTCCGACAAGACTGCACTAAGTGCTTTACATTTTAGGAGCTCGGCATAGACGATCTCTGAATAGTCTAAATGAAAAACCCGCACTATGTCGGCTCTGAGGGCAGGTATGTAGTGCCAAAGAGATGCATCTCGACCCTCCGACTTTGGTCGCGTTCCTCCTACGCGCATAGCAAACTTGTCCACTTCAAAAGCAAACTTGTCCACTTCAAAAGCAGTCTGTCAACATGTCAATATAGAAGTTAGGAAGCGTGAAATGATACAACTAAAAATAATTTGCTTTACAACTAAGAAGTTAGGACATACCTCAGTTGCATCGTCACTTGCAACTAGTTGCTCATTTGTCAAGTTTATGCTTCCTTGGTCTTGAGCATCGCCAGCAACCAAGGGCATGTGTGGTTCAAAGGCAGCTACACTCTCATAGAATTGCACATCTTGCTTTATTTCAACGAGCGCTTTGGCCACTACATCTTCCAAGGAACTGCTACCAATATCGTATGCAAGCGCTTTTGTGAGGTTGTCATCTTTAAAAGAGATTTTCACTTTTCCTTTGTCTTGACCCCCAGCATTCATGGCAATAATAGACAGTGCCTCATCCTCACGAAACCCGAGTGTCTTGGCAATTCCAAGTCAAGATATGAGAGCTTTTGAAATTCTTAATATCCCTCCAGCAAGGCAACCCAAGCAATCTGTTGTTATTGAAGATATTTCTCATTCTTATGATACAAGAAAAGCTCAGGATATCAAAGAAGAAGTTGAAAAAGAGAGAGAGCAGGAGAAGATTTCAGAGGATGCCATTCTTTCTCAGCAAGCTGAAATTCTCCACTCATCCAATTCAGAGCTTTATCAGAATGTGACAGGTCAAATGATAGTAGATGTGTCCATGCATGGAGAGGATGAGGTGTATTGTGACACTGAGGACACAAGCATGCTTGTGAATCACAATATTGAGATATCTGACACAGTCCTCTTCATCTGTCTGAGGTTTGTGTGGATTTGCTTTTGTTTTCTTGATGAATTTCTCAGACTCCATATTTTGTTGACATGTTTTGTTTGTGTCTCCAGATGTCTTATAAGGGATCTTCATGAATCAATGGCTGTGCAAGTGACAATTCTTGATCCCCTTGTTACACAGTGCCTTTTCAATAGGCAAGGGGATCTTGCAAGTTTTCTCAAAAACTTTGATATGCTTACCTGCAATTACATTGTGTACCCTTATGTTGAAGTGTAAGACTCATACTCAATTACCTTTTGCCTATTATAGACATGACAGTATTCATAACTAATTTCAGTATTCATATTATCACAGAGGCCATTGGAGTCTTATTATCTTCAATCTATTGGATAGAGATGTGATCTTTATGAACTCTTTGGCATCCATCCATGGGAGAAGTAAAATGTAAGAATCAACTTTTCCATGGGTTGACCCTCAAATTTCTTGCATGATTTCAATTATTTGGTTGACCCTCAAAATTTTATGTTTGCAGTGCTGCCAAACTTATCTTGAGTTTTCTAGCTTCTACCTATGTTGACTACAAACTTGAAGATTTTAAGTACTTCAATCAGGAAGTTCCCTTGCAGAAAGACTCAACATCTTGTGGATGGATGGTTCTTGCTAATGCTTGGAGATTTCTTGAGTCAAGATTTAGAATGACAACACTTCCTGTAAGTTCATGAATGAAAACCATTGATTGATTTAGTGAATACATTTAGTGACCTGTTTTCTTACTTTCTTATTTTCTTTTGTCTTAGTTGCACGAATATCCAGATTCTTGGGTAAGTTGGGTAAGGGAGAAGGCAGTATCCATGGTTTTGAATTTTTTGAAATAAAAAATGGAACAAGATGTCACTATTTTGGACCCAAACTTTAATGTTAGCCATCGTAAACATCTAAATTTAGCCGTTTTAGCCGTTCGCCACTAAAATAGAACCGTTAAGAAGACATTTGGAGGAGACAAGAATGCCATACTTTTGTATACGTGTCAATTCACAATTGGACAATTTCTTAATCCTTAGATTAACAAACAGCCCTTTTCTAGCCGTTTTTGGCCCTAATGGAAAGTTGAGCCAAGGTTGGAAAGCTAAGTTACTGCTCGTGGGCTTAACCTGCATTGAGACTCCAGGTGAAACAACATATGAAGGGTCTATGGGACTCACCGAATTTTGATAGGGTTGGTTGTTTGGCCTTGCTTGTATCCAAAAATCTCATAGGGCCAGTGGACCCTATTTTGCCTCTCAATTTGGATAATTCTATGAATAACCTCACATATCATTTGTTGTTGCTCCTCTAGATTAGTGGCGCTAGATGTAGATCATAGGACTTCTAACCAACCTACATGGTATGTGTAGCCCGTGTATAGGTCAGTTAGAGTCTCTGTGTGTAGATCATATTCCCAATTTTCATTGAGAAATATCCCATCTAGACTTGGTGTGCCAAACGGTTCTCTTGAATTGGATGCAATGTCACTTCTTATGGATTGGCTTCTAGGGACCTCTAGCTCAGTAGGGCCCTCATTAAACGAAGTGGGTAGAATATCCACATGGACACTCTTTGGGAAGGTAGGGTCTACATGAGATGTGAATGGCGAATCCACTACCCCTCCTTCTTCATTTACTTCGCTTGTCGCATGTTCAGAGCGTGTAGCTCTACTAAAGGTCTCTATTAGACGACTAAACATGCTAGATCCGGGTTGTGGGACCCAAACTGGCATGTTTTGGCTTGTCTCCTCAGGGTTCTTGGTAGGGTGCCCTTCCATGGCTTATGAGTCACTCCACCTCAAGGAGGTGCCTTTTCTCTCATGATTACTTGAGTTTTTTAATCCAAAAAATGGGATATTTTCTCTCTCCTCTCTCCTAGACCAAACTGGATTAAAAAGGGAGCCAAACTGGTCCAAATTGAGTCAAACTGAAGCTGGAAAGCTCTAGAACCCAATTAGACTTGGTTAGAGGCCTCCCTCACCTATAAACAGACCCTAATTCCTTTGTATTCTCATCTGTGAGCTATACCATGCTAGTATTACATTAAAATATTAATATTTTCTATTATCCCTTAATTTTCCTCTACTTTTGGGGAGCTTGGAGCTTCTCTCTCTCTTCAAAAACTCTTAGAGTTCTCTTCTCCTCTTGCTAACCAATTGTTGATTGGTTGGGGGCTTCACTTCTAGAGAAAGAAACGAGCTAATCCTTGAGGTAAGAATGGATTTTTATGGTTTTTGTTATTTTCCTCAAATAACTTCTCTTCTCAACCCCTCTCAAGCTTGAGAAGTTTTCTAAATGATTGTCTTAATTCAAATCAAGCTTTTCCTAAGAATATTAATGTTTAATTAAGAAAAAATTAATCATTATGCTTATTTAGAATGCTTTCTTATATATATATATATATCTCTCTCTCAAAAAGAATAGTCATCTCTATGGCTAATTCTTTAGCAAAAGAATGCTTCTCATTGATAGATTCTTATTTATAAACCAAACTCTAGGCTTGATAAACTAGAGATTAATAAAATGATATTTTCATGATTTTGTGTTAACAAAATAATGGTTATTTATTTTAGATTATTTATAAGTAGTTAAAAACTACTTTAATTGACTCTAAATGAGAAATAGATTATCCTATCAAAAAGAGAAAAGAGGAATAATGGAATTAGCTTAATCTAGTGGGATAATCATAATTAAGTTTATGATTATGGTTAAAATTATGATTTAAATTCATAGTTTAGATTTAAGCTTAAAAGTAGATCTTCTATCACATTTTCATTACAAGGTTTTATTCTTTTAGGAAAATTGAAAATTATAATAGCACCGAAGCTACTATGGTAATTTTTTCAAGAAAAAAATACATATCTTATTTTTATGCATAATACTAAAAGAGGAACTCCTACCATATTGTAGGTTTAGAAATTTAAAGCAAAAGAATGATTTTGACCATATTTAGGAAAGAATACTTTTTGTTGTATTTATGCATAATTATTTAATTAAGAAAAAGAGAAATTTTTTATTTAAAATAATTTAAGCATAAGAATTTTTTTTAAAATGATAAAAGAGGAATTCCTATGACATTTGGAATTCAATCATTTAAATGCAAAAAGAGGAATTTTTTGCATATTCAAAATAATGGATATTTTTATTTAATTTTAAAAAAAGAGAAATTTTTGATAAATTTATTTTATACATAAGAATTTTTTTTAGATGATAAAAGAGGAATTCCCATGACATTCAAAATTCAATCATTTAAATACCCGGAGTGATGACTAATTACCGATTGAAATTTGGGTATTGGACCACAAAAACTACACTTCCCTCTCTTTGCATGAAACCTCAATTTTCACATAGCCTCTTGCCTTTCATCTCCTTCATGATTCAAGCTAGAGGGTAAGGGTTAGCATTGCTCAGTGGACAATCGTAAAGATTTACCTATGGTCCCCAAAATCTTTTCGCATGCTCATTACTGCTAAAACCATTGGTACCTCCAAAGGAGGGCAGCAATAAGACAAGGGCTACCTTGAGAAGTCACAGGCCCACCAAGATAATAACTCCTTATCCCACTTATCATGAATCATCAAAGAGGTCCAAAATCGGGTTAAGCATGAGGAGCTAATGCTAAATGAGACATTCACATGTAAAGAGTGTTTGAGATAAGGGTTTGAAGATAAGAGAATGGAAATGACACAAAATCCTCAATTGAGGAGGCTTATTCATTGATTTGAAAGGGAGAGGAGGGCTCCTTTTATCGGTGGAGAATCACACTCTCTTACATTGTTTCAAATTACAACATAAAAATCTTCAACCCTTCGGTGACATAAGGGTAGATGTCACCATCAATTGTCCTCTTAGGCTAAGTCTTCTATTGATTATTAAATTGAAGACTTTTTTACTTTGAAAGTGTGATGAGATAATAGCCAAGTCCAAGTGGCATGTAGGTGGAGATCCCACTTACACATGGCGGAATTCTCCTCTTCCATGTAGGCATTCTAGAAGAATCTTTCCCAATTATGCACCTACACACACTCCTCCACATGCTTTCCACACTCCCCAACTTGTATCCTTATGGTGAATACCATATTAATAATACAATAAAAATCCATGTGAGCATGAAGGCCCACTTTTATTTTCCACATCACTAGCCTATCTACTATAACAAAGTATTTATCAAGCATACTTATGGCATTTACAATGTGTGCACCCTAAATCAAGTAAAACCATTATATTTGAAGATAGAATGTTGTTATCAAGGTAGCCGCCAAGCCGCCGCATCACCACGCTGTTATTCCATTGTGGGCGCCGCAATCTTCTTGGACAAGCTTCCACCTTATTACCATTGAGAAACCATCAAAATATGCACAAAATTGAAAATGAAAGATATCAATTTTTCATGTCACATCTTTTCCCCCAGTAGATCCTCCATGCTTGTCTTGGGGGTCTGCTGGCCATGGTGCTCGAGGGTAAAATATCTTTAGCCGATACTCATTGGCACGTCCGGGAACCTCCTGGCCACTTGCATCCTCTAGAAGATAGGTGTTATTTTTAAACTTTTGCTTTATCCTAAAGGGGCCTTCCCAACGTCAAAGAAGCTTCTTATCTAGCCGTTTCTCCACACAGCCATCATACCTCATGACTAAGCTTCCTTGCTTGAGTTCTGGCTTCTTCTTCTTCCTCGTGAGAGTGTCATGCCTTGCCTTGCGCTGTTGTTGTGCAGCCTCCAAATTTTGAAGTGCCTGAAGTTGCCTCTCATCCAAGATCTCCAGTTGTGCTAGGCGTTGGGCATGTGTTTCTTCTTCATTATTCAAGCGTGCAAAAGATGTGTGAAGGCTTGTGATTTCCAATTCGATTGGCAAAATAGCCTCCATTCCATAAACTAACTGAAAAGGTGTGAAACCAAGAGAGAGTTTGTGAGTTGTCCTATAGGCCCATAGGACCTCTAGCAAATGCACATCCCACTTTCTCTTCGTAGTATCCACTAGCTTAGACAAAGATCCACAAAGCAGTCCATTAGTTTTTTCTACTAAACCATTACATTGGGGATAATAGGGAGTTGACATAGCATTCTTTATTTTTAATTTCTGCACCATAGCTTCAATTAAGTCATTCCTGAAAAACCTCCCCCCATTTGTAAGGATTTCTAATGGATACCCAAATCAGGCACATATGTATTCCCTGAGAAAGGATGCCGCAGCCACTGCTTTATTATTGACCATTGCCTTTGCTTCTGCCCACCTTGTTGCATAATCTGTGGCCACCAATATGTAATACTTCCCATGTGAGGAACGAGGAAGCGGGCCCACAAAATCTAATCCCCACCTTTCAATCATATGCTAGGATAGGGTCCGGGAACCAATTGCTTATGCCCATATGCCTGGTAAGCCTTTGCTTCTGTTGAGGATTCAATTCAGGAGGGAAGTAGCTACTTTGAAAGAAGCCAAAGTTTTAGTAGCCAATTCATCAGCCTTTTGATTATCCTTCCTGTTAACATGCACAAATTTACAAAACTCAAAAGCTTCTTTTAACTCCATTGCCCTTTTATACAATTCTTGGAGATTAGGACTCATTGCCTTATATTCTCCTTTCATTTGTCGGATGACCAATTGTGAATCCCCTTTAACCTCTACCTCTTTAATTTCATTTTTTATGCAATCTTCTAATCCCCAAATTAATGCATTGTACTCAGCCACATTATTTGATATAGCCTTTGGAAATTTCCTACCCTTGGCCCATACCTCTTTTCCTTCTGGATCAAATAAAACTATCCCCCCAGCCCCACATTTCCTAGAAGGGCTAAAGGCTCCATCAAAATGCATAGTGAAAGCAGTTGGTAGTGTCTCCAAATCTTCATATACTTCTTCCTTTGTTCCTATTCCTTCTTCCTCTTCCTTCCTTGTAAGCAAATCTGCAAGAGAGGCCCTAGTGGTATTTTCTGTAATAAAAGTGAGAGAATTCTTGAAGCTCGCAAATCCACTTTGCAAACTTCCCTCTTGCAGGATTAGGTTTGCGGACCAAGAATTGTAAATAAGGTTGAGATGTGAGGAAGAAAAAAGGGCGAGGTAACAAATATGACCTGAACTTCTTTACTGCAAAAACAAGAGACAAACCACCTTTCTCCATTTCACCATATCTCTCCTTGGCATCAATCAATTGTTGGCTTGCATAATACACTGGCTGCATACGCCCTTGATCTCCCTTTTGCAAGAGTATAGCACCCACTGAATGTGATGAGACACTTGGGTTCACATAAAAGTCCTCCCCCCACCTAGGAGGCTGCACAATTAGACTTTGACTCATGCATTCCTTGAGCAAACAAAAAGATTGAATTTGATTGGGTCCCCATTGGAAAGAAACATTCTTCTTTGTTCCATCTCTATGCCTTCTTCTGAGATAACATGTCCCAAGCATTAGGAACTCAATGGAGTTTTTTTGGGCCCTTTAATTTGCCATTGCCTAATGGAGGTGATTAAGAAATAGACAAATAGGGAGATTACATGTGGACTGAAACCAATGGTTTGTAAGAGCCTAGAAGGTAGTGGTCAAACTTAGAATAATATGCTAAATAGGCTCTTTTTTAATTTTTAAAATCAACTAAAACTCAAAAATTTTATACGTATATGAATTTTTCTCCTATTTTTTATAGAAAAGGATAGCTGCAGCCTGCAGCCATCATTACGTAAAGTCTCTAAAGTGATAGAGGCCCAAAAACGAGTTCCCATGCATTCAATGCACATTCCCCTTCACTTTCCACTATCCCTCTCTCCCACGTTCCCTCCAAAACGCTCTCTCTTCCCCCTTTCTCATAGCAGGGCGTTTTTCACTCTTTAGACTACTTCTTTTAGCTGTCTACCTCTTGATCTACCTCTCTCTTCACTCAGAAACCTAGATCTATAGTGTAAGATTCCTCCCCCAACCCCCCTTTTTGATGTCTAGTATATTCCCCTGTAATCAATTCCCTTTTCTGAAATATAAGAGATCTTGTTTGTGGTTGTTTTAACCTAGAGAGAGAAAATATTCTAGAGAGAGAATATTCAGATTTTGAATATTTTTGGATAGAAAAATATCTCTTATAATTCAGATGAGTTCCCCTGAAACAGAAATTTAAAAAAAAATTTCCAATGTGCAATTGGAATTAATTGGAAATAGGTATAAAGAACCTTAGCCTAAGGGTCTAGATTTTCATAAATCTTTAGACTATGGTCCAATTAAGGTTCCTATGGGCCAATAGCATCAATCCATGTGTAGGGAGGAGATAAATCCAAATTGTAAAAGAAGATACCCAAAAATGAGTAAATGCTCACATAAGATGAAGAGTTGAAAATGTACAAGGTTTATTAGTAAATAAACACATATGTAAGGAAGGGGAGTTCTTTAAAGGAGGTGCATATTTCACATAAGATGAAGAGTTGAAAATGTACAAGGTTTATTAGTAAATAAACACATATGTAAGGAAGGGGAGTTCTTTAAAGGAGGTGCATATTTCACATAAGATGAAGAGTTGAAAATGTACAAGGTTTATTAGTAAATAAACACATATGTAAGGAAGGGGAGTTCTTTAAAGGAGGTGCATATTTCACATAAGATGAAGAGTTGAAAATGTACAAGGCTTATTAGTAAAAAAACTATGACACATGTGTAAGGAAGAGGAGTTCTTTAAAGGAGGTGCATATTTCACATAAGATGAAGAGTTGAAAATGTACAAGGTTTATTAGTAAAAAACTATGAGCAATACAATTTTGACACATATGTAAGGAAGGGGAATTCTTTAAAGGAGGTGCATATTTCACATGCTTGAATGAGTTTTAAACTCATAAAAATTGAGATACTTCATCTCTCCTCTCTCCTCATTCAAGTCTAGTTCCAAAAAGTTAGCTTAACTGACCTAAAAATGGTCAAAAAGTGACCAAACTGACTTGGAAAATTCTAGAATCAGTTTGTTTGGTTAGGAGCTCAAATTTTCCTATAAATAGAAGCTTCCCCTTGTTGAAAAAAATATAGTCTCTTATGCCTTGTTACTCTACTCTACCTAAGCCAAAACATATAGTCTCTTATGCCTTGTTACTCTACTCTACCTAAGCCAAAACATATAGTCTCTTATGCCTTGTTACTCTACTCCACCTAAGCCAAAATATATAATGTCTTATGCCTTGTTACTCTACTCCACCTAAGCCAAATTAGATAGTGTCTTATGTTTTGTTACTCTACTCCTCCTAAGCCAAAATATATAGTGTCTTATGCTTTATTACTCTACTCCACCTAAGCCAAAATATAGAGTGTCTTAGGCATTGTTACTCTACTCTACCTAAGCCAAGAACTGTGAATTCTTTAATAATTCACTAGTTTTTGATACTTCTCTCTTTCTTCAATCCCCATTGGTGGCTCCATCAACACACTAAACCAATTGATTGGTTGGGGGCCTCTACCGTGAATAAAGAATCAAGCAAATCATAAGGTAAGTATATTGAATTTTGATCTTTTCTATGAATTCTCAATGATTCTCTCTTCTCAACCCCTCTCAAACTTGAGAAGTTTAATTGGTATGGTTTTTTTTAAATGCTATTGAAGTAAATTGGTGAATAGTAGTGAAGAGTTACATAATTTAATAAATGCTATAGAAGTTAATTTCCACTTATATTTAAATTCTAATGGTTTTTATAATTTCTCTCTCTCACTCAAGAAATGGTCATACTCATGACCCATTCTCAATCCAAATGAAGCTTTTCATAAAGCTTTTCCTTAATCCAAGATTAAGCTATGCTTGAGGCCAAATTAATGGCTTTTGCTATGCTTTTAGTTTATGCACATTGATGATTCAATCCATTATGGATTGATGATCCAATTAGAGACCATTCTAATTGTTTTCTTAATGATTCAATTAGAGACCATTATGGATTGATGATCCAATTAGAGACCATTCTAATTATTTCTTTAATAATGAGCTTTATCCCTTAGAAAAAAATTGAGATTTATCAGTCATAGTAGCGGAGCTATGGCGAAATTTTTATAGAAATTACGCATAAAATAAATTCATTCAAAGCATAAAAAGAGGACTTCCTACCATATTCTAGGAACTATCATCCTAGATTAATTAAAAGAATTTTATTATGCATGGAGATGTGGATGTTGCATGTAGATGTAGATGTATGGATGTGAGTGTGAATGTGGAGGTGGATGTATGCATGGGATGTGGATGTATGCATGTAGAAATAGATGTGTAGATGAGGATGTAAATGGAGATGTGGATAGATGCATGTAGATGTAGATGTATAGATGTAGATGTGAATAGAGATGTGGATGTATACATGTAGATGTAGATGTATAGATGTAGATGGGAATGGAGATGTGGATGTATACATGTAGATGTAGATGTATAGATGTAGATGTGAATGGAGATGTGGATGTATGCATGTAGATGTAGGTGTATAGACGTAGATGTGGATGTAGAGGTGGATGTATGCATGTAGATATAGATGTATAGATGTAGATGGGAATGGAGATGTGGATGTATACATGTAGATGTAGATGTATAGATGTAGATGTGAATGGAGATGTGGATGTATGCATGTAGATGTAGATGTATAGATGTAGATGTGAATGGAGATGTGGATGTATGCATGTAGATGTAGGTGTATAGACGTAGATGTGGATGTAGAGGTGGATGTATGCATGTAGATGTAGATGTATAGATGTAGATGGGAATGGAGATGTGGATGTATACATGTAGATGTAGATGTATAGATGTAGATGTGAATGGAGATGTGGATGTATGCATGTAGATGTAGGTGTATAGACGTAGATGTGGATGTAGAGGTGGATGTATGCATGTAGATGTAGATGTATAGATGTGGATGTGAATGTGGAGTGGATGTATGCATGTAGATGTAGATGTATGGAGGTGAATGTGAATGTGGATGTGGATGTATGCATAGGGATGTAGATGTATGCATGTAGATGTGAATGTACGCATATAGTTGTGGATGTATGGATGTGAATATACGATTGTGATGTGAGGGAATCTGAAGTGATGAGATGGAAATGATGTGATGGGATGAGTATACATATAAATGGAATATGGAATAAGTAATGTAGATTGAGGAGGGATAATGTGGAAAAATGAAAGTTAAAATAGAAATTGTATTGTAAACTGTTTGTAAATGCTGTTTGTAAATGCTGTTTGTAAATGATTGTTTTATGTCAAGAATGCTGGGGGGAGCATTTTGACCGTCTTGTGATTAAGGTCGTGATGAGAAAGTTGCAACTGCTGACGGGGAGTCAATGAAGGACGTCTCGCGTAGCAAGGTCGGCCGAGGTCTTGACCAGCCTCGGTGCGATTAAAATGGTGAGCTTCCGGTACGGTGGATGAGGGGCCAAGGAAGCGGCCTATGCATGAAGCGCTAGGTTACCTGCGAAGGATCCTAGAGGGTGTTGACCATACGGTGCTCGGGCTCTGGGTTGCCTAGGATACCCACGCGTGCGTCGAGGAAGATATTGGAACAGAGTTGGAGTTGTTTTCTGAAATCGAGCATGGATCTGGTTGATTGACCTTGCTGGTCTTCAACGAGAGTCCATGGCTCCTTATATGGATCTGTTGGTTGATCTTGCTGATCTTCAACGAGAGTCCATCTTGTTAAGTGGTTATATTGCCAAGTATTATGGGCTAGGAACTATCGAAACGGCTCCTGAGCGTTCTAGTTGCCAATGATGCCATAGATACTCTGATGAAGGAATGATGGGAAATTAAGAATCAATTGGATAAATTGGAAGATGGTGATCAATGATACTATGGTTTTATTAAAGGATTGTTTTAAACTGGTTGAATCTGGTTGAAAAAGGCAATTTCATATTGGGTGTGTGAGTGGTGTGACTAGTTTTATTTTGCATGAACATCCGGCTAGGGGGCCTTGGAACTCTTTTCCTTGGTACCCGGGACAAAACCTAACCAAATTTTTAATTGGATCCCATCACTACAGTGGTTGGGCGGTTGGCTAACCCATGGGATTGGATGGGGTTAGGCTGGACTGATGGATCCGTAAATCGAGACTCAAACTTTTGTTTTTACGATAGAAAAAAAAATAAATCCCGGACAGAAACTGTTCTATGGATAGGAATCAACGGCTGTGCCTCTTGAATGGGGAAAAAAGCGTTGATCCCAATGATCCAAGTGCAAGTTTCTTCCTTGAACTGACTAAGTATCTTATAGATGTAATCGGATCATCTCGATCAGAAATGATCTTGACTACGTTAGAGTAAAAAGTTATCCTGGTGGAATCGCCCGTGCTTTCCGGTAAAGGAAGTTTTTTCGGGTTCGGTTTTGGAACAACCGACGGATTAGTCTCTTATCCGGATATCCGTGGGCGAGGCCCGAGTGTGGGACCCCTGTCCCGCGCGAGAAGCGCTACTTCCGCTGCCAGTACCCCGAATCCGTTGCTCGGTGGGAACAGGGATCTTACATATAGCTATGGAAGCTTGATCTGCAACCTCCTCTCAGAAGCTATGGAAGTTTGATCCTCACTTACATTTCCTTCCTTCATCCCTCTTCCTTGTCCAACCTCCTTTTACAGAGTGTAACAGCTTTGGAGGGTGTCCAGCTGCACAACTTCTTGCACGAAACATCTTCTTCTATGAGGATACATATGTGGTTCCCACGATAGCAAATGGTACTGGAAAATTAGTTCCAAAACCTACGCCAACTCTCACATCTATTGAATGGCCAATTCTAGACAACGCTTCAGTGGCCATGGCTTGTTTGCAGATCAAAAGCAAGGTGCAAAATGCTATGAAGTGCACATATGGATCTCACAAAGCAACCATATCCTGCTTCATACCTCTACACCTCTTTGTGTACCTGTTCCGTACAAGTGACACACATCGTACCCCAACTTTATGGATTGCAAAGGGGGAGAGAGCTCTGACTTGTTTCTTATCACCTGCATGGGATAAAAAAGTTGTTCAACACAATAGAGACACCATCAGATGCAGAGTAATAGTTGAGAAGGTTGTGATGAGCTACCATATTGCCAAGCAACAGTTGTCCATTGCATTTCCTTACAGGCGATGGAAGCTTACAAATGGAGAATGGGAGGCGTTAGACTCTGACACAACCTCTACAGAACAGGGTGTGCTACATATATCCATGCAAGGTGGGGATGTAGAAGATGTTGCTGTGAATGATGACTGGTCCCTTGCCAACTTACGTGACTACTTACTTTTAGTTCTTCGATTCTCACTGAGTGGTGATTTTGCTTTTATAATCAATGGTAGAGTAGTGCGCAAAAGGTAGGAATGATCTTTTCTTTGTAGAGAAATTACTTTCCCTGGCTGTGTAGCTATCAAATAACCACTGGATATGTAATCTTGAATTGAAGTAAATACAATTTCAATTTTTTTGCCTCACTGTCTTATTAAGGTTTTTCAATTGTCTTGTGCAAGTTTTATTTTTTTGTGATAGTGTAAGGTTGGTCACACAAACATCTGTGGCTTGAGCCACTAGTAAATTAGAAATGACCTTGTGATGGAAGGATACGTTCTTGCTTTCGCATACCATTTTTTTAAAAAAATTGGTACTTAAAAATTTTAAAAGTTTTTAAAATTTTTATAACAAGGTCGCCCATTTATGAACGATACTTTACTCATTTTTATCAATTGACAATTATCGTTCTCTCCTAACACTTGCTCTCAATTTCGCACACCTTTGTGTATCACACACTCTCTATTTCTTGCAATCACTCATAGTCATGGCACCTCTACTTGACGCACTTATTGCACAGCTAGGAAAGCTTGAGTTACTTCATAGGGTTGATGAGATCCTAATGGCAAATTAAAGGGCCCAAAAAGACTCCATTGATGGTTGGTCCTTCTGTTACAAGAGGGTGTGGCAAAAGAAAGTTGCAAGGAAAAAGAAAAGGGCAATATAAAGCTAATGGAGCAAGTCCAAGAGGCCCATGCTGGGGAAGAGAATGTTACAGAACAATGGGAGGCCTCAATGGCATTGGTGGCTCTACAAGAGAATGTCCCCGAGGAGGTTCCGGACCTAGTTCTAGAGGGGGATGAAGTACTTGAGGAGGTCCCAGACCTTGTTATCATGGCTTTGCATCCAATCATTATTGATGGGAACTTTCTTTTCTTCCTATTTTTGAAAGCAGAAATACAGGATAAAGAGCAACAACCAGAAATTGATGCAGAGAATGAAGAAGAAAACTTAAATGTCACCACAGTTTCAAAGTTAGAGAAATGTGAGATTTTAGAAGAGGAAGAAATTGATGTTCAAGCTGAGGAGAGAGAAAGTGCCAATCTTGATGTTGCAGAATTTAGGGCTTCCACTATAACTGAAGAGCCCTCAGAGGAAGCAAGCATATCTGAATCCTTTGTTACTCTTCCAAACCTTCCTTTCTTTTATATCAATGAGAAAGATTTTATTCCTCTTTCCTATCTTCAATGTCTCTTCAATATCAGAGAAGACTACTGTATTGCAGCAATTTCAGAAGCTTGTGAAGTGGCCAAAGACTTTATTGATACAGAAGAAGAGACAAAGGAAGAGTTTTTGGCACTTGATTTGCAAACATCTGACAACTCATTTATCCCTGCTAATGATGCACTTGCCTTGTGCCTTAAAAAAATGGAAGAGGGGAAACCTTCCTTGAGTGATGAGGATTTTGAGAACAGGCTTATTGAGTTAGGTATTGAGTCTTTTGGCAGAGATTTCAAGCTTCAGGCAGATTCTGATAAAGTGGAAAGGGTTGGCTCATGCAACTTGATGAAAGACAAAGTAGTAATTGAGGATGAGTTGCAGAAGGTAGCTTCCATTTAATCTTTTGTTAAATGTTATTGTGATTGTAATTTTTTTTAATTGAGGTTTTTGTCTTGCAGATTGAATTGCTTGATAAGGATGATTTTCTGGGAAGAGCTAGAGGCAGCAGAGTGAAATCTACAGAAACTAGGTCAAGGCCTTCATCTGCTCTCATGCACTACTTGCCTACATTGGATAAGGCTGTGTTCTGTGCATTCCACATGAACTTCTCTGAAGATGCTGAGTTGCCAATATTTGCCTTGAAGGTGTTGTCAAGGTTCATGGGATATACTCCCCTTCAAATAAATGCTAACAAGGTTTTGCTTCTGGAGAGAGCTGCTGCTCTTAGAATCTTTGGATATGCTGCAGGTTTTAATGCCTCAAGAGCAGGATACTTTCTTTGCTACTCTAGCTATGCAGCTGCAGCTAAGGTGTCAGATATCAATCTTCTTGGAGGTTATAGAAGGAGAAAATTTTTGAGATACAGAGGTGACATGCCAAGTAGTCCCAAGAGAATCAAAAACTAATGTACACAATATTTTGCAAGGACCGATTATATTTCAGCAAATATTTTGTTAGAGGTACAAATGTGTTAGTAATCATTAGTCTCTTTCTTGAGGTGTTGGTGTAGTTTCAGATTGGTGGGTCTTTGATCTCATCCTTTGTAATTGCCTCCTGTAGAACCAATTGAATAATTCGTTTAGTGCATTGCTTCTTCTTTGTCCACCTCCTCCTCTTCGGGTACATCTAAAAAAGGAAGTTCTCGCTTGATAATGAGACTTTTCCATTCCTTGTGTATTCCATGTTGCAAGTGGTCCTTCTGTAGCAAAATATGGTCCATGCAAGTAAAGAATATGCTACAAAGACAATTTTTGTTAGTACATTTAAGAAATTACAAGTAATAAGTCTGGACACACCAATTTATAACTGTTTTGATAAGTCTGAACACTCACCAAGTAATAAGTTATGTCTTTTTCTCCCCAGGCATCTATGATAGCTTTGATCAAAAGCTTTATTGCGTTTTTGAAATCATCTGCATAAGTATTTGAACCAACTTGTCGTCTAAGGACTTTGAAAAAATTGTCGAGTTTTTTCCAAACTTCCATACGTTTGTTGGCTACATCTGGTCTACTTTTGACATTTGTGGTAATGACACATAGCTGTTTCCAACAGTTCCACATTGCGTTGACTTGTTTGGTGTCATGGTTGCTCAAAAATCTTCTCGCTTTTGCTCCTCCCATTGAAACATCTTGCAGAACATCACCTGTACCTCCAGAAAGAACAGGATCTTTTTTAAGATGCACTTCCCCACCATGAAAACCCATTTCAGAGAGCAAGGCTTCGCACTTTTCTATGCACTCATCTGCAAGTTTAGTCAGCTTAATAGAATATGCATAGTCCAGATGAAGTCTGAGAAATTTGTCCAAGATTCTTATCTCTGCATGCAATGTACATATATGCACATTTTTCAAATGTATTGGTAGAATTGGATCCCATATTTTAATAGAAGTTGGATAATCGACAACATTCACATTATTTCTGGATGGTGGTTTTCCAATCTCATTTTCTGCAAGCCATTCTCTTGTCCCTGTGCTTGCCATGCAATAAAGACATGGATATTTGGTATTTGCTCCTCCACATACACCAAACATACACTTCAACGCCTTGAGGTCGGCACTAAAATGCCATTCCACAATGAAATCACCTATGTCGTCAACATGAAGGTGTTCACCTGTATTTTGGCTCTGAATAACTGAAGGAATGTCTGTTTTTGAGAAGAGCCACTTTAATGTTTCATGACTCTCTACTGGTACCTGAGCTGATCCAATCCACCATAGCTCCATTTCTGATTGAGTTTTGTGGTATGGAGAATCAAGCTTACCTTGACTATAGTCCAATGCTTTATTCATTAGGGATATAGATATTCTTTCCATTTTTTGACATTTTTGGATTTGAGCTTCATCTAATTTTAAAACAAATACAAGTTTTCCTTCACAATCTATTTCTCTTATGTTGTAATATCTCACCATAAAAGATTGGACTTTTCTAATGTTCATCCAAATATTATTATAAACGTTGTATTCAAAAGATGATTTTTTTTTTGTCTCTCATATGGCATTGTTCCCTCAATATGGAAATACTCTCCGAAATGTTTAGAAATTTCCTCATTTAATAGAGTTCTATATTTTCCAACATTGTGAGGTCTAGGCAACCCAAAAGCTTTGATTTTGTAATACTTAAGGACCCTGAACCAGGTTTTAGAGATGGCTCTGTATCCCTTTCTACTCACTCCCACTGTGTCACAAACTTCTTGCATTTGGGAAGGCTGGACTAATAAGTCCATATCTTTTAATAGATGTTGAAAGACCAGTTTTTTTTGAGTTTGATTTTCAGGAAGTTCTAAAAGTTTCAAGATATCTGACCTATTCATAAGCTCATTCAAAAATCTTACCCTTTCCTGAGCATTAGACATGTCAAATCCTAGAAGGTTAGTAACATGATCTCTTACAAGTTTTAACCTTTTTTTTTCTTTGTCCAGATCTCTCTGTTAAGTTAACTACATCCCGCATTTGTTTTACTCGTGCTCTTAATCCTATTGGAGTTTCTTTTAAGGTTTTCAATTGATCATTTTCTTGTTTCAAAGACACTATTTTGTTTTCAAGTTCTATAATTTTTGTTGCATTCAAAGATGAAGTATTTTGAAGATATGTAGTATATTCTGCATAATTAATATGTGATTGAGATAGTCTTGAACTATAACCAAGTAAGCCATCCTCCCCATCACCAACAAATCTAATCAAATCATGTGGTGTGTGAAAAGAAGGATACCTTCCTGTTTTGGGATCCGGTGGATATAGACTTCCATCTGTCCATAGGTCAATATGCTTCTTTCCTTCGTTGCGAAGATGTTGAGCTTCATTTGCACATGAAAGGGATCTTTGGTAGACACTCCGTGTAGTTGCATACTCTTGGTTGAGCTTGATATTCAAATGAAACTTACGATTAGATGTATCACTCATTACTAACTGAGCAAAAAATATAAGCAGAGCTATTAGATCATGAGAGACACAGAAGAATGAGAATGAGATGTAGCTTGTGAAATTTTTAGAGAAGCAGAGGAGTGAATTTTTTTTGGAGAATGGATAAGAGCACGTTTGGAAAGAATGGTCATTTTGCCGTGTAGTCACTAAAAGAGGACAAATTTCGAGACGAGCCATTAAAGAGTAGCATGAAAACGATATATTTTTTTAGATTTTAAAATATGCACTTAGATACGTATTCAATCAGATAGATACGCTTTAAATACCCAAAACGGCTAAATTTGGAGCCGTTTTGACCGTCAACATTCTACTAATTAGCAAGTTAGCGAAATTCCTTACACAGCCCATTTTGAGACGTTTTTGGCCCTAATGCATTAAGGAATCCACAATGCCTACCCCAATGATGAGCATAACAGAAAGTGCACCTGTTACCGCTGTAGTTAGTACAACGCCGCTCCCTAGTGAAACAGTACATACAACAGTGCATGCCAGTGCCTATCGACCATATGTATCTATCGCTACTCATGCTCATGTAGCTCCTACGCCACTTAGTATGCCAATGGCGTGTGCTCCACAACTGCCTTATCACAACCCTTATCCAAGAGGAGCTAGGCCTAGTCACATATCATATCCTGCGTCATTTGCCAACATACCCAGACCAACGCCAACTCCTATCAACCAGGCTATCCCAGAAGTGCCTCCACCAGCTATACCTGCTCACCTAGGTAATGTCGCAGCGTTTGCTCAGACGATCGGATGATCTATTGTGAAAAACATGCGGGGCATGCCTGAGAGAGAACCTAGAAGCAAGGCAGTACAAGTGGCTAAGCTCACCCAAAACTTCAGTGTAACGAGGATGTTAGGAAGCACATTGAAGTCTTTGAACACGTGTGTGATTTCTTGGAAGAGCACAATGAGCTACATAAGTGTAAAGCCTTAGGCTTAACCTTGAGTGGGAAGGCCGGAGATTGGTATCGAACCTTAAGGGTTGAAGAGCGCACTCACTACCCCACTCTCAAGAGATTATTCTTGAAAGAATACATACGTGAGGGTGTGCTTTGGGGAGTAGCATCTCAACTCCAAAAAGCTGAACGCGAGGAAGGGGAGTTAGTGAGAGACTTTATAAGTCGATTGAAGCATCTAAATTCTCGCTGTACTCCCGATGACGCTTCAATAATAACCAATTGCTCGATAGATTCATCCGAGGATTGCACCACGAGGACATATACAATGGCCTAGTCATTAGAGGTCTTACAAGGTGGGAAGCAGTCACTGCCAATGCAATCCAGTTAGAAGACAGCTTGATGGTTGCAGGTAAAAAGGTGTCTTCGGAGACAAAATTCGTTAGTTCACAAGTATCTGGGCACGAGCCAATGACGGTAAAACCTATTGCCAAGGAGCCCAAGATATCCGAAATGTCTGTGAGATGACCGACCTTACTAAGGCTCTCCAAGAATACTTTAGGGGTAATCGAGCTCCTCAAAATAGCCATATGTACCTAATAAGAGAGCAACAATGGTGTTCGGTTTGCTTAGGACCACATAGCACGAGTGAATGTTCCACATTCAGAGTCAAATTCAACGGGAATTGCAATGCATGTGGTAAGTATGGCCAATCAATCTAAAGATTTCCTAGTACTTAAGTGAATGTTGGCAAATCAAGCACCACTAGCCTGGTCAAACACACCTCAAGTACCCGTGCTAATGCCTGCACAACCTGTCGAGCAATCGGCACAGCACATAGTTCCAAGGAATTCGAATGTAGTCCAGTCTGTGCCGTTACCACTGCTAGTGCTAGGACCACAACCTCCACATCCCAAGGATTACCCCAATAAACTAGATGGCTTGTGAGTCACATAGTGTGTGTGGGGATTATGAAGAGGAGATAGACCCCACTGCTCCATATACGGGATTGATACGTTTGAAATGACTCCCCAGTACTACATGGAGGATCATTTCGGGCAAGTCAAGCCTGTATATCAAGCGGCTGCTCTCGCCACAAGAGGGAAAAACCTTAATACCTTGGCGAGGAGACCACCTCTTCAATGCTACGAGTGTGGTGGACCATATCGTGTAGCGGAGTGTCCTAATAGGCTACAGAAGATCGCTACTCAGATACAACCAAATCAAGGGAGCACATCGGGAATGCCGATACTTACATGTAATCGTTGTGGCATAGATCATTTGATTGCTCAATGTCCACATAATCCTAGTGCACCCAAGATTATTCCATTGAATTTGGTTGAGGTCACCAACCAGGCAGCACGAGAAACCACACCCGTTGTACCCGCGAATGTAGTTACACGGTCAATGCTTCAAAATCAAAACTACATTCTCAAAGAGAGGGATACTGCATCAATTGCTCGAGCAAAGAAAAAGAAAACGCGATGGAAGAGATCGCTTAATGCCACGAGCCCCAAGCCTAGTTCAAAGACTAACATAGGGATAGGAGATGACCCCGTGTATATGAATGATCCTGAAGATGATTCCGATTCAATAGAAACCATCGGGACCCAAGCCACTACCTTAAGGGAGGAACCCACTCGGGAGCTCAATGAAGGAGAATCAAGCGACTACATAAATAAGGGGAAACAGAAGGAAACTTCCTTGGCCCCAGTTAATGCCCTCTCAACCACCTAAACTGACTGAGACTCCCAAAGACAAGCCACGTGGGTCAAAAACCCTCAAGGAAAAGATTGGAACTTACCCAAACCCAGTTGAGGAGATTGAACAAGTGCAACACTTAAGGGGTTTGGTGGAAGAAACACAAAGAGAACTGGAGCCAAACCTGAGAAAAATCAAAATTCTAGATACAGTGTTTCCTAAGCAAGTTCAGCCTCACAGGAACCATAAACCGGTAGCTATACCTAGTATCATTCGGGAAGAAAGTGAGGATAGGACATCAGGAAGTGGGCAAACACCTTTTTTGCTTGAAAGAATGTTTAGTGAGGGAATGCCTGACCCCATCGAAGAGGAAGTGATTCCATCTTCACCAGTCCCTAGTCAAGGGGCGATATCTCGAAAAGTACCGTTGAATGTGTCCAAACTAATGGATTTCATATCCTCTGAGATCAGAACCACAATTATATTCAAATTATATGGAGATCCTGAGCTATTCTTAGCTCTTCGGGCATTTCTCAATGGAGAACTAAAGGCGGGGCTACCACAATTTGCAAATATGGATAGACCCGACATGCTTCAAGATGAAGGGGAACATTGGGATCTATAACCCAACCTAGATGAGGATTCGGTCGTTGAAATACCTGTTAACAAGTTGGGACAGTACTTTGAAGGTGACGAATCTAATGCAACCCTCTCCATTAATACCAAGGGATTAACTCTAAAGGGAATCCTTGATGGTGGTGCTGGAGTGAGCATTGTGACTAAAAACTATTGGGAATCTATGGGGAGACCTCACCTCGAAGTCACAAACATAGTGGTTAAGATGGCAAACGGAACTATTGCTAAACCTATTGGAATGTTAAGGGACCTTAAGATCAAGGTTCTCGGGTACAAGGTAAGACATACCTTCATTGTAATGGATTTCTCCAAGCATCCTATGTCATATCAAATGATCTTAGGATGTCCTTTCATGAGGGAAGCACAAATGGTGCATGATTGGTCGAAAAACCATGTCTACCTACAATTCCAGGACTCTATCATTCGAGTTGATCTTGAGAATGGTCGTGCACATCCTTTAGGAAGCAAGGTTGATAATCGATTGGATACCACTATTCACTCCGCCCCATTAAGGTATTGCTATTCATGCAAAAAAGAGACTGATGATGGGAAAGATTCTCCTTATATGGATGTCCTGCCGGGTATGACTGAGTCGGATAACGTGGATAGGGTACACCTAGCGGCAACCATAGACATATGGGGAAATAGAGGCACAAGTTGGGTAACACCTGAGGGGCAAGATATGCCACCGTTAGTGCCAATAAACATGATAGATGTTATGCACTTGACTCCTGATGACACATGGGAAATAGAGGCACAAGTTGGGTAACACCTGAGGGGCAAGATATGCCACCGTTAGTGCCAATAAACATGATAGATGTTATGCACTTGACTCCTGATGGCAAGAAAGTGGCAAACTCAACTGACAGTAGCGAAGACTCTGACCAATGTAACTCTGAGTATGAATCTCAAGAATAAACTGACTCTGAGATTGATGGGGGGGATGAATCAAACATTCACCCAAATGTGGAAGCAAGGTGCTCAAGGCCTAGGACGGTGACCTCCTGCAGTTCATCCGAAAGTGAGGGGGACACAAGTGAAAATCGACCAAGTGAGTTCAAATCTGATAGAAACAAAAATCAAAAACTTGGTAAGAAGAAAACGAGACATAAGCGCCAACTCTATCGAGCTAATGTATGCACTGCAATAAACAAGAAGAGATCCACCGCAGAATGGCTTAGTTATGTAGGAGCTATTGATGCTCATCGGCGGAAGTTAGCGGATAATTGGGGACAATACCTCCAAAGTGTCATGTGGTGTATTACGCAACCTCATGACGTCGCCCAATTAGAGATGGAAGAGAAGTCAAAACTAAGTCGTACTACAAGAAGGCGGCAAAACCAAGAGTTAGCTCAGCAACAAAAGGAGGCAGAATTGAAAGAAAAAAGCGTGGCACAACAAGAACCAGTAGACTTACACCCCGCACCCGAGCATTTCAAATCATTCACCACAGGGGAACGTAAAGTGGTCTACACAAAAGCCCAATGAACGCCTACCAATGGGAGTAGCAGTGTCTGCGATGGCCCTGCGATAGTTAAGGAGATAGACTTAGCAGATCCGGGTGAGGAGTCTAAACCAATTTTTATTGCTCAAGACCTCACCAAGGCAGAAGAAGCTACACTTACGAAGCTTCTTAAGGAATTCAAGGACATATTTGCCTGGACATATCATGATATGAAGGGTGTTCCACCCTTTGTGGTGCAACACACGATTCCAATGATTAGCACTGCTAAACCAGTCCAGCAACGTCCCTACCCAATGAATCCTAAGTACGCAAAGATTGTATAAGAGGAAATTGAAAAGCTTATAAAATGTGGATTCATATACCCAATTGAGCACTCAGAATGGGTTTCTCCGATAGTCATCGTACCAGAGTGTGCGTTGATCTCAAAAAGGTTAATGCAGCCACCAGAAGGGATCATTACCCCTTGCCATATTCTGAACATGTGCTTGAAAGAGTGGTAGGCAAGGAGGCATAAAGCTTTTTAGATGGGTACTCGGGTTACAATCAGATCACAATTGCAGTCAAGGACCAAGCTAAAACAGCATTTATCACGGAGTTTGGAGTGTTTGCCTTTCGCGTCATGGCTTTTGGCTTGACCAATGCACCTGCAACATTCCAACGATTGATAAACACGCCCTTTAAGGAATATCTAAGGGACTTCTGTGAAGCTTTCTTAGATGATCTTTGTGTTCATTCCTCTTGGGACGAGCACTTGATGTGTTTTACGAAAAATATTTGAAAGGTGTAGATTATATCGCGTCTCATTGAATCCTTTCAAATGCCAATTCTGGGTTATATAGTGCCCAAAAATGGGATTTCCACTGACGAGAGTAAAATCAAGGTCATTTTGGAATTACCCCCACCCACCAACTATAAGGGAGTCCAATGCTTTATGGGCTACGTTGGTTATTATCGAAGATTTATTCTATTCTTCGCCGAGATAGCTCGACCATTGTATAAGCTTCTCATCGAGTTTATTTGGACCGAAGAATGTGACCGTGCCTATGAGCTATTAAAGAAGGCCTTGGTGAGTGCTCCAATCTTGAGAATGCCTAACTGGGATTTACTCTTCCATGTGCATATTGATGCATCAAACTTTGCTAACTCAACTTGGAGAACACAAGCTAGACTACCCCATTAGCTTTGCCAGTCGCTAGTTGAATGATGCTGAGATGAACTACACCACTACGGAGCGAGAAGGGTTGGCAATGATATATGCAGTAAGGAAATTTTGTTATTACCTCCTTGCCACCAAGTTTGTTTTCTATGTGGATCATCAAGCATTGTTGTATCTGGTAAACAAACCATGCTCCACAGGAAGAATCACACGATGGCTATTGATTCTTCTTGAGTTTGATTTCACTGTTGTTGTGAGACCTGGCAAAAAACATGATATGGCTGATCATTTGTCTCGCATACCTAATGGTGAGACTCCTACAGGGGTTGATGATGACTTACCTGACACTTCCCTGTTCATGGTAGAGACAATGCCTGAATGGAGTGAGAAGATTGTTAACTTTTTGGTTAATGGCTTTCCACCCAAGGAGCTTCATAAAGATCTAGCTCGAAAGCTAATCAAAGAATGCGAACCCTATTGCCTGATAGCCAGGACTCTTTATAAAAGAGGAAATGATGACGTTCTTAGGCGTTGTGCCCGAGAGGATGAATATCTATACATTTTGCAAGAGGCACATATGGGTGTAGCCGGTGGTCACTTCTCAGGAGACTTAACTGCGCGAAAGACCTTACAATCAGGGTATTGGTGGCCCACTATGTTCCAAGATGCATCACTCTTTGTGAAGGGTTGCGATGAATGCCAACGATACAAGAAACCCCAGTGGAAAGATCAGATGCCCCTACATCTGATCAAAGTAAACCAACCATTTGAAAAGTGGGGTTTAGACTTTGTAGGTCCAATTAGCCCAGCGGCCCGCAACACACAATCTCGCTATATTATTGTGGCCACTGACTATATGACCAAATGGGCTGAAGCGAAAGCGACACGTAAGGCAGATGCAAGGACAACAGCCAAGTTCCTCTTTGAAAATATAATCACACGCTTTGGTTATCCTTTTGAACTTGTGAGCGACAATGGTACGCATTTTATAAATGAAGTGATTAAGGAGATCACAACAAATTTCATGATATCCCATCATAAATCTACTCCTTACTATCCGCAAGTGAATGGCCAAGCCGAGAGTACCAACAAGACCTTAATCTCTGTTTTGACAAAGACAGTTGAAGCTCATCGCATGGATTGGGATCTAAAGCTTACAACAGCTTTATGGGCCTATCGTACTGCATACAAAGTGGCTATTAATTGCACACCATTCAAAATGGTATATGGCCAAGAAGCGATCATGCCATGGGAATTTGTCATTCCTAGTCTTCGTGTTGCTGCTCAAGAGGCTTGGGATGGTAATCCATTAGTAGAGTGTCTATATATCCTTGAGCGGCTAAACGAAGAAAGACAATTGGCTATGTACAATGCCCTTGTGGAGAAGGATAGAAGGAAAAAATGGTCTGATCGCCACCTAAAGGACAAGGACATCAAGGTTGGGGATAAAGTCCTGATGTATGGAGTGCGAAACGAAAAGAAGAAGCTCAAATATGCTGGTAAGGGACCGTATAGAGTATGTGAAATTACCCCGCGAGGTACCATTAGAGTGGAGACTCTCGACGGAGTTGAAACCATTGGATTCCTTAATGGGAGTAAATTTAAAAGATACTATGACCCCCTAAGCCAAGAGGAGTTATATGCAATCCATCAAAAGAAGGCAGCTAAAGAACAAGCTGAGCTTAAGAAAATACAAGCAAGAGTTGAAGCCAAAGAACGTCAACAGCGTGCTAGGCGCCAACGAGAAGCCAACTTGGGAATTACGCAAGTATTTTTCGAGGAGGCAGAGGAGGATTCATTGGAATCTGACCCACCTCTAAGATACCCAATTGAGTTACAGAGTCCTTACGGGGAGGTGCTGTATAATGCATTATTGGATATAGGAGCTCAACACAATTTATGGCGTGTGGTGTCAACTTGGAAAACCACCTTTATCCAAGAGTGCTATCCAAGTTCAAGGAATCAACAAGAAGAAAACCCCTATCTCAGGAATTCTGCACACTCCGGTTGCCTATGACAAGGGGACCGTAATTCAAAGTTTTTTGGTTATGCGTGCGGGTACCATGGAAGGGACTGTAAACTTAGGGCGCAAATGGATGATGGCCACCAAGTGCAATATCGATTGGGCAACCAGACGAGCCCTAACGCAAGAACCAACACTAGGTCTGACCGCTCAAAATCCCGCACCTAAGTCATCTACTCAAATGTTAGATAATGAAAAATCACAAAGTTCAGTGGCAAAACCATCTTTGATTGTTTGCCACCCCTCTAACGCTTCAACACCAACAGTGGAAACATGCAGGGTGGTCTCTAAAGCTCCGCTTACTATGCCAAACAATACATACAAATGGGTCCCAAAAGCTTTGTTAACAGCTACTTCCCCTGCTCAATCTCATTCAGACAAGTTCAGCCTCGTAGGAAGAAAATAGCTACCCACCCGAGAAAGGGCAATGTAACATCACGATGGATCCCTAAAAAATTATTAGTAGCCCAAGGGTACTACGAGGGGAATGACCAGATTTGAGTGCCTAAACATAAGCTGAATCCCTCTACATCACCTGTAAAACCTTGCAAACCAATTGTTGCCACCCCAACGACAATTCAAGATCGTGGTTGGTAAGGGAAAGGTAACAGAGTGCTCCGCACCACTTCTTCCAGAGTTAGTTTGGATTCCCAAACGATATCGATCATTACCACCTAGCTCAGGAAGGGGGGAGAGTGCTCCGCACCACTGCTTCCAAAGTTAGTTTGGATTCCCAAACGATATCAATAATTACCACCTAGCTCAGGAAGGGGGGAGCCACATGAAGCTTCTAGCTCCTCATGCCAGGCACACACTGATATAGAAGTTTCTACATGCTCTACACCTACTCTTGTCAACACCCAACAAGAGACCAATGAGTCTATTTCTCCCTTTGTAAAAGTATCGTCGAAAATCATTTCCCATCTTTGCAATTGGATGTGGCCACAAGGGTCATAAAAAGCTATCTGCCCACATCACAACCTATGACCCACTCGAAAAACTGGTTCCAAGAGGCTGCAACATCATTGCAGAAAATATGATCTACCCAAGGAAAGGGGGAGCATGTACTCACACTCGACATTCTATTGCTTCCTCCCTAACCTTCTCCCCTGACCATGTAATTGCCAAATTCAAGGGGATGTATATATATAGCTTCATACATAGAAAAGAAAAGAGAAAAACAAAAAATATTAAAAAGAGCAAGAGCACAAAAAGAGGAGAAATATCCGTATACAATCAGGAACTAGATTGACCTATCATAAACCTATTGATGCTATATCTGTGTTTGCAGATATGGCAAATGCAAGAGCATCGCACACTTCATCCACCTTTGGTGAGAGGTATCATTTGTACCTTTCTCAGATATTCCACATGTGCTATCCTGTAATTGAAACTGAATGGGATCATATAGATGTACTAGCCAGAGAGGAAAATGTTGAGGAATTAGAATGGCTAATTCGCCTATTGACCATGACTGACCCCTACTCCGTAGAGGACATATCCCCATTAGCCCAATGCATTCCTTTTCCACAAGATGACTATCCTCGCATGGTTACAGTCTTGATGAGTTTATGTAGATGGAAAAATGAAAAGGAAATATCTGACAAATGATGAATGGACGGATGAAACTTATGGCACTACTGAGGATGACTTTATTTATTTGGATGATGCGGATAGAGGCTTAGCCTTAGGGCTAGAGCCAGGACTCTACAACATCCTCTTACCGTATGCCCTCAGTAGTAGTGTGGTGACTGGTAGGTAGTGTTGAAATTTGAGCAAAATGATGAGCTATGGTGGATCAAACACTAGAATCAACATGATTAAGAAAGTGATTAGCAAATGATTAATACGTAATTAGTGAATAATTAGCAGATAGATTAATGTAGGCATGGATACTCAAAAACCAGCAAATTCTCATTAGGGCTATGCCTCAATTTATAGTGTTTACATCAAACATCAAATCCCATTGATTTCTCCATGATTCACTCCCTAAATATCTCCACCTCTTGCCTGATTCTCTCCACCTCTTCTCTTTTCCCTGAATATCTCCCAGAATAACTCCACACTCCTAAATTCCCTCATGCTACCCATTATTCTCTCCCAGTAGATTCTTCTAACCTTTTCACAGGTTCTTTCACAATTACATCTCCTCTTTTACAGCCTCTATCCAAGAGCTTGTTCCCACACACACCCTATTCACTTGTATATTTCAACATCTCCCCTCAAGTGAATACTCCTAGTACACCTAGACCCTATACCAAGTTTGCCACCCTTTACTTGGAAGTCCGCGACCAGTGTCTACTCCTCCCCTCAAGTTATCTCAGCACACCTGGACCCTGTATCAAGTTTCTTTCTTACTTGACAGTCCGTGACCAGTGCCTCAAGTCCCTAAACTCCATAGTCCTTGACACTCTCTCTCTCTATGTGTCCAAGGCTACTATAAGTGCCCGCGACCTTGACTAAAGTGCTCACACATACATCTACCACGTGGCCTACATCATCGGTGGCTCAGAGGTGGTTTTACTTTATTGGGGCAGGTTACATTGGGTTGTGGGGTCTCTCTCTCTCTCTCTCAGAGATTTTCACATGGCTCCTCACTCTTTGGAGCCTCACATCTTCTCTTGTCTTCAGTCTTCTTCTCGTGGCAGCATCTCTCCACGCGTCCGTCTCTTCTTCCAGTCTTCTCGGGGCAGCTTCTCTTCTTGTGTCCATGTCTTCCTTCAGGTCTTCTTCTCGGTGTGGATCCTCTTCTTGGGAAGAGATATTCTTCTTCTTTCATGGCTGGGGCCATGAGCTCGTCCGTCAGGTCATTTTGCTCCATGTGAGCAACATATTTCAATGTTTTGCTGACAGTTCCTTTGGGCTTTTTATGTTTATTTTGTATCATTATGCAATGCAAACCCAAATTTATGCGGGAGGTCTTACCTCTTGCCTTAATCTGGACAAGGGCAGTGTCTGTTCCCATTTTTACACTGATAAAATGTGCCCAATACATAATGCGTATAGCATTCATTCTCATGCACATTCCAAATGCAACTCTGGCTGTGAATAATCTTGTATTTGAGTGAGATTTACAGGCATTAACCAAGGGTTGAATGCAAAATGATGATTTTCACAATTTTATCAGCACAATTTTTCCAGAAATTACACTAAATTAAGGGTAACCAATTTGTACGGGATGGTTGGAGTATCAAACCAACTCCGATTTGAAATCTGAAGTTATAGGGATCTGTATCAGATACCTAATGGTTAATTTGAACCCTCAATTGCACCAAAGTACAGTGATTAGCACTGATTAATCACTGATTAGCAAATTAATGCTCTGGTTTGTGTGCAGAAAACAGAGTATGCGGGGAGTCCAGATCTGGTGCCTTCCACTTAAAATGAGCTCAAATGCTTTCAAAGGCATCAATAGCAATGAGTCTAGTAGAGGATTAAGCCAAGAAACACAAGATTTGACCAAATAATGAAAGCTTAATCTCTGTTTTACCAAAGTCACCTGCAGATTTGATGAAGAGCTTTGATCTCTCTGTAGACTTGATGAAATTGATTTCTGTCTTCACCAGCTTGTAGAGCATGCTTGATTACCCCTTGGGTTAGTGTTTTCAAGTTTTTTCTAGTTTGGATTCCTTAAACGAGTCTTTAATTTTTCACACTGATGTGCCTCTCGAGGTGTAGTGCTTGTTAGTTGGTTGTACAGGTGGAAAAGTTTGAGGTGGGTTCGCTTTCAAGTCCTGAGATAGCCGCAACGCTCATACATAAATATCTCATCAAATTGCAGGCATTTTTCTCATCGAATCAAGGAGATCTCCAAAATACAGGTGTAATTCTTCCATACCCACTCTCTTTCGTTTTTACTGTTCAATTAATTGCATGAACTATAATACATGACCACATGGAAATTGTCAATGTACTGCTTAGTTTTTGAAGTTGCATGACGTGCTAGTGTAAATCATTAATGAGTTTAGCCTTATTGGATATATTCTTGAGAATGCATGCAGTCTTTAGTTAACCTTGGAATACGATTGTCTTAGGTCTAGGGTCAAACCATCTTAATGTTTGACACATAGCCATGTGTGTGTTGACCTCTAGGACATAGCTTTTACCCCTTTGTCGAAAGGATGCAAGACAAATTATAGTTCTTCAGGAGCGAAGATCAAAAGAAAAAAAAAGCCTACAATAAATGGCAATACAAGTCTTTGATGTGCTTTAATGTTGGCCTATCGCCTTATTGATACTTGGTAGGCGAGGAGTATTCTACTCCAGACCGATGCCTTGGTTGGTAGGGGGTAGCCTTACCTAAGGTGAACTAATAGATTCCTCTGGATAATGCCTTGTGTTAAACATGGTACCAGGATCGATGTTAGTTTTGCCTTAGGAAGGTCGCCATTGTGTGTAAAAATTGTCACGTGCATAAAAAAAATAAAGGCAAAAGGCTCCTATAACTCTGATGTTTCTTGTGTCCCTAGGCTCGCGGTATTAACTTGTTCTTAGAGTAGACACAGTGTGGTCATCTGTTTATTTATTAAGCTTGGTTATTTTCCTAGACTTAGGCTGGTTATAAACCTTGATTAACCTTTGACACCTTGCTAAATCTTGATTTACTTTCAATAATTTTAAACTCCTGTTAATTTGCTACACTAGCTCATTCATGTGACCTCTTAAACTAAGTCCATAGCAACATCCATTGTGGTCTAACATGCTTGAATTTATACACTTTATATCTTTTGAGATGAATTCCAGCATACTTTCACTCTACTTCCCTGTTTTGCAGACGGTCTACCACAACAACCCTATCGAGCTTACCATACCATAGCTTCCGAGGATGGAATCTACATCAGGAAGGGGGGCATGTTAACCTATGATGGACATTGAGACGTACTATGTTTTACGTCATTAATTTAAATATTCTAAGTCATGGACCGGGCTTGTCGGCACCATATGTTAAGGATAAAGGGATTGGGTGATTGCCGATGAGAGGCGCACCTTGAATATCAGTAGGGTAAGGGTTAGGATCGGTCGGCCATGTATGGACGCCCATGTGTGAACGGCCAAGTCACCTATAAGAGCCAAATGTAACCCTAAAACTCTTATTCTCATGTGTTGAATACAAGAGTGCTCTTGCCTTATCTCCTTGGTTTCCTTCTCCTGTGTGAGAGAGAGAGAGAGAGAGAGAGAGAGAGAGAGAGAGAGAGAGCGATCGAGCACTGTGTAGCGGCACGGCGGCGGCGAGGCGGTAGAGCGGCGACAACGGCTCCTCCTTCACTCCTGCGATGCGGGAATCCTTCAGGGCGACGGTTAGAGCGGTGAGTGACACACCCTTGCATTCTATTTGAGCTTGCTTTCCTGGTTGTATGCTTGCAGCCATTCGTGGCTCGCATACGGTGTTCGGCAAGTCCCCAGCTACGACCTGTGCGGCAAAAGCGCATAGGGGATCATTGCATTTTAGTTGATGATCATGGTTTATGGGTTTTTTAAAACACTTTGGCTATCATATTGTTTGTTGAAACTCCCCATGCCATCGTACCCAAACATGCTCTGATGTTGACCAAACTTTGTGAGCATGTGGGGGACCCACCCCCACATGCTCGTAAAGTTTGGTTAGCATCATCAGATCATGTTTGGGTTAGCAATTAGCGCCCAGTGTGGATTTTTCAAGTCTCTTAGTGCTCAAGAGGCCATGGAAAATCTCCCTCTTCCCATGTCATCGTACCCAAATATGCTCCGATGGTGGTGACCAAACTTTGTGAGCATGTGGAGGAGATCTAGCCCCACATGCTCGCAAAGTTTGGTCATCTTCAAAGCATGTTTGGATTAGCAATTACCGCCCAGTGTAAATTTTTCAAGTCCTAGTGTGCTGGAGCATGTGGGGGAGACCCACCCCCATATGATGCCAAAGTTTGGTCAGAAATCAGAGCATATTTGGATTAGTAATTAGCACCCACCAGTGCGGATTTTTCAAGTCTCTTAGAGAGGCCATGCCCCACATGCTTGCAAAGTTTGGTCAGTATATCGGAGCATGTTTGGATTAGCAATTAGTGCCCACTACAAATTTTTCAAGTCTCTTGGTGCTTGAAAGGCCATGGAAAATCCCGCTCTTCCCCATGCTATCGTACCCAAACATGCTCTGATGGTGACCAAACTTTGAGAGCATATGGGCATGACCCTACCACCCCAACATTCTTGCCAAGTTTGGTCAGCATCGGATCATGTTTGGGTTAGCAATTAGCGCCCAGTGTGGATTTTTCAAGTCTCTTAGTGCTTAAGAGGCCATGAAAAATTTTGCTCTTCCTCATGCCATCATACCCAAACATGCTCCGATGGTGACAAAACTTTGTAAGAATGTGAAGGAGACCAACCCTGACATGCTCGCAAAGTTTGACTACTGAGTGATAGGTGGTGGAAGTTGAGGTTCGGGAGATTTGGGGACCCAAATGTGATGGTTGCTCTCGTAGAAGTGTTGGGCTCATAGGAGAGGTTTGGGGATCCACCGGGGAGTTGGTTTTGGATAGACTTGAGGGTTCGGTGGAGTGTTGGAACACCATGGAGAGCGCTTAGGCTTGCGTTTGTCATGTATCCTATAGGCTTGAGGTTGGCGAAAGTATTGCCTACGTTGAGGACGAGGAACTTTGGGTGCCTATGGATGAGGGGGATGTTTGGATCTTTTAGGGATCCACAATTGAGATTCGCCCTTATAATAGCCTTGTCTTACAAAGAAGCTTGTTTGCAAGACAATTGTGGATCTTTTAGGGATCCACAATTGAGATTCGCCCTTATAATAGCCTTGTCTTGCAAAAGAAGCCTTGTCTTGCAAAGAAGCTTCTTTGAAATCCAAAGGTGAGATGGTGAGACTTGTGGAATTTTTTTAGTGGTGTTAGCTTTGTTAATTGGGTTAGTGTGGCTTGATGGCATAATAGCAGCTTGTGAAGTGGTGATGTCAGTGTGAGTTGCTACCATGCACGGTGGTGGTGTGGGTGTGAGAGGCATTGGTGTGGTTGGCATGATTAGCAGCCTCTTTTTTAGGGGGATGGATTGATATGGGTGAGGTGACATAATGATGGTGGGCGGTGGAATGGAGAGTGCTTGTTGGCATGGGAAAGCAGGGGGAATTGGCTCCTCCTCATCTATCATAAAAACAGTAACTTGGCCTCCTAAAGCCAATTGTAGGGTCGCCGTCCGTGCATCCTAGTCGATGATGCATCGGTTATGTCCCATCCACCCTCTGCCTAGGAGGATCTCTTCATGCATTGTTCCTGCAGGCATTACATACAAATTCCCTTCCAAGGGGTTATTTCCAATATGGAACAAGAGTGTGATTGTGCTTATGCAATTAACATGTTGTGAAGCAAGTGTTGTAACAATGGAAGGGATATCCTTGAGTGTGGGTTCCCCAAGGGAATGCCATATTTCACAAGACATTAAATTGTAACTAGCTCATGTATCACAATAAGAGCTAGCTTTTGGACAAATCTTGTTGGGGTGGGCATTCCTAACCACAACAGAGATGGCTTTACCTCCCAAAATTCTTCTTCTAAGTCGACCCCTTGGGCCATATTAACCATGATATGTCACTTGCTTTGGCGTCTTCTTGTGCGGATTTTTTCATATCCTCATGGTCTTTCTTTTGTTATTTTTTAATCATGGATGGCTTTTAAGGTGGCCTTAGTGAGAGGGACATAATAGCGTTCAAGTTTGCTACCATTGAAGTAACCAACCATCTCTACACCATCAAGTGTTTCAATGCGCATTGCGCCTTGTGGTGTTATCTCGGAGACTAGGAGGAAGGGTCCTAAACCTCTGAGCTCAAGCTTTTTCTTGTGTGCCTTAGTGTTAAATAAGAGGAACATGTCACCCTCATTTAACTATTTATCCTTAAGTTGATCATCAAGCCACTGTTTTTGCCTTAGCTTCTTAACAATAATGATGTATACATCTAGAAAGCGTGTTTCATCAAGCTTTTCTAGCTAAAATAGGCAATAGCATAGGGCATTTCCAGTGAGTTTTTCTTGCACTGTGACATGCAAACTGGGGACCAAGAACTCCATGGGCATGACCACTTCAGTACCATAGGTTAAACTGAAAGGATAGCATTGGTTGCAGCCTTGAATGAAGTTTTATAGGCCTAAAGTGTAGAGGGAAAATTTTGTTCCCAATCGTTGTGACTGGCCTCCATGGTTTTGGTCAAAATGGCACACAAAATTTTGTTTCTGCTTTTGGCTTGTCCATTCGCTTTGGGTAATATGGGGAGGACTTTTTGTGGGGGTGACAAGGAACTCTTGTATGAGGAATTTGATTACCTCATTTTAATGAAGTGCATTCCATTGTTCCTGATGAGCTCGAGGGGGAAAACAAAGCGTGTGATTACTAACTCATAAAGAAATTTAGCCGTCAAGCGAGCATCAGCCTGACGGGTTGCACGCGCCTCTACCCAGTTGTTTGCAATAGTCTATGCAATTATATAACGTGCTTAAGTGTATTTGGCCACTGGACTAATAGGTCTGATGAAATCTATGCCCCATTTCTCAAATGGTTGTAAGGACACTATAGGGTTCAGGGGCATATGGTCTTTGAAACGAGCCTCTACCCACTTGTTTGCAATAGTCTATGCAATTATATAACGTGCTTAAGTGTATTTGGCCACTGGACTAATAGGTCCGATGAAATCTATTCCCCATTTCTCAAATGGTTGTAAGGACACTATAGGGTTCAGGGGCATATGGTCTTTGAAATGTGGAATGGTGGTGGTACATTGGCACTCATCACAGTGGGACACCATAACCTAGCCGTAGGGACTTTACGAGCAGTGATATCTACTGCAATGTAAGATTCCTCCCCAGCCCCTCAAGATGTCCAGTTTCTTCCCCTGTAATCAATCCCCTTTTCAAAATAATAAGAGATATTATTTCTAACTATTTTGGCCTAGAGAGAGAAAATGTTCTAGAGAAAGGTAATTCAATTTTTAGATATCTTTAGATGGAAAAATATCCCTTCTTATTAAAATAAATTCCCCCAAAATAGAAGTTTAAAAAGAAATTCCTAAGGTGCATTAGAAATAAATTATAATGTGCACAAAAGACCTTAGCCTAAGAGTCCAGAGTTTCTAAAAATTTTGGATTAAGGTTCTGATGTGAAAAGATGCAGGGGGGAAGAGAGCTTGAGCTCTTGCAAGCACACACACATACTCACAAAACCCTAATAGAGAACACACAAGGTGAGAGGCTGAAAATCTCCTCCTTCTCTACTCAACACTCAACACACCATATACAAGAATAAGAGAGTACACACAATATGAAAGGTACTCAACCAATACATACACGCGTCTCTATAGTGTGAACCCGACTAAATGAGCTGGCGCTATAACTATGCCAGTCTCTAGAATGGCCGTCACACAGCCTGTCATCCCACTAGCCGCATATCTCCCATGATCTCACCAACCATGCCAGTGGTGTAAGTGTGGGGCCTATCCCCCAGGCGGGTCAGTGGCCATCGCCACACTAGACGAGCTCGATATCTCAACACTCCCCCTCGAGCTCAACTCCATCTCATATACACCAAGCGAAGCCCTGAGTGGTGAAGATGTCAGCTACCTGATCCTCTGTGGTGACATAAACAAGGTCAAGGTCTCTTGCCAAGACCTTCTCTCTGACGAAGTGGTAGTGGACCTCTATGTGCTTCGTACGAGCATGAAAGACTGGGTTCCTGGCCAACTATATACTGCTAATGTTGTCACAGAAAATGACAACTTGTCTATCCACTGATAGACCCAAATCTGCAAGTAGCTTTCTCAACCAAGCTACCTCACATGCTGCCATAGCAGCTCCTCTGTACTCGGCCTCTGTACTCGATAGAGCAACCGTAGGCTGCTTCTTGCTGCTCCAAGTCACAGCAGCACTCCCCAAAGAAAACATGAATCCACTCGTAGGTCTTCTATCTGAGATACTACCAGTCCAATCAGCATCTGTGTACCCATGTACACATATCTCTGTCCCAGTCTCATAGAATAGTCCACAATGCAAAGTAGACTTCACATACCTCAGTATGCGTCTCACTGCATCCAAATGCGGTTTCCGTGGAACCTGCATAAACTGACTCACCAACCCAACAGCATAGCTCAAATCTAGTCTGGTGATCGTCATGTAGATCAAACTTCCTACTATGCACCTATACATAGTAGGATCCTCCAAGATCTCTCCTGAATCTGCACTCAACTTGCCATTCTGATCCAATGGCACAGAAATAGGCTTACAGCCTGTCATACCATACTTGGACAACATGTCCAAGCCATACTGTCTCTACAGTAATCCAATACCATGTGGTGAACTAATCACCTCAATGCCCAAGAAATATCTGAGCTCCCCCAGATCCTTCATCTCAAACTTCTATCTTAGCAAGATCTTTACATCAAAGATCTCTGCATCATGGTCCCCCGTAATGATCAAGTCATCTATATAGATGACAACAAGCACAACTCCTCTATCACCATGTCTCACATACAATGATAAATCTGCATTGGCTACATGAAAGCCAATAGTGACAAGATATTCAGAAATCTTGTCAGACCATGCTCTTGGTGCTTGCTTTAAGCCATACAAGGCTTTCTTCAACCTGCAAACATGCTCGGGGTGACTCACATCCTCATAATCAGGTGGCTGCAACATATACACCTCTTCTTGCAAATCCCCATGCAAGAATGCATTCTTTACATCCATCTGATGTAAAGACCATTGTTTTGACGCAGCCACTGCTATCACAACTCTCACCGTTGCCATCTTGGCAACTGGGCTGAAAGTTTCCTCATAATCAATGCCATATGTCTGCGCATATCCTTTGGCTACCAATCTAGCCTTGTACCTATTTATGCTTCCATCACTGTTATGTTTAACTTTGTACACCCACTTGCATCCAATGGCTTTCTTGCCTTCAGGCAATTGCACTAAATCCCAAGTTTCATTTCCATATAGTGCATCCATCTCCTCATCCATAGCTTTCTCCCAATACACATTTCCAACAGCCTCATCAATGCATGTGGGCTCAACAACCTGCACAACCTTTGCCATATATGCATAGTGATGTGCCACATAACCATCATATGTAAATCTCTGCACAGGGTTCTTCACTCTCCCTGATCTTTGTAGCTTTTCATTCATGGCTTCCATAGCCTTCTTTACACCAGGTGTTCTCATAGCTGGGATCCCAAGCTCCTCATCAAGGCTCATATCTGAGCCACTAGATTCTCCATCAACATGAGAATGCCCTGCAGAAATGTCAAGCATACCAAGGGGCTCAACCACTTTCTCTTTTCCTTTACGTGATGTAGTAATCACATTTGCAGGGCTGGTATTATGATGTAGCCTGCCACTCCATGGTCTATCAATAGACCCACTAGATGAGGACTCTCCTGGTCCACTCAAAGACTGTGATTGCTGACCTGCATTCTGTGCAACCACACTTCCACTCACATCAGCCCCAACAGCTTCTTTTTCAGCAACATACCAACTGCTCATCTCATCAAAGACAACATCCCTGCTTACCCTCAACTCACGTGTAGCAGGGTTATAACACCTGTATCCCTTTTGCTCAAGGGAATATCCAATAAACACACATTTTTCAGCTTTCGGATCCAGCTTAGTTCTCAGCTCATCTGGCACATGCACATATGCAATGCATCCAAAGACTTTCAAATGAGACAAATCTAGTTTTCTGCCAGTAAACCTCTCCTCTGGAGTTACATCATGTATGGCTGCAGTTGGAGTCCTGTTCATGATGTATACTACTGTAGAAACTGCCTCAGCCCAATAGCTATGCGGCATATTTTTCTCTTCCATCAATGCTCGTGCAATCTCAACAATGTGCCTGTTTTTTCGCTCAGCAACTCCATTTTGCTGCGGAGTGTATCTGCATGTAAACTGTCTCCGAATACCATTATTCTTCAAAAATTCAGAGAACTCATTGGAGAAGTACTCTCCCCCTCCATCTGACCTTAGGCACTTTACATATTTCCCTGTTTGCTTTTCAACCAAAACTCTGAAATTTTGAAAGTGAGTGAATACCTCGCTCTTCTCCTTCATGAAATATACCCACACTTTCCTTGTGTGATCATCAATGAAAGTCACATAGTACCTGCAGCCTCCCATAGATATGGTCTTCGTAGGACCCCATAAATCTGAATGCACAATATCTAGTGCATTTCTGCTCATATATCTGTTACGTGGAAACACATGCTTTGTTTGCTTCCCAAATTGGCATGCTTCACATATTTTCTGCATACCTTCCACTTTAAATTTTGGCAGCCCTGTCTCACAGTTCCTTTTGTCTGCATAGACTTCAATCTCTACACATTTACATGTCCAATTCTTTTATGCCATATGTCTGTGTCTGCAACAACTCCTAAACCATTTGCAAACATTGCAGCACTCATTTCAGGCATGTCTACATTCAACGTAAACATTCTACCCACTCTGTTGCCTTTTGCAACCAACCTGCACTTGTCTTTGAAGTCTTCGACATAACATCCATCAGGGTTAAACCGAACCTGCAAACCCTGCTCAATCATTTGGCCAACTGAAACCAGATTCTTTGTTATGTTCGGTACATGAAGTACATTTGCAAGGTACTTCACTTTGCCATCCTGCATAGACAATGGCACATCTCCAACGTGGGTAATTGGATGAGCAGTGTCATCCCCTGTTTCCACAAAACCTGGTCTTTCCGGGTTTTTCATCTCCTTGAACCACTCCCCAATGACTCGTCATGTAATTCGAAGCGCCTGAATCCACATACCATACATTATCTTTTTGTGCTGCATTAACATTTTCAGACATGGCATTCACGACATGCTGCATAACAAACAACCTTTCATTATCCTCATTATTTCTGCTTGAGGATGCATAGTTGTTTTGCTGCACTTTCCCATTTTGCATGTCAGTCTGCTTTTTATAACATTTTGACTGCACATGTCTAGGCTTACCACAATAATAGCATTCACGTGCATCATTATATTGCCTTTGCCAATTTCCACGGCCTCTTTAACTCCCCCTGCCTCTGAATTTGCCTCTTCCACCTGCGTGTTGTTGTTGTTGTTGATTCTGGGACTGTTGTTATTGTTGCTGCTGCTGCTGGCCATAATTCTGATTACCTGTTCGGCCACCTCCTTGACCGTGTCCACGGCCTCCTCTACCTGGTCCTCTTCCTGAACTCGTGTAGAAGGCCTATTGCTCTGAACTGTTTTTACTTTGTGAAGACTGTTGGTCTTCACCCAAGTTCTTCTCTTCGATAATCAGCATAGACACCAAATCTGTAAAGTTGGGAATGTTTTCTCGAGTCTGAATAGACGTCTTGAACGCCTTGTATTGTGGCCCGAGACCACGTAGACAGACTTCCACCTTGTCATCATCATCTACTGACACACTAATAGATGCAAGGGATTCCACAATACCCTTTATCTTCAACGCATAGTCATTCACAGACACGCTCTTTTTCTCCACAGTATGAAGTTCATTCTTCAACTGTATCTTACGTGCCTTGGTATTTGTTTCATAGAGCTTTACCAAGGTGTCCCACGCCTCCTTGGGGGACTTGGCATCTTGAATGTGCCCAATCATGGTGTCTTGTATACTAATGGATAGCCAATACATAACCTTCCTGGCTCCTTGGTTCCAGTCTTTAAACTCTTTCACATCTACAACAGTCGGTCGGTATCTCTGGTGTCTCTTCATGCTCACCTTTTATGTAGTCCCAATAGCCTTTTCCCATCAGGAAATTTGTCAACCTGAACCTCCAAGCATGGAAGTTATTCTTGTCAAGCTTCTCAGCCACAATCTGAGCTATCCCATCATTTGACATCTTGCCAAACACACAATTTTACCAGAAATTGCACTCTGGTTTTTCTGCACAAACTGTTGTATTTTCTGCACAGTGGTACTGTAGTACTCTCAAATGTCACCAACAGTGACTTCAATGTGCATACATACACCCAATGGCAACTGTAGACCTCTTTGCAGCACCCACACAGTGTCTGCACAGTCAATCTTTCTTCCTGTAGTTCTTAAAACAGAGTTCTGCAGAGAATCGATGACTTACCCGCAGTGCTCGAAATCGCCTGCTTTCTAAAAAACGGAGGTCCAGACGCGCCCGAAACGCGTTTTTGGCCCGAAAATTATAGTTCGATAGGACTGTATAGTTGCCCTATAGCTTTACTCCCGTAAAGAAAGCTCCTCAATCAGAGACCGTTTGCCGGTGCCTCCCGTAGAGCTCACGACAAGGGTGTAGTCACCAACACAATAGGGAAGAGTAGTTGAAGCTCTTACCCTCGTACCGCTCCCTGTGGTTCTCTTGCTTGCAGCTCAGCCCTTAGCACGAACCAGGCTCTGATACCATGAAAAGATGTAGGGGGGAAGAGAGCTTGAGCTCTTGCGCAAGCACACACACACACACTCACAAAACCCTAATAGAGAACACATAAGGTGAGAGGCTGAAAATCTCCTCCTTCTCTACTCAACACTCAACACACCATATACAAGAATAAGAGAGTACACACAATATGAAAGGTACTCAACCAATACATACACGGGTTCTCTATAGTGTGAACCCGACTAAATGAGCTGGCGCTATAACTATGCCAGTCTCTAGAATGGCTGTCACACAGCCTGTCATCCCACTGGCCGCATATCTCCCATGATCTCACCAACCATGCCAGTGGTGTAAGTGTGGGGCCTATCCCCCAGGCGGGTCATCAGTGGCCACCACCACACTAGACGAGCTCGATATCTCAACATTATGGACCAATAATATTAATCCACATGTAGGGAGGAGAGAAATTGAAGAATAAAAGAAAAAGCCCCCAAAAATGAGTAAATGCTCACATAAGATGAAGAGTGGACTAAGGACCAAAGAAAACAATTAAAAAACTAAGTTTTGACACCTCAGAGTGGGGATCTCCCCTCATAAAATAGGGGACTTTTTTCTCATCATTACCCCCAATTTAAATCAAAAAAATGAGATATTTCATCTCTCCTCTCTCCTATTTCAAAACTAGATCCAAAAAGTAAGTTGAACTGACCCAAAAATGGTCAAAAATTGACCAAACTGATCTGGAAAATTCTAGAATCAGTTTGCTTGGTTAGAGGCTTACTTTTTCCTATAAATAGAAGCCTCCCCCTTTGTAAAAGCTTAATGGTGTTTATGCACTGTTACTCTATTCCTGTCCTGAGCCATCTACATTGAATTTCTTAATAATTCAAAATTTTTTGGCCTAATCCTCTCCAAAGTGATTTGGTGGCCACTCTTGCTTCAAAGAAGAGTAGAACCCTCAATCCCTCAAGCCAAAGGAGAGCTTACAGGCTTTATGTAAGCTAATTTTCTTATTTACAAATTTTAAATCTATGGTTTTCTTGATTTTTATGTTTTACAGTTAATTGAATTAAATTCAAATGCTATTATGCCTTCATGAAAAGGCCACCCCTTTCTCTTCTTTACATTCCAGCCTTTCTTAATCCTGGAAAGATTAACTAAGGAATTAATTAAACTCTTCTTATTGTTTACTCTCTTGAATTTAGAAATTTGTGTAGATTAGAGTTCTATGAATCTAATTTGGGTTAATTTAAGTTAAATAAAGAATGAAAAAAATGAGAAATGGTAAGCCATATGTCAGGCATTTTTCTATAAAGATGTTTTGAGTCCGTGTACATATGGGATGTGTGGTGTGCAATAAAACTTTGCCCTGAATGCCCTGGCAAGTTTACAGGCCGAGTGGTTTTACAGTGAGTCGGTATATGCACGTGTTTTTTTTGGGAGCAAATGCTGGGGTCTGGAAGTTTTATGGTAATAATATGGTGTGCAGATGGTTTCCAAAAGCAGGCCACCGACGACTGGGAAATTGTCGGGTTTGGTATGATGATGCTGATCATGAGGCTGTGGGCAACTCTCGCATAATTTTGGAAGGTTATGGGCTGGGTGTGATAACCCGAAGTACAAGGAAAAGAAGAGAGGAGTAGCATGGCTAACCATCATTTTAATACTAAAAAAAAAATTAATTAAAATGTAATACAAGTGGCCAGCAATTAAATGGCCACTTGGAAGCTTTCTTGGGCCGCCACCTCGACGTCTAGAAGGGAGGAGAGAAAGAGATGGTAGCCAGTGGGGGAAGAAAAAGCGTCTGGCGAGAAACGAGGTTGTTACAGAGGAAAAAAAAGGCCGCCTGGTGTGTGTGTGAAGGATAGGGGAGCGGTGTGTAGCCACAAGCAGGAGAGAAAGGAGCCAGTGGGGCGGGTGCTTGTGCGGTCGGTCGCCTGATGGAGTTGCTGCAGAAGCGAGACGAAGTAAGGGAGCCGCTTTGATGAGAGAGGGCCTTGCACAGGCAAGGGAGAGACCCTGGGTCGCCAACGAGAAGAGGAGGACGCTTGCTGCAGAGACGGGGTTGCTGTCTGTGGGAAGGTGGTCGCCTTGCAAAGCTGTTGGACGAGCTGAGGTTGATAGAGACGTCGTGTGTACTAGGGCTGGTGAAGAAGCAAAGACAGCTGGCGTCAAGACGTGTGCGGCTGGTGGCTGACAGAAGGCGTTGACTTGGGGGAAACGATGGGCTGGTGTGAAGGTAGCATGATGTAGAGGAGCTGCAAGGGTTCGTGTGGCTAGGCGCAGCTGCTGGTGGGGCGCTGTCTGTGGGAAAGAGACGGGGGCTTGGCGTTGGAGCAGTTGTTGCTGGTGAGTAGCCACCTTGCAGAGGCTCTGCAGGCGTGAAAGAAGGTTTGAAGTAACCGCCTTGTAGTAAAGAGAGGCCTGGCGAGTGATCAGGTAGACAGAGAAGCTGGTGGTCTGCAGGCACAGAGAGCGGGAGCTTTGGAAGAATCGAGGAGAGCTTTGTGGTAACTGGCAGACAGCACAGCTGCAGAGGAAGAGAAGTAGTAGCTGCCTTGTTTTGAGACTTCTGGTGTGAGACCAAGAGAAGCTGTGGGCAGTGTGTGTGAGTTGTTTGCTGTGAGTGTGTGATAAAAGGAGAGTGTGAGGAAGAGTGGGTTGAAGTTTGTCAATTAATAAAATCTATGGTGATGGATCACCCCTTGTAAATGGACAAACAAGGTTTGTGTTGATGATATGTGAGTGGCTTAGCCTTGCTGACAGATAAAAGGCTTTTATAATGAGATATGTGAGCTGTTAAAACTGCCTTTCTTTGGGTATCTCTGGGTGGTAGAGAGGGAGAGAGAGAGATTTTTTCTTTCCAGCTAGAGAAGCTGGTGGTGCCCCTTGTGCTTGTGAGTGTTCTGAAGGTGGTGAGTCGGCGAGCTATAGTGGCCTTCTTGTGTTCCTGAGCTGCCTCACACCATACAAAGGAGGTTATGGCAAAATTTTCTAAAATTTTGTGGAAAAGAAAGTTTGTTTTAATGTTATTCCAAAAGAGTAATTCCCACCATTTTTGCATCTACAAGAAATATTCTAATTACTCCATGTATATATTCACCTATGAATATGCATGGATATCACTGATACTAATTATTAAATTTGATTTTTATGCATAGAAAGATGCATAAAGGATTTTTTTTAATTATAAAATTGTTATTCTCATTAAAAATGATTTCTATGCATAGAAAGATGCATAATGGAATTTTTTTATTATAAAAGTGTTATACTCATTAAATTTATTTTTTATGCATAGAAAGATGCATAAAGGAATTTTTTTATTATAAAAGTATTATTCTCATTAAATTTGATTTTTAGATGCATAAAAAAATATTTTTTTATCATAAAAGTGTTACTTTCATCAAAATGGATTTTTATGCATAAAAGAATATTTTTTTATTATAAAAGTGTAACTTTCATCAAAATGGATTTTTATGCATAAAATGATGCATAAAAGAATTTTTTTATAAAAGTGTTACTTTCATCAAAATGGATTTTAATGCATAAATAGATGCATAAAAGAATATTTTTTATTATAAAAGTGTTACTTTCATCAAAATAGACTTTTATGCATAAAATGATGCATAAAAGAATTTTTTTTATTATAAAAGTGTTACTTTCATCAAAATGGATTTTTTATTCATAAAATGATGCATCAAAGAAATTTTTTAATTATAAAAGTGTTACTTTCACTAATATTGATTTTTATGCATAAAATGATGCATAAAAGAAATTTTTTAATTGTAAAAGTGTTACTTTCACTAATATTGATTTTTATGCATAAAAGGATTTTCTTTTATATAAAAGTGTTATTTCCATAGAAGCTGGATTTTATGCATAAATAGATGCATACAGAATTTTCATATCAAAACAAGAGTTTCCTTTAATCCTTGTTTAAATCCCATGAATATGGGTAAATGAATTAAGTAAATACTCTGGGAAAGAAAATTTTACCATTTCATATTCTCTAGGATGATAATGAGAAAATTTAAAAAATCTATCAAAGTCGGAATTTTAGTTAAATGATTAATTTATCCCTCATAGGATTTCGTGATTAGTTTTGAATTCAGTTAAGTAAATACTCAATGAAATGAAATTCAATAAAGTAGAATTTAAAATATTACCCTTCGATAAAGATAGTTCAGAGAGAACCTTTCCAGTCTAAAAACCTGAATCATACTATGACCAAGATGTTGAAAGAACGGTAGAGGAGGAGGAGACACACACACAGGAGCAAACCCTAATATATATTGCAAACCCTAACCATAGAGGGAAGCCATGTCCACTCTCATATAAAGCATAATGCACTAATCCATAATCCACACAACACACAATGAGTTGTGTCCACACTCTACTAACCCTAGCTAATGTCCACACACTATGACCAGCTGGACACGCGGTCATTTATGTCTCACACATGTTCCTACCTAATCTGCCAGCACATAGCATAGCTGGCTCACACTGACATCGAGCTTGAATCTCAACAGCCCCTCTCAAGCTCATGATGTACTGCCGATGAAGATGTAGATGAGCTTGGGATATCAAGACTCTCAACACTCCCCCTCAAGCTCATCCCATGTACTCCCAATATAGTCCGGAAGTACTCAAACTTCTCCCTGCTAAGTGGCTTCATAAAGATATCAGCCACCTGCTCATCAGTCTTCACATACTGAAGATCAACTGTACCATCCAGCACCTTCTCTCGGACAAAGTGATAATGGACCTCTATGTGTTTGGTCCTCGCATGAAACACTGGATTCTTTGCCAACTGTATACTACTCATGTTGTCACAATGAATGACAACTTTGCTATCAATAGGCTTACATAAATTTGTCAAGAGACTCTTTAACCATATAGCCTCACAAGTAGCAATGGCAGCACCCCTGTACTCAGCCTCTGTACTGGATAAAGCAACTGTAGGTTGCTTTTTACTACTCCAACTCACCACGGCACTTCCAAGTGTAAAAGCATATCCACTAGTAGACCTCCTGTCATATGCGCTACCTGCCCAATCAGCATCTGTGTAGCCATGTATGTCCAAGCTTTTACCACTCTCATAAAATAAACCATAATGTGCTGTGGTCTTCACATATCTCATGATGCGTCTCACTGCATTCAAATGTGGTTTCCTGGGGCTCTGCATAAACTGACTCACTAGCCCCACAGCATAACTCAAATCCGGGCGTGTGATAGTCATGTATATGAGAGTACCAACCATCTTCCTGTACATAGAAGGATCATCCAATTCCTCGCCATAATCAGCCCGCAACTTCACATTTTGCTCCAATGGTGTACTCATAGGCTTACACCCTGTCATGCCATACTTTGCCAACATATCCAATGCATATTGGCGCTGTACTAACCAAGTACCTGCATGATCTTTCACCACTTCAATTCCAAGGAAGTATCTCAACTCACCAAGATCTTTCATGTCAAATTGCCCACTCAAAGCTTTCTTGACATGCATCACATCTGCACCATGATCACCTGTGATAATCAAATCATCCACATAGATGACTAGTAAAACAATCCCATGCTGTGTCTTCTTCACATAGAGTGAAGAATCTGCTGTAGAAATCTGAAAACCAAGTGAGATAAGATATCTGCTCATCTTATCACTCCAAGCACGAGGTGCTTGCTTTAGACCATACAATGCCTTTTTCAACCTGCATACGTGAGTGGGATATCTAGGGTGTACATACCCTTCTGGCTGTGCCATGCACACTTCCTCTTGTAGATCTCCATTCAGAAATGCATTCTTGACATCCATTCGATGCATTTCCCAGCCATTAGCTGCAGCCATAGCAATGACTGCTCTCACTGTGCCCATCTTAGCCACTAGACTAAACGTCTCATCATAATCCAAACCTTGGGTCTGTGCATAACCCTTTGCTACCAATCTTGCTTTATGTCTCTCAATAGAACCATCAGATTTGCACTTCACTTTGTAAACCCATTTACATCCAATAACATTCTTGTCCTTTGGTAATGCAACCAAGTCCCATGTATCATTATGGACCAATGCGTCCATCTCAATATCCATTGCTTTTTCCCATACATGCTCTCCAATAGCCTCTGTATAGCATGTAGGTTCCACATGCTTCACCATAGATGTCATGTATGCATAGTGCATAGCAAAATCTCTATATGTCAATCTGTCAATAGGATATCTGACTCTCTGGGATCTCCGCAATGCCTGCGGGTCACTCTGTACACCTGTAACTCTAGCATGTGGTGGCACATATCTATCCTGTCTAGCACCAGGTGTGTGTAAAACAAGTATGCCAAGCTCCTCATCCAAACTCTCAGAACTAGATGACTCATAACCTGTGATTCCAATTCCTTCGACTTTCTTTTTGCCTTTATCCATAGCACTACTCCCAGTGCTCACACTCTCATGCCTCAAACGTCCTGACCATGGACGTACACTGCTACTCTCAGCTTCTGCTGCTGCTGGCCCAGACATAGTAGTAGAACTAGAACTTGCTTGAGGTGGCAAGTTCACAGGCACATCAGCCTCAAGTGACTCAATGACACCTTCATCTTTTGCTTTGTACCAACTAGCAAGCTCATCAAACACCACATCACGTGAGATGACCACTTGTCTAGTTTGTGGATTATAACATTTGTATGCCTTTCGATCCTGTGCATATCCAACAAATACACAATTTTTCTGCTTTAGGATCCAACTTCCTTCTTCTTTCATCAGGCACATGTACATAAGCTATGCATCCAAAAACTTTAAGATGTCCAATGTCTGGCCTGTAACCAGTAAGCCACATCTCTGGCGTGCTTCCATGAATGGCTGCTGTAGGTGTTTTGTTCAGTATATATACTGCAGTAGCACATGCTTCTGCCCAATAGTAATCTGGCATGCTCTTTTCATTAAGCATTGCCCTTGCCACTTCACATATGACTCTATTCTTTCTCTCAGCCACACCATTCTGCTGAGGTGTATACCTGCAAGTCAACTGTCTTCTTATTCCATGCTTCCTCAAGAAATGCTCAAAAGCTTTTGAGGTGTATTCACCACCTCCATCTGTCCTCAGACATTTAATCCAATAGCCATACTGCTTTTTTGCAAAAGCTTTGAAATCCATGAATTTTTCCAACACTTCACTCTTCTCTTTCAGAAAGTATATCCATGTCATCCTGCTAAAATCATCTATGAATGTAACATAGTATAAACTGCCTTTGATAGATGGGTTTTGTGCAGGACCCTATACATCACTGTGTACTATCTCAAGTGGCCTGTTACTCATATTTCCTTCTCTAGGAAACCTCAACCTTGCCTGCTTTCCAAACTGACAGGCTTCACAAACATGCATATGTCCATCATATTTGAACCTAGGCAATCCATTGACAATGCCTCTTGTTTGCATGTTCTTTAATCTCTGTATATTGACATGGCCAATCCTCTTGTGCCACATATCAATGTCCTGTACCACATTCCTGCTCTTTGAGAACATGGCTGATTTTAGCTCAGGAATTCCAGCATCCAGCTTAAACAATCTTCCTTCTTTCTTGCCTTTAGCAATCACTCTACATCCATGTTTGAAATCTTCAACGAAGAATCCATGCTCGTTGAAACGAACCTGTAATCCCTGTTCCAACTGAGGCCAAGCTTTTAGTGATTGAAGGCACATACAACACATCTGACGTAGACTTTGTCTGACCATTGTGCATGACCAATGGTACACTTCCAACATGTGTAATGACATGCTGGGTATCATCACCTGTTTCCACATAGCCTTTTACATCCATAGGCTTCATATGCTCAAACCATTCACCATGACATGTCATATGGTTTGATGCTCCTGAGTCCATATACCATGTGTCATCATTCTCAGCATTTGTCGTCATAGAACCCACAACATGCTTCATGGCAAACAAATGATTTGCAGTTCCATCATTGCTGCTTGATGCATAGTTACCACCATGTTGTGCATAGTTTCCACCATAATGACCACCACGTTGTGCTCTTTCCCCTCTCAAATCATTCTGTTTGCAGAAACAATCTCTCGCCATATGACCATATTTGCCACAATAATGGCATTCCACATCTTGCATAGAATTTTGTTGGCCTTTCTTGCCAACGTCCTCGACCACGGGGGGTACCTCTACCTCGTTGAGGTGCATATCCACGACCACCTCGAGCACCATATGAAGGCTGAAAATTCTATTGTGGAGGCCTATCCTGCCATCCACGACCATTACCACCACGTCCATGTGATGCAAATCTCCCCCTGCCTCTAAAGCCTCTCCACGAGTAGAAAGCCTGATTTCTGCCATCATCATGGCTAGTAGATGCATCCAGAAATGAATCACTGAGCTTGATTTCCTCAACCAACAAGAGTGAAACCAACTCATTGAAGTCGGGTAGACCTGTACTCCTCACTGAGATAGATGTATCAAAAGATTTGTATTCCTTGCCAAGACCACACAAGGTAATATCCACCAAATCATCATCAGGCATGGGGGCATTTATTGTGGCCAATGCATCTGCAAACTTCTTGATTTCTTGCACATAATCATGTATGCTCCTTTTATTCCTTTTCACATTATGTATCTACTGTCGCAACTGAGACTTGCGAGCACTCGTATCTGTATCAAACATCTTGACCAAAGTATCCCATGCATCTTTGGGATTCTCAGCATCCTGTATGTGTATGAGCATAGCATCAGATATACATATAGACAAATAATGCAGCACTTTGAATGCTCTCTCTGACCATTTCTTATGAGCAATAAGCTGCTGCTGTGTAGGTTGCCGAGGTAGCTCAGGCTCAGGCTCAGCACCTGTAATGAGATTCCAAAATCCTTTTCCTTTCAAGAAACTCTTTATCCTGTACTTCCATGCCTGGAAGTTCTTCCTATCCAGCTTTTCACCAACAATCTGAACTGGATTATCCGACATGTTGCTCAATGCATACACCTTCTACACACTTCAAATCTGTAAATGAGCCTTCCTCAGCTCAACCACACTCCAATGAATGTTTCAGATACTCCAAGGTAGCCAACAAACTCCAAATTTGATGTAGAAAATCAACCTGTAATCATCCAAGATGAACTGACTCACGCAGTGCGGGATACCCTGAATTGACACGCCTTCCAAGGCTCCAAATCACAATGTAATGGTGCAATCAAGTATGGGAAACTTGCATTGACACCTTATCAACCTCAATGTTGAGTATCAACACCATCTGACATGTGTACATACCAATTTTTGAAAACCCCTTTCTCTGTTTTTGGAAAAACCAGAAAAACCAAAAAAACCAGTAGAAAATTTACTCTAATTCCTTCAATATTTGTCCAAATTGGGCAACCAGGCATTCATTAGCTTAGCATTAGTGTCCATCAACTCCATGTAAGAGGAATTTGTCCAATTGTAAAACACCAAGGATTAATTGCTCGATTAAAAATGCTCTGTTTCTCTGCAACCAGTGGACAGCCTGTTTTAATCAGCTCATTCCCTGCTCAATTAGGCATCATTGACCAAGAAAATTACATAGCCCTCTTCTCCAAAGTATAAAGCATCCAATTGCTAAAGAAGTTGTGGAAGTAATCAAGCACATAAGTGAAATTTGACCTCCCCATGTGAAAAATACCAGAAAACTACCCTGTTTCTCTGTAGGACCTGCGCCGCCTGCTCTACAGGGATTTGTGGGTGTTGGTGATGCTAATTGATGATGAGATTAAGTGCCTAACACACCTAGGCAAGTGTGTAACAAGTCAATGCCTTGATTTTTGCCAAAAACATGCTCCAAATGCATCAATTTTTGAGTTGCTTTTCTCTGTTTTGTGAGAGCTCAAAAACCAGAGATTTCCATACATTCAAATGCTTCCAAAATGCTCCAAAATCACAATAGGGCTTGCATAAGAGTTGCCATTACATCTCTCATTGTCAGATACATGTTTGCTTTGCTAGATTTACATGTATTTTCACCATACATCAATGTTGCCAAGCTTTAATGGAAAGCTTCAAAAACCAGAATTTTTCTTTGCTTTGATTTGCTCTATTTTGCTTTGCTTTTGCCTGTATCACCTGCAATCTGCTCAAGGATGTTTAGAAGACCTTACCCGGTAGGCCAAGCTCTCAGATCTGATAGTATTTGGTGTGCTCCAAGCTTCAAGCTCCAATGGCCAGCTTCACAGCTTCTTTTCATAGCTTCTTCTCACTCTTCACTCACTCACTCATAAACCCTAATAAACAGCACAAGGCTCTGATACCATGTTGAAAGAACGGTAGAGGAGGAGGAGACACACACACAGGAGCAAACCCTAATATATATTACAAACCCTAACCATAGAGGGAAGCCATGTCCACTCTCACACAAATCATAATGCACTAATCCATAATCCACACAACACACAATGAGTTGTGTCCACACTCTACTAACCCTAGCTAATGTCCACACACTATGACCAGCTGGACACGCGGTCATTTATGTCTCACACATGTTCCTACCTAATCTGCCAGCACATAGCATAGCTGGCTCACACTGACATCGAGCTTGAATCTCAACACAAGACATAACTCCTTCGTCAGTTTTAAGAATAGACGATGTGACCAGTTCAGTAATCTACACTCAAATCACCCACCAAATCTGAAACTAAGTTGAGATCTTTGATCTTTGATCAGAGGATCAAGATTACAGAATTCTAGGAATTCTACTTTGGGAATCCAGACCTGTGATCTAGAAGTCTTGAGATACGGAATTAAGATATACTCATTGTATTCAAAAGAAAATCAAAACTGAAAACTTGCATAGAGACCCTGTTTTCTTAAAGGACTGTCTTATGCCAGAATGCTGGTGGAGGGAGCATTGGTATATGTGTTTTTCTACGGGAATTTTGGTTACAACAACTCGTGGGGAGTGTTCAAAGGACGGCTCACACGGCAAAAACCTGCCTAGGTCTTGACCAGCCTGGGTATGGTGTAAAATGGTGTGCTTCCAGTACGATGGGTGAGGACCGACGAAGCGGTCCCTGAGTGAAGTGCCAAGACACCTAAGGAGCATCCTGGAGGGTTCTGACCAGGCAATGCATGGGCTCGCGATGCTTAGGACACCCATGCGTATGTCGTGGAAGATGTATATATGAATGATGACGAGAAAATTATTGTAATCTGTTACTGGATCTCGTTGTTGACCTGCTGGTCTCAACAAGGAGTCCGGAGTGATACTATTTTGTGAGAAACAATGATTGAATGGAAATTTTGAGTTATGATATCTGTACTTCTCATATGAATAGATCAATGGTTGTGCCTGATTCAATTAGGAAAAAAGCATTGATCCCTTCAAGTTAAGTCTGTAATAGTTTCCCTTCTATCTGGTTTATTCAGATAAAGGTTAGTTCAGTAGCTTGACCTCGTTAGAAAAATTCATAAAGAAAATATAAGTGGTGGAATTGTCCCCATTTTTTGGGCATGGGAAATTTTCCCAGTTTTGGTTTTCGAAATGATCACCAGCTTAGTCTCGTGCCCAGACATTTGAGGGCGAGGCCCCGAGTGAGAAACCCTGCCCCACACAAGAGGAAGTTACTTCCGCTGCTACCATCTAGGAATCCGGTGCGCAGAGGGGACAGTGGGATCTCACAATATTACTATTTGAATTTGGTAAGCGAGTAGGCAACATATTCTAGATTCTATGCTCTAGACTTTAGTTGTTATGTTGCTTGTGCTTGCTATCTACTGATGTTCCTCTTGAAGATTTACCAGCTATGCTGACAGAGGATGTTCACTTGATTGTTTGTAGTTGTAGCTCTCGCGGAGTTGCTGATCTCAACTATGCTTGACTGTTAATAGCTCTTCTGCAGCTTTAATATGTGTTTGTTTTGTTCTTTCATGAGCTGCGTTTGGACCTTCTGCAGAGCTCAAGCTCCACTTTGTTAGCTTGCTTTAGCCGTTTCCCCTTATTTGGATTTCTTTGTGCAGATCTATCAGTTTTTTCTTTATGGCCTTTGTTAGCTTCTCCGATTTTTCTTATGGTTTGCTGGCTTCTTCCTTAATAGCTTTCAGCTCTTGTTGAGTTTTTATAGCTAGGAGGTCAACTTAGAGTTTTCTTCTTTCAAAGTGCACAATTGTTGTAGCTTTTTATCGGTGATTGTTATCAGCTGACCACTACTTGATAACCTTACTAAGTTTCTCTAGTTATGCACACATCAATACACTAGCTTGATATAGAAGACATACACAAAAAGATGCAAAAAATGGCATAATCAACTTACAAGTGCTATGAAATAGAACAATTACACACGACAGAGTGACTTGAATGTACTACCTCATTGAAAAAAAAACAACATAAACAAAAAGAGACTTAAGAGAGATATACAGAATGGTAGAATTTGATTAACACAATAACAGTAGCCCGTGTATAGATCTACATTACATCTTTATACTGCTTACAGCGTACAAGAGATGGCATCTTGTTCTAAAAATGGTTGCGTTACATCCATAATGGCCTTTTAACTGGTTGGTCCGCTTATTGTTACCCAACTGAGCCATGACTGCCGTGTTAAATGTGCTAGATTGGGCCATGACTCTACTATTCCAGCTCGCCGGCTATCTAGCCCCAACACTTGGCACACCAGTGGGTCGGATTCCCAATCTCGATGACCCAAACCTTCAGTCTTCCTTGATATCGGCATAGTGGAACAAATCACCCAAAGATAGGGACCCCAATTGGATTCTCCTTGGCATCCTCCTTAGCTTGGGCACATTCTTGATCCCAGACTCCACATGTGCTTGTTCGCTATGCACATCTATGGTTCCCGATGTCTTCTGAGTAGACTTCTTAACTCTGACTGCTTGGGCACATTCCTGATCTCGCAAGTTTGGAGTCTCTAGTCTTCAACTCCGCCCATTTCATCATCATTGCTAGCCGATTGGTTTGGATTGTTCAAGCTAATTGGAGCCGGGCAAGGTTGGGGAGGGGTTGATGGTGGAGGGAATGCTATTTGCAAAAGGTATCCATCCTCCACCAGGCTCAGGGTTTGGGTAAGTTGGCCGCAGCAACAATGACACACACCTGCTAGGATCTACATGTAGCAAGAAGCCTAGCGAATAGTTTGCTTGTTGCCTAATGGCTACTTGTTGCATGTTAGTGAGCTTCATTTAGACAGATGTGAGTTCGGCGTGGAGGGTCACATTCTTGGCCTCTTCAATGCTAGAGATGGAACAACTGGATATATCCTCATGTGTTTCTTGGGACTTCTTCCGCCAAGCCATGGGCCTCTTCCTTGCTACTTTGGATTTCTACTCATCTATGTGAGATCCTTCGTGGCTTGCTTGTGATGGTTGTGATGGTCCTTATAGGCCATCTTCATGGCTACCATCTTGTCTTGTAGCTCATCATAGTTTTTCTAGAGGGTCGTTGCATGATCTTTTAGTAGGCGAGTCTTCCCTTAATGTGGCTCCCCTCCTAGAGACCGGCATCATCACCAGTTGTAGATACTACATGTTGATCGGCTCCTCTGGTTCTTAGAGATGCCTCTTGCCCAGGGCGGTCAGCTTGGCATTTTTCTCTTTGTATATCGGGTGAGCTCTCGCTCTAGCTGCTCCATCTTCAGCAGGAGGTCATCGTGGGCTGCAAATGGAGCCGATCCCTTTGGTGGCGAGGACTGGGTTGAAGTTGTTGGGGCTCGTAGCACTACCAACAACTGCTGCTATTGGGCGGGCGTTTGGCTTGGTGCTTTGGATTGGGCATCCTCATCATCATTCGAGTCATCGTCCTCCTTTGGTTGGATTACATGCTGCTTGCACTGGCCTATGAGGATTAAGAGGAGCTCGGCCACCATGAGGCTCTCTCACAGACAATTCAGGTCATCTTGCAGGGTGTCGGAGAGCTTGGGGAAATACTTCCATGTTGATTTGGATGGTACTAGAGGAGGGGCCAGTGTGCACTTTCAGTTGGGCTTCCAAAAAGATAATTTGCATTTTGTCTTTGAGGACTTGGTCTTTGAACAAGTCCAAAAAGCCGATGAAGTGGGCAGCGGCTCGGCTTTTTGCTTCCTTGGCAATGGTCACCTCCCTCTACGCATCCACCAATAATTGCTCTCTAAGGTTATCGTTCTCCTACTGGAGTTGATTGATGTTTTCTTCTAAGAAGAGTTTCTAGGCCTCAGCTTGGTGTGTGCCAAATGGATCCTCACCCTCAAAGCACTGGGCTAGTACTCGACATACTATTTGGCCATGGGATGTCGACGGGCGGGCATTGGGTGGAGGGGCACTTGGGCCTATGGGAGGTCAGTCAGCCGGCTTTGTGGTTGGTAGCTCCACTAGTACTCGTTGCTTCTTTTCTTGGGACACTTGGGAGGCCAGCACCAACTTGAGTATTTAATGAAACCATGATGTCACTGATCATAATCCTCAAAATCTCTGGTTAAATCCTTATTTCCAATCATCTATCTATCCTTTTTTTTAATGATTTTATGTTTTTATTTTTTTTATTTTATTATTATTATTTTTTTAACACAAACATTATGAATCACACTTAAAAAAAATACTAATTATGCACAAAGTTACAAAAGCTAAAAAAAAATGCAAGTTACACTAATTATGCAAAAAATTAAAAAATGAAGAATTACAAATTATGCAAAAAAATAGACTCTAAAAACACTTAATTTATAATTTTTTTTAAAAAAATAAATTTTCTTTTGTTTTGTTTTTGTTTTTTTTTCTTTTTTGTTTTGTTTTGTTTTGTTTTTTTAACTAATAAATTTCGTGCCTAATTACAAAAAAAATATAAATCGTAAAAATAAAAATAAAAAAATGCACGCTACTTTACTTATGCAAAAATTTAAATAAGGAACAATGAAAAAAAACAAAAATTGTTTTCTTTTCCTTTCTTTCTTTTTAAAAAATAAATTTATTGTTTTAAGGGGTTTTTTCTTTCTTTCTTTCTTTTTTAAAAAAATAAATTTATTGTTTTAAGGGTTTTTTTTCTTTCTTTCTTTTTTCTTTCTTTTTTCTTCTTTTTTATCTCTTTTTCTCTTTTTTTGTTTTTTTAAAAAAAATATTTTTTTTGTTTTTTATATTTATTATTATTTTTTTTATTTAAGAATACAAAAAAAACATGAAAAATTAAATAAAAGAAATAAAAAATAAAAAAATTTAAAAGTGCACTTACCTTATCCGCCACCGCTTCCCGGATTTCTTGGCGCCGCACCCACTCGCCGGATTTGTCGCTGGCGCCTTCAATGCACCTTCATCATCTTCTTCTCCACTGCTGCCGCCTACAGCATGCCGACGGCCCTTCAGATGAAGCTCTCTTCTCCTCGTCTGCTCTGCAGAGCTCGCCTTCACGCTTGCTGCCATCTTCAAGCTACGCCTGCCTATGCCAATGCCGCCGGCCGCCTACTCCTCTGCTCCCGCCTATGCCAACGCCGCTGGCGGCCTCTGCTGTCGTCAACTTCGCCCACTGCAGACGCCGTCAGCTTCGCCCACTGCGCCTTCGCCTGCTGCTTCTTCCCGCCTACGCCAACGTTTCTTCCTGCCTACGCCAACGTAAAAAACGATTATATATATATATGTATATATATATAATTGTTTTTTTTTTAAAGCCGTCTGCTGCAGCTGCCTTTCCACGATACAGCATTTGATGCAGCGCTCACATCACTGCAAAAATATATATATATATATATATATACATATATAGATTTATAATAATTTTTTTTAAGGTCGCCTTCTACATTTTCAGCTGGCCGCCTCCCTGCACATATATATATATAGATATATATATATATGTATATCTATTTGTCTTTGCTTCACTTGATGGAGATGTCTCCCAACAAAACAACAAAACCATAAAAGAAAAGCTGCCTCCAACACTTCCTATCTAACACTCGCCAACCCCGTCACAGATGCAAAAACAGAAAGTGCATAAATCTGATTAATGGCGGGATTTCTCTACCGCATTGGGGTTTTAATTAATTTTGTTTTTTTTTGCTTCTAATCAAAAAATCAAAAACACACAAGGCGCCCTTGAGATCACACACTCAATGCCCTTGCAAACTCTACTCTAATCTACCCTAATCCACGATTTTGCAATCAATGGAGCACTTAGTAAGAAGTAATGGTTAACACCCTTCACTAACTTAGGTGTGCGTTCCCCGGCAGCGGCGCCATTGTTTGGGACATCATAGCATAGCGGAGGCTACACTCCAACCCACACACTTGTCAATCCGTGAATGCAACCCGGTTAGTGCATAGAGGCTATCCCGAATGGGAGAAGATGAGTTAACCACACACTAATGACTTCTAGTCCTACAAAATCCTTCTTCATCACTCAAGCAATCAATCTAACATAATCAAAGCATCAAGATTAGGCTACACTTAAGCACAAAAATGCAACTTATGCAAAGAACCTAACATGCAAAGAGCTATCACACAAGCCTCAACTACACATCATTTCATGCACAAGCTTCATCACATGCACTCTATAACTCACAAATCAAAACATCATTAAGAAATCTAGATTAGCAAGTGTGTAGACCAAAACCTCAGATCATTGAAAATGTAGAGAATAGAGAGTACAAGATTGAAGCATGAATGGAGATGGAGAGCCTTGGGAGAGCACTTGAGAAGGAGCTATGGAGCAAGCTCTCTCTATGAGCCTCTCAACCAAATGACCAAAGAGTCCTGTCTAGCTCTTAAATGGGCCACCTTTTATACAAAAATTCTAGAACTCCCAAAAGTTCCCATGTGGGATTATTGTCAAGCCCTCTCCCACATTCATCTACAACTTTGAACTCTTTTCAAGAGCCCTAAGTGTCTTTTTTGTTGCATCCTTGTATTGATCTTCATTCGTCATGCAACAGGTGTACCTGTGGCATCATTGGCAACTAGAACGCTCACCACCTGTCCACTTAAAGGCCTTTTCGATAGTTCCTAGCTCATAGTAACCGGCAATATATTCACATATCGAAATGGAATCTCCGTTGAAGATCAGCAAGATCAACCAACGGATCCATATAAAAGAGCCATGGACTCATCCGTTGAGGACCAGCAAGGTCAATCAACCAGATCCATGCCCGAATTCAGAAAACAACTCTTACTCCTTATTCAATATCTTCCCCGACGTACTTGTGGGTATCTTTGGCGACCCCAGAGCTTAAGCACCTTATGGTCAGCACCCTCTAGGATCCTTTGCATGTCACCTAGCGCTTCACTCATAGGCCGCTTCCTTGGTCCCTCATCCACCGCACTGGAAGCTCACCATTTGAATCGAATCGAGGTTGGTCAAGACCTCGGTCGACCTTGCTACGCGAGACATCCTCCATTGACTCTCCGTCCCAGCTGTTGCAACTTTATCAGCTAGGTCTCCATCACATGACATTCACTCACATCACATCTCATTCCGACCACACCACATTCACTCACATCACATCTCATTCAGACCACATCACATTCATTCACAACACATTTCATTCAGACCACATCACATTTATTCACATCTATCTCGATTCAGATCCCATCATATTCATTCACATCCCATATCATTCATTCACATCCTGGTTCACATGACATCACATCCATTCACATCCCCCCATACCATTCATTCTCATCTCGATTCACATGCCATCACATTCATTCACATCCCTTATCATTCATTCACATCCTGATTCATAGGCTATCACATTCATTCACATCCCTTATCATTCATTCACATCCTAACTCACATGCCATCACATTCATTCACATCCCTTATCATTCATTCACATCCTGACTCACATGCCATCACATTCATTCACATCCCTTATCATTCATTCACATCCTGACTCACATGCCATCACATTCATTCACATCCCTTATCATTCATTCACATCCTGACTCACAGGCTATCACATTCATTCACATCCCTTATCATTCATTCACATCCTGACTCACATGCCATCACATTCATTCACATCTCTTATCATTCATTCACATCCTGACTCACATGCCATCACATTCATTCACATCCCATATCATTCATTAACATCCCTTATCATTCATATCTATCCCATTTACCTCACATCTCATTGCCTCTATTCTCGTTCATATTCATCACATTCACATCCACATATATTCTTCCACATACATCCACATCCATACTTATCACATACACATCCACATCTATCCTTTCACCTACATCTACATCCATCCTTTCACATACATACATCCACATCCATTCTTTCACATACATCCACTTCCATTCTTCACATACATCCACATCCATTCTTCACATACATCCACATCCACATCCACATCCATTCTTCACATACATCCACATCCATCCTTTCACATACATCCACATCCATACTATATCATTCATTTACATCCTGATTCACATGACATCTCATCACTTCTATTCACATCACATCTATCCATCCATTCATTTACATTTATCTGATTCACATCACATCTATCCATCCATCCATTCACATTTATCTGATTCACATCACATCTATCCATCCAATCATTCACATTTATCTGATTCACATCACATCCATCCATCCATTCATTCTTTTATAAAAATCAACTTCAGTGGGATTAACACTTTTATAAAAATTCTTTTATACATCTATTTATGCCTAAATTCAATTTTAAGGAAAATAATACTTTTGAAATAAAAATAAATTCCTTTATGCATCTTTCTATGCATAAAATCAAAATTAATGAGAATAACTCTTTTGAAATAAAAATAAATTCTTTTATGCATCTTTCTATGCATAAAATCAAAATTAATGAGAATAACTCTTTTGAAATAAAAATAAATTCCTTTATGCATCTTTCTATGCATAAAATCAAAATTAAATGAAAACAACACTTTTATAAACAAAAGAATTTCCAATATGCATATTTCTATGCATAGAAATGAATTCTAATGAAGATAACATTTTTACAATAAAAATATTTTCAATATGCATCTTTCTATGCATCGAAATTAATTCTAATGAAAATAACACTTTTACAATAAAAATATTTCCAATATGCATCGTTTTATGCATAGAAATTAATTGTAATGAAAATAATACTTTTACAATAAAAATATTTTCAATATATATCTTTCTATGCATAGAATGAAAATAACATTTTTAGACTACTCAAACAGAGGGGATTACTCTTTTTGAATAACATAAAGATAAAACTTATTTTCACAAAATTTAAGAAAATTTTACCATAGCCTCCTTTGTATGGCTGACCATTTTTTAATTTTTACACTCTGAATCTACTTAGAATTTACCCCAAGATGAACTTAGCACTCTAATTTAATCAATTTCCATTTTTTAAAGAGAAAACAATACGAAAAGTTTAACTCTATTTATTTGATTACACATCTTGGATAAAGAAGGGCTAAATTCAATGAAGAGAAGGGGGAAGCCTTTCCATCAAGGCATAACATCCAATTTCAATTTAAAAGAAGCAAGAAATTATAAAACCATAGAATAAAATTAGAAAAAAAGTAGAATTTCTAACTTACATGGAGTTTTGTGAGCTATCCTTTGGCTTGAGGGATTGAGGGTTCTACTCTTGCTTGGATCAAGAGTGGCCACCAATTCTTTGTAGAGGAAATAGTCAAAAACAAGTGAATTATCAATGAATTCAATGTTTTTGGCTCTGGGGAGGAGTAGAGTAACAGTGCATAAAACACTATTAACCTTTACAAAGGGGGAGGCTTCTATTTATAGGAAAAAGTGAGCCTCTAACCAAGCAAACAAATTGTAGAATTTTCCTGATCAGTTTGGTCACTTTTTGACCATTTTTAGGTCAGTTTAGCTTACTTTTTGGTTCTAGTTGAAACAGGAGAGAGGAGAGATGAAAATATCTCATTATTTTGTGAGTTTAAAACTCATCCACACAAGTGAAATAGGCGCCTCCTTCATGAGGGGAATTCCCCACACTGAGGTGTCAAAAATGCATCATTTCCTCCAAATATCTTTTCTTTTTTAACTAATAACCTTGTCCTTAGTCAACTCTTCATCTTATGTGAGTATTTACTCATTTTTGAAAGATTTTTCTTTTATTTTTTAATTTGTCTCCTCCCTACATTTGGATTAATCTTATTGGTCCATAGAAACCTTAATCCAAATTTTTTAGAAAATCTGGACCGTTATGTTAAGGTCTTTTTTAAACCTATTTTCAATTTATTTCAATTGTACACTGGAAAGTTCTTTTTGAGTTTCCGTTTCAAGGGAAATCATTTTAATAAGAAGGGATATTTTTCCATCCAAAGATATCTAGAAGCTGAATTTTCTCTCTCTAGAACATTCTCTCTCTCTAAGCCAAAACAGATAGAAACAAGATTTTTTATTCTGAAAAGGGGATTGATTACAGGGGGAGAAATTGGACATCTTGAGGGGCTGGGGGGAGGAATCTTATATCCTACCCCACTTAAAAAACGCAAGATGTCCTCATCTCGCAGGTGGAGTATGATCTCTTTCATCATCTTCTTCTTCTTCAATCACTTCCAGCGTTACTGCCTTGGAAGTGGACAGTTAATTTGGAAACAACTCTCTTTGACTTCCCCTATTCTGAGGCAGAGGTCTTGCATTACTTTGGTTTGAAACTATGGGTTGGATAGAGGGTCTACCTCTGAGATTTCCTTGATTTTGGCGGCTAGAAACCTGATTACTCTAGAAGGAAGGAGCTGGAGTCTGGAATCTTGATCCCTAATAAAACCTTGATCCAAAAGGAGTTGGACAATCCATTCTGTGATGTCCAAATCCTTCATAGTTATAGCATTTTACTCCCTTGTTCAAGGGTGAAACTTCTGTAGTTGAATTCCAGGGGATTGAGTTTCGGGAAAAGAACATTTCTTCCATTCTGGAACTTCCCATATCCTGGGCTTGACCTTGATATCTCTTAGGCAGTGGAAGGTTGGAATCACCTTTTGGGACTAAAAACCTTTTGAAAGGTGATGGTGCTGGCTTTGGTGGGACCTTAACATCAAAGGCCTTGGAGAAATCCTTCACCATCCACACTGCTTTGGCCATGGAAACTAGCTTGGAGTTCTTCACCAAAATATTCAAAGGTTCGTTTAGTCCCCGAATGAACCTAGCCAATAGCTGTTGTTCATATGGCGAGTATTTGAGGAGGAAAGCGAACGCTTGGTGATATACTTCAATAGTTCTGCTCCCCTTGGTTAACTCTAAGAATTTATTCATCTTTGTTTCCAAGAAGCCAGGAGGACAGAACCCATGTGGAAAGAGGACATTGAGTTTTCCCCCTTCTCACCATTTTGATCCTTCCCACCTTGAGAAGCCATTTACTCTAACAAAATAAGCAAAATGGAAAAGTTCTTATAAAGAAAAAAATGCAACACAATGACCTTCCTTGGTTGGGTAATTATGAATTATCTCTAATGATGTGAAGAACAATTATGTTGATTCCTCCTTGTTGATATTTGTTTCAATTATTCTTTAAGGTTTTCATGTACTCCCCTTGCTCCATGTAGAATCTCTAAAGTATGCCTAATTTATTATGCAAGAGGTATTCCCAACTTATTAGGCAAGACGTATGACCAACTTATTAGGCAAGATGTATTTTGCATGGAGAAGATTTAAGAAATATAGAGATTATCTTATGGAAATGAATAGAAAAGAGATTAAGGAGTAGATATTAGAGTTAGCAACAATGAGTATCTCAACGGAAACATGAAAGAGAAAGAACTTGGCTCTGATAGTAATGTAATTCTCCTTGCATTATAAGCTTGAGAACTTGTAAGACTAGAACTTTGATTCTCCACCCAACCATATCCCAATGCTTCCAACTTCATCCCCTTGACCTTTCATTGGGGATAGACATGGCCTTTTCATTCTCACGAATGCCCCTTCAACTACCCCTAGAAGGGGGTGCCTAATTCTATGGCCCTTGGGCTTCCATTATGTGCACGATTTACTTCCCTTTTACTTTAACTTTAATTCCTACTAACCATTGCTTTACGTATTTCCCATTTGAAATCCCTTGAACTTTTTTTATATGCAAAACATTTACATATAAAAAATATTTTCGTATTACCTTTTAGTGTTTGTTGTCATTCTCATAACACCAACTTAGGTGAAATTAGCTATTTCGTTCCAGCTATAGAAGGCCTTAGGGGTCCTGCTTGCTTTGTATTGTTCACCAATTCTACATGCATTGCAGTGCTATTTTCTTCAAAGTAGTTAGGCTTTTATACCCCGATTCTTTGTGCAGCTTTAGTTGCCACTCTTCTTTAGTATTTTTCTCCCAGTTGGCCTAGCCTTGGAAATCCAAAATCATCTTGTCCTTGGACTATAATTCCTTGGCATGAGCTTTTCTCATAGCATCCATTTTGCTTTGTTTTCTTCTTGATTTCTTCATTTGGTAGGCTGTCAATGCTACATTAATCTCATTTTTCTAATCCTTCCCCTTGTCAATCTTGTGGGAGTGGTTGCCTTTACCTCTTTCGTTAAAGCTTTAATGGTATGGCCATCTTTCTTTTGTTCTTTGTATTCTTTAAACAAGTGCTTCCGGTTCTTTGACTTGGACTCAGAGTGTTGCTTTATCATTCATATTCTCTTCAAACTTCTTTGTGGACACCCATGCATGTTCCCTCATCTCATTTGTAGGGATATGATTTATTGGCATAGTGAGGCCTATCAGAGGAAGTTGATGATGGGTGACTATTTCTTGTCCAAAAGTTTCCTGCTGTGCTATTGCTCCAACCTCTAGGCTAGCAGCACAGCAGATCGACCCAGTGTAGCCAGATCATCTTCCATATATTTGTTGCTTGGCACCTCCATTCCTCCACTAGAACCTCCTTTAAAGGTCTTCCCCTTCTTGGTGCTCACTTTCTTTTCCCAAACTCAAACAATCTTTTCTTGCCCTAACCTGTGGTGGCTGGTTCCAGTTAGCTTAGAGATTTCAGGTTTTCTAGGGGTGTGGTCCTTTGTGCCTTTGTCCTTTTCTCTTTTTGGTCTTGGTTGAATTCTACCTTTAAACATGGCATCAAGATACAACCTGATTTTGGTTGTGGTATTTGTTGGATAGGTGTCATCTCCAGATGGTGTCAAGCTAGTGGCACACTCTTTAGCCTCTATGCATTTTTGGGATTTATAGCATTCATTTCCATTTTTTCCTATTTACACATTTTTGGGTGGAGGAAAGGGTGGAGAAACTTTTCTAGAGATCCGTTCATCTTGGGCCTATATATATGAGGCATTGTAGTTCATTTCTAATCAAGTTGGCTAGTGGTTCATTGATGAGTTCTTGAGTACATTGTGTCTTCTCTCATCTCTTCTTTCTCACATGGTATCAGAGCAAGGTGGTGGCGCACATAGAGTCTCCTTATCCTTCTTCCTCTCTACCTCTAGTCCTCTTCAACAACCTCGCTTTCAATGGCATTTTTTTATTTTTTTATTTTATGTTAAACGAATGCGTTTTTGAGGATTGTGTCTACGCAACCTACTGGAATCATTGTGGTCTACAACTTAGCAGAAGAAAGTTTTCACAAATTCCTTACCGTTTTTGAGTTATTCTTCACAGACTGCCTGCATACAGAATTTCTACTTGTGTTTTTTGCAGAATCCCTTACTCATCATCCTTGCACTCATTTAATGATACAAAAGGCTTCAAACCAACCCCTTACCATCCTCTACAAGTGTGTTTTTAAAGCACTTCAATCCGAGTCCTAAAACTCTACTTGCAGTGAAAACATTGCCAACTAGTTTTCCCTACATGCAGTAGCATTTTTTTGGAGGCTTCTTGTGGAGAGATTTGTAGCCATTTCTTGGCTGCGTTTTCATCATCAACTTCAGCCCTCTTCATGGTGTTTTGAGGTACATATTCATCCTCTTTTCTACACCTTTCTACCGGCTGAAAATTCCACTTTGCTACACACTTTGTGTTTGCATTTTTGTGGACAATCAACTCCTCCATACTCCTTCTACCTAAGGCTACATTCTCAGCCCTCTTTTGGTGGTTTCTACGGAGTCTATTGGTTCATATATCGGCTGCATTTTGTGGCTGCGTTTTTGCACTATCTTTGTGCATATTTTGGAGATACTTCCTTGGTGGACAGCCCATCTATTGGCTACATTTTTGGAGGTACGACACTTCTTCCCTTGTGTTTTCCCACCCTCCTCTCCCTATGGATCTCGGAAGTCCTCTACTCCAAAAGACAAAGGCAAACTTGAAGATACTATGGATCCTACATCTCCTATGACGGTTGGACCGGCAACTACTACAATAGAAGTTGGTGCAATTCCTTCTTCGGTAGGTGCTTCTACTTTCTCTTTTCCATCATATCCATTACCTTCTACGGATCCTTTCTCTCTTTCTTCTTTGTCCTTTATTCCTTCCTATCCACATACTTCTATGCCCTCTATGGTATATCCCCCTACATCATCTATGTCTTTTATGGCAACTTCATCTACTATGATTCCTCCTTCTACTACTTCCACTACTACTCCTCTCCCCACTAAATCATATCAGCCCTTTAACCCATTCACTCAATCTTTGAGCCTTCCAAGTCTTTCCAATTCACAAAAGCTTATCCCAAACAACTACCACACTTGGTCCTTGTTTATGCAACTTCTTTTGGAAAGCATTGGGGGTCTATAATCACTTCTCCTCATATGGTGCCTTCTCAATATCAAACCTATATGGATGCACGGGCCAAAGCTTTACTTGTGCATGGCATGTCTACATCGGTTGTGTCTCAATTTCTTTCTACAAGGAGTACGGCTCAATAATTATTGCACGCTATACAAATGCAATATGGAAGACTTTCAACGGTTAAGATGGCTAAGTTGGAAGAAGATTTGGATAAGCTTTCTATCTTCGAATCCGACAACATAGTGGAGAAGCTTGGAGAATTCAACCGAATCAAGCGGCAACTTGAAGAGTTTGGTACATTGGTAAGCAAACTGGTCCACAAGCTACTTGGTAAATTGCCTTCTTCTTTTGAATCGTTTAAAGATAACATCTTTCTTTGAGTTCCTTTCCCTTCCTTTGAAGATACTATGGGTCTTCTTCATGATAAGTGCCTTACTCGCAAGCAAAACAAAAAGGACTCGGCTTTTGTAAGCCAAGGCAAGGGCAAAGGCAAAGGCAAGGGGAATGATCAACGCAAAGGCTCTAATTCCAATGCTAAAGATTCTTCAACCAAAGGCGACAAGGACAAATCAAAGGATTCTTCAAGGAGTGCACTTTATGTGGTCGTAGTAGCCATACGGAGGATCATTGTTTTGCTAAGAAGGCGGCATCCAAGAAGGTAAAAGCTAAACTTGTATCCAAATCTAAGGGTTCTTCTACATCAACATCTTCTAAAGACAAAGACAAAGACAAAGACAAGAAGGAAGATGATAAAGCCAAGGTTGCATATGTTGCTATGTCTTCTACGTCTTCATGATGTGACACATCACTTGTGGTAATCAAAGATCTTGATACGCATACTGCAGATGAGTGGATTGCTGACAGTGGTGCTACCTCTCACATGAGGAATAGTTCTTCCCTTATTGGAAAACCATAAGTCTATCTCTTCATTAGTACACATTGGTGATGCTTCGTCTCTCCCTGTGATTGGTATTGGTGATGTTTCTTTTTGGAGATGCTATCTTACATGATGTTTTGCATGTGCCTAAGATGTCTGCCAACTTATTTTCTATCTCTAAGGCTACTTCTAAAGGTCTTGGGATTTACTTTGATGATGAAATGATTGAAATCATTGATAGATAGTCACTTTCTTGTGTGGCACATGGTTATCAAAATGCTAGGCTTTATCATATAAGCTCTTTTACAGCAGAGTTGCCACCACATAAGTCTCATCTTCATCAATTATTTGCTTCTCCTAAAGCACTTGTTTCTAATGAAGATAGTGATCTATGGCATTTCCGCTTTGGCCATGTTCCTCTTGCTACTTTGTAACATCTTGTCTCACATGACATGGTTACAGGTCTACCAAAGCTTCAGAAACCTCGCCATCACATTTGTTCTTCTTGTCCTCAAGGAAAGCAACATCAGGCTTCTTTTCTAGAGGAGGCTACTGTGAGATCCCTCCGCCCCCTCCGCGTGCGGACTCTCGGTAGCCGAACAGCGGAAGCAGCCCCCACATGCGCGGGGCGGGGTTTCTCACTCGGGGTCTCGCTCTCGAATGTCCGGGCACGAGACTAGGCTGGTGGTCACTCCAAAAAACGAAACCGGGAAAAATTTCCATGCCCGGAAAGCGGGGGCGATTCCGCCATTATGAATTTTTTTTATTTTTATTTTTTAACGAATTTTTCTAACGTGATCAATTCTAAGTTATCCTTTAACTGGATAAACCAGATAGAAGGAAACTATCACTGATATAATTTGATCATTTTAGTAAATTCAACGCTTTTTTCCTGATCCAGGTCAGGCACAGCCGTTGATCTACTTATTGAAAAATTTATCAGGAGATTATTTAACTACTCGAATCTTAGCGTAATCCTAAGATTTTGCAATTTGATTATTAAAACTCCACTGATTCCAGCCTAACCCCATCCGGCCCATGGGTTAGCCACCACCCTACCACTGGAATCGGTGGAACCAAATAAGTACTCACCCACCCATAATTGAATTGCCTTTCTTAACTTTAGCTTTAGAAAACAGATACGCACGCACTCCTCTTTATTAAAACTTTAATAAAAACAATCCTTGATAAACAATTTACGATTTATACATGTCATACTTCAAAATTTTCATTGAGTCCTTGTTTCTCAACAAAACAGTATCACTCTGGACTCTCCGTTGAGACCAGCAAGTCAACAACGAGATCCAGTGATAGATTATAAAAAAAAACATAGGTCCATCATATAATATCTTCCTCGACATACGCATGGATGTCCTCGGCACCGCGAGCCCGTGCATCGCCTGGTCAGAACCCTCCAGGATCCTCCTTAGGTGTCCTGGCACTTCATTCAAGGACCGCTTCGTCGGCCCTCGTCCATCGTACCGGAAGCGCACCATTTTAACCATACCGAGGCTGGTCAAGACCTCGGCAAGCCTTGCCGCGTGAGCTGTCCCTCGAACACTCCCCGCCAGCTGTTGCAACCGAACTTCCCTTAGATAAACATATATGCCAAATGCTCCCTCCAGCATTCTGGCGTAAGACAGTCTTTTAAGAAGGCAGGGTTTCTATGCAAGTTTATAGTTTTGATTTTTGTTTGACTACCATGAGTATATCATAAATCCCTAGATTCAATTTTCAATTCCAAACAGAATTCTTCAAATTCTGTTAACTTGATTCTTAGATCAAGTCACAAGTCTTAACTTAGTTTTTGATTCGATGGATGATTGAATACATTTTCCCCGAACTGGACACATCGTCATTGATTGAAACTCACGAAGGAATTAGGCCTTGATCAATAATCTAAGTCCAAGTTTAGGTCTGAAAGGTTCTCTCTAAATTTATCTTCTCGAAAGGTACTATCTTAGTTTCTCTTTTTCTAAAATTTCCTACGATGAATACTTGTTTACAATTTCAAAACATGGATTTCTCGAGGAATATTCATTTACATCGATCTCCGATAAAAATTTATCTTTTTTTTAAAATGCCTCTATACATTAAAATCAATTTTTATAAAAGTAACACTTTTATAATAAAAATATATCTTTATACATACTCTTATGTATGAAAATAAAAATGATAAAAGTAACACTTTTGATATAAAAATTTAACCATTATGCATACTTCTATGCATGAAATAAAAATGATAAAAGTAACACTTTTGATATAAAATTTTATCCTTTATGCATACTTCTATGCATGAAAATAAAAATGATAAAAATAACACTTTTGATATAAAAATTTATCCATTATGCATACTTCTATGCATGAAAATAAAAATTGATAAAAATAACACTTTTGATATAAAAATTTATCCTTTATGCATACTTCTATGCATGAAAATAAAAATTGATAAAAATAACACTTTTGATATAAAAATTTATCCATTATGCATGAAAATAAAAATTGATAAAAATAACACTTTTGATATAAAAATTTATCCTTTATGCATACTTCTATGCATGAAAATAAAAATTGATAAAAATAACACTTTTGATATAAAAATTTATCCATTATGAATACTTCTATGCATGAAAATAAAAAATGATAAAAATAACACTTTTGATATAAAAATTTATCCTTTATGCATACTTCTATGCATGAAAATAAAAATTGATAAAAATAACACTTTTGATATAAAAATTTAACCATTATGCATACTTCTATGCATGAAATAAAAATGGTAAAAATAACACTTTTGATATAAAAATTTATCCATTATGCATACTTCTATGCATGAAAATAAAAATTGATAAAAATTACACTTTTGATATAAGAATTTATCCTTTATGCATACTCCTATGCATGAAAATGAAAATTGCTAAAAATAACACTTTTGATATAAAAATTTATACATTATGCATACTTCTATGCATGAAAATAAAAATGGTAAAAGTAACACTTTTGATATAAAAATTTAACCATTATGCATACTTCTATGTATGAAATAAAAATGGTAAAAATAACACTTTTGATATAAAAATTTATCCATTATGCATACTTCTATGCATGAAAATAAAAATGGTAAAATAACACTTTTGATATAAAAACTTATCCTTTATGCATGATATTAAAATTCAATTTCTCCATGATTATAATGAAATTTTTTCAATTAATCTAGGATGATAATTCCTAGAATATGGTAGGAAGTCCTCTTTTTATGCTTTGAATGAAATTATTTTATGCATAATTTTTATAAAAATTTTGCCATAGCTCCGCTGCTATGACTGATAAATCTCAATTTTTCTAAGGGATAAAGCTTATTATTAAGGAAATAATTAAAATGATCTCTAATTGGATCATTAATCCATAATGGATTGGATCATCAATATACATAAACTAAAAGCATAGAAAAAAGCCATTAATTTGGCCTCAAGCATAGCTTAATCTTGGGTTAAGGAAAAGCTTTATGAAAAGCTTGATTTGGATTGAGAATGGGTCATGAGTATGACCATTTCTTGAGTGAGAGAGAGAATTTACATAAAAATCATTAGAATTTAAACATAAATGAAAATTAACCTCAATAGCATTTATTAAATTATGTAACTCTTCACTACTATTCACCAATAAACTTCAATAGCATTTAAAAAAAACATACCAATTAAGCTTCTCAAGCTTGAGAGGGGTTGAGAAGAGAGAAACATTGAGAAATTATAGAAAGATCAATATTCACTAATTACCTTACAACTTGCTTGATTCTTTGTTCACGGTAGAGGCCCCCAACCAATCAATTGGTTAAGTATGTTGATGGAGCCACTAATGGGGATTGAAGAAAGAGGGAAGCTCCAAAAACTAGTGAATTATTAAATGAATTCACAGTTCTTGGCTTAGGTGGAGTAGAGTAACGATGCATAAACACTATATATTTTTCAACAAGGGGGAGGCTTCTATTTATAGGAAAAATTGAGCTCCTAACCAAACAAACTGATTCTAGAATTTTCCAAATCAGTTTGGTCAATTTTTGACCATTTTTAGGTCAGTTAAGCTAACTTTTTGGAACTAGACTTGAATTAGGAGAGAGGAGAGATGAAATATCTCAATTTTTATGAGTTTAAAACTCATTCAAGCATGTGAAATATGCACCTCCTTTAAAGAACTCCCCTTCCTTACATATGTGTCATAATGGAATCATTTTAATATTGCTCATAGTTTTTTTACTAATAAACCTTGTACATTTTCAACTCTTCATCTTATGTGAAATATGCACCTCCTTTAAAGAACTCCCCTTCCTTACATATGTGTCATAATGGAATCATTTTAATATTGCTCATAGTTTGTTTACTAATAAACCTTGTACATTTTCAACTCTTCATCTTATGTGAAATATGCACCCCCTTTAAAGAACTCCCCTTCCTTACATATGTGTCATAATGGAATCATTTTAATATTGCTCATAGTTTTTTTACTAATAAACCTTGTACATTTTCAACTCTTCATCTTATGTGAGCATTTACTCATTTTTGGATACCCAAAATATCTCATATTTTTAATATTGCTCATAGTTTTTTACTAATAAACCTTGTACATTTTCAACTCTTCATCTTATGTGAGCATTTACTCATTTTTGGGTATCTTCTTTTACAAATTGGATTTATCTCCTCCCTACACATGGATTGATGCTATTGGCCCATAGGAACCTTAATTGGACCATAATCCAAAAATTTCTGAAAATCTAGACCCTTAGACTAAGGTCCTTTATACCTATTTCCAATTAATTCCAATTGTACATTGGAAAATTCTTTTTGAATTTCTGTTTCAGGGAAACTTATTTTAATAGGATGAGTTATTTTTCTATCCAAAAATATTCATAATCTGAATATTCTCTCTCTAGAATAATTTTTTCTCTCTAGGCTAAAACACTTAGAAATAAGATCTTTTATATTTCTGAAGAGGGATTTGATTACACGAGAAGATGCTGGACATCTTGAGAGGCTGGGGAGGAATCTTACATTCTCTCCCACTTGAAAAACGCGAGATGTCCTCATCTCGCAAACTGGGGATAATCCCGCAACAGATCGGCTTCATTCTCCCAGGTGGCATCTTCAAAAGGATAGAACTTCCATTTTACTAATAATTCTCTGAGAATTCTGTTCCTGAGAAGCTTTTCTCGAACATCGAGAATTTCTTCAGGTTGGAGTTCCATCTGTCCTTGGGTTGAAGAGGTTAGGATTTCATCATCAAGCATATGATTTGAGTTTGGCACATATTCCTTTAGAAGGCTTACATGAAATACATTATGAATTTTGAGATGAGGAGGCAGAAGAAGCTCGTAGGCTAAGTCACCTACTTTCGTTGTAATCAGATATGGCCCACAATATCTGGGTGATAACTTCTTGTACTTCCCAAGAGATAAGGAACTTCTTTTGGGCCGTACTCGAATGAAGACCATATCTGCTTCTTTGAATTCTCTATTTGTCCTCTTCTTATCCGCATATTGCTTCTGTCTATCCTGGGCAACTTTAATATCTTTACGAATTGACTGCATCTGTTGCTCCATGTCGTCAAGCATCTGTCTGGACATCTCGACCTTAATCAATGGGTCAGACCAAGTTAATGGAGTTAAGCAATCTTGTCCATACAGAGCTTTAAAAGGGTTCATCCCGATACTTCGGTGATAAGAAGCATTGTAGGCGAACTCGACTAGATGCAGATATCTTAGCCACTTCTTGGGTTCCCTGCCACAGCATGTCCGAAGTATATCTTCAATTACTTGGTTTACCCTTTCAGTTTGACCATCGGTCTCAGGGTGATAAGCTGTGCTGAGATCCAAGAAAGTTCCCACTGCTTCAAAAAATGCAGTCCAAAACCTTGAAGTAAATTTGGGATCTCGGTCACTTACTATTCTCCTCGGTAGGCCATGCAATCTGAAGATTTCTTTGAGGAACATTCTAGCCACATCCACTGCAGTGTAGGTTTCTTTTACTGGAATCAGATGGGCAACTTTGGTTAGTCTGTCGACTACCACGAAGATGGAGTTGTAACCTGATTGCACCGAAGGTAATCCAGTAATGAAGTCCATACTGATACATTCCCACTTCATCTGGGGGATGTCCAATGGATGTAACTTCCCAGGCATTTTTACTCTTTCAGCTTTGACTTTTTGGCATGTCAGACATTGACGTACATGATTCATCACATCCTTTTTCAAACCAGGCCAAAAGAAACTTTTCTTTACGGACATGTAGGTCTTAATGAAACCTGGATGTCCTGCAATAAGGCTGTCGTGGGCTTCATTCAGAATTTGGTTCTTGGTTCCCTCATTATTGGGAATGCATAACCTGCGGTTATAATACATAATGCCATCATCCAGGCTATACCCTTGAACTCTGTTCAACTCTTGCGGAGTTTTGCTTTCCTGCATAAGTAGGGTAGCAATAGGGCCAAAGAATCTATCTTGCATGATCTTCTCACTTGCTTGAGTAATCAAAGGATTTGATATTACAGTAATTCCAAGCAAGGAGGTTTTTCTGCTGAGAGCATCTGCTACCACATTCTCTTTGCCTGGGCGGTACTTGATTTCAAAATCAAATTCCTGCAAGGTCTGCATCCACCTTCTTTGGCGCATGTTGAGGTCCTTCTGAGTAAAGATCCACTTTAAGCTCTGATGATCTGTCATCAAAGTAAACCTTTTACCCAGTAGGTAATGTCTCCACAACTTTAAGGCATAGACTACTGAAAGCAATTCCAAGTCGTGGACAGCATAATTCCTCTCATGTGTTCTGAGCTTTCGGGATTCATAGGCCACTGCATGACCTTCCTGCATGAGTGCACCTCCCAAGGCAAAACCACTTGCATCAGTTACTACCTCAAAGGGTAGAGAGAAATCTGGCAGTTTCAGAATGGGACTGGTTACCAAGGCGGTCTTCAGCTTATCAAAAGCACTTTGGCACTTGGCAGACCATTGAAATGGGATATTCTTTTTGAGAAGGTTAGTCAGGGGGGAAGCTATGAGAGCATATTTTGGTATAAAAATTCTATACCAACCAGTCAATCCCAAGAATCCTCTGACTTCTTTCACTGTCTTTGGTTCGGGCCAATCTATGACAGCTTGGATTTTTGCGGAATCTGGAGAAATTCCATCTTTGGATACCAGGAAACCCAAGTATTCAACGTGGTCGGCAGAGAAAGTGCATTTGCTCTTTTTGGCAAAGAGTTGATGCTTCCTTAGAACCTCAAGAACTTTTCGGACATGAGTCTCATGGTCGGCTGAATTTCTTGAGTAAATCAGAATGTCATCAAAGAAAACTAGAACAAAGTCATCCAAGTATTCTCTGAGGATGTCCTGCATTAGGCGATTGAATGTAGCTGGGGCATTAGTTAATCCGAACGGCATGACAGTAAATTCATAATGCCCATAGCGAGTATTGATGGCTGTTTTTGGTATATCTGGATCATTGATCCTGATCTGGTAATACCCGGATTTGAGATCTATTTTTGTGAAGATCTGGGCTCCATTTAACCTGTCCAAAAGCTCATCAATCCTTGGGATAGGATACTTATTCTTAACTGTCAGCTGATTTAGACCTCTGTAGTCCACACAGAGTCTAAGTGTTCCATCTTTCTTTTTCTGAAAGAGAACTGGCGCACCCCAAGGCGAAACACTGGGTCTTACAAACCCTTGTTCTAACAGCTGCCTAAGCTGTTCCTTGAGTTCGATGGCTTCAGGAACTGGCATTTTGTAAGAGCGTAGGGCTACTGGTTGAGCTCCGGTGGGGGTCAATTCAATCACATGATCTAATTCCCGAATTGGAGGCATTTCAGTTAGCTCTGATGGGAATAGATCATCAAATTCACTTAACCATTCTGGTTCTTTAGCTTTAAGTTTTGAGTCTACTGGGTTCATTTTGACAACATAAATTTGCTGCTTCTTCCTAAGTCCTTTCAGTAACCTGGAAGCTTTTACTAACTGAAGGTTTGGGGATCCGGAAACTCCAGCTCCATGGACTTTGTTCCCGTGAAGGTCATGGAAGGAAATGGTTCCATTGTGACAGTGTATGTCAGCTTGATATTTGTGGAGCCAATCCATTCCAAGGATTTCGTCAAAAACTCCTAGAGGTAAGACTTTGAACTGACAGTCGGTTACATTACCATCTAGATTGAACTGGATAAGATCTGTCTCATGGTGAGTGAAAAGAGTCTTCCCACTGGCCAATTCAACTTGCATAGGTTTCCCTAATTTCTGTTCTAAGACTAGCTTACGCAAGCATCCAGGGGAAATGAATGAATGAGAACTGCCTAAATCAATCAAAAGCTTGAAAGGCTTACCCTGATACTCTGCTGGAGTATGGATGACTGAGAACTGCTGGTTAGGCCCTTGATTTTCAATTGCAGCATAGATCTGTCCTTTCTCCTCTTCTACTACATCTAAAATTGTGACTGCTCTGGCTGCTGCAGTCTGAGGTAGAACTCTTTCTCTTTTGTTGTTCCAATTCTGGGAAGGAGTTCTGAGATTACTCTGGATAGAGGCAGATGGCTGGGCTGGAATTCTTCTGGGGTTTCCCTGGCTAGGGCGAGACGGACCCTGATTAGACTGGAATGAAGGGGTTGGTCTCTGAATTCGGGGTTCTTGACTTCCCTGTCCCCTTGACATGGTAGGAGTCGGGCAGTCTTTTAACTGGTGACCAAAACCCTGGCATCCAAAACATCGATTTTTCAGTTCTGAGCTCATCCTTTTGATTTTTTGAAAGTGGTGAGGTTCCTGAGAAATTACTCTGGGGGAAGGGTCTTCCTTCACTTATGAATCTTCCTGCATCCTGATTCTGATTCAGGCCTTGCTGCCTCTTTGGGGGTGGAAAGTTGGAAGTACTTCCCTGGGCTTGGAATCTCTTAAAGTTAGAGGGTGCAGGTTTTGGTGGGACCTTTACTACAAAAGCTTTGGCAAAATCTTTTGCCATTCTTACTGCTTCAGTCATGGACACTGGCTTGGCATTTTTGACCAGTGTGTTTAAGGGTTCGTTCATTCCTCGAATGAACCTGGCCATGAGTTGCTCTTCATCAAGAGGTGGTGAATATTTGAGTAGAAGGGCAAAGGCCTGGTGATATTCCTCGATGGTTTTGCTCTCCTGCTTTAGTTCTAAGAATTCGTTCATTTTGGTTTCTAAAAATCCAGGAGGGCAAAATCTCTTTCTTAGATAGGTTTTTAGATCATTCCAGGATTGAGTATTTCTGTCCAGATGATTGGTGTCACAGTGGTTCCTCCATGCTACCCTGGCTGTTTCCACTATTTTCAGCCGGCCAAGAGCCATTTTGCTCCGCTGATTGTATCCTGTGACGTCAAAATACTCTTCCATGGCTTCCACCCATTTCTCCACAGCCTCGCCCAAGTTCTCCCCTTCTCCTTTGAAGGGTCCTGGCTGAGTCCTATGAAGAGCCTTGCGAACATCAAGGTCAAGCTCGTCATCTTCAGAGACAGGGTCTGGCTGACGACCACGGTTTCCTCGTCTCATGATTCTGCCAAAATTTATATATTAATAAATTTTTATTTGGATATTATTCATGAGATCCTATGACTTAAGAGTTCAAAAAAAAACAATTTCTTAAACAAGACAAGATCTTATTGGAGATCTATGATATATGTTCGATAATAGATTTTTCTTTATCAGCAGATCGTCCACTGCTGTAAACAATCATTTATACAACAGGAATTTTTTTTTTCCGGAAAACGTTTGTTTATTTATATAAAAGTTGCATTATGTACATAGAGCAGCTCGGCTCCAGAATTCAAAATCTCCTCAGGAAACGCATATGACGACGGTATTGGGCCATAGCCATGCCCTGATACAAATGTCCACTTACTGACAAGGGAGCTATTATATTCCATTTAGGAATAAAACAACTAAGAAGTCTGTAGACTTGGCATGCAAGCCTGAAATTCTGAGGCGTTGAATGATACAAAATGACGCCACGTACGATTTTCAGCTTTAACAAGATCATAGCCAATGAGAGGTTCTCCCACAGCATTGCACGGCGGTCGCAAGAGGCGTGGACATATTGCCCTGCAAACCACTTATGCTGAATTCTCTCCGCTGGGGTAGGAAAATATAAATCCTCGAAATGGCGCGCGACTCTTGTTCGGCTTATTCGAGTTGAAGCGGAAGAGATGAGATGCTCGAAGGTAAATGCAATCATATCTTGAGACTGGGTGAGGTCGGAAATACCAGATAAATGGGGAACTTCCATCTATAAAAACAATTTCTTTGATTAAAATTTCTTCATTAAAGAAACTTACGGAATGAAAATACATTATGAAAATGCTGTTTCTGAATTCTTTTACCAATTTAAGATAAGAATTTAATTATCTTTATTAGCTTTCAATTTCGCTCTGATACCAACTGTGAGATCCCTCCGCCCCCTCCGCGTGCGGACTCTCGGTAGCCGAACAGCGGAAGCAGCCCCCACATGCGCGGGGCAGGGTTTCTCACTCGGGGTCTCGCTCTCGAATGTCCGGGCACGAGACTAGGCTGGTGGTCACTCCAAAAAACGAAACCGGGAAAAATTTCCATGCCCGGAAAGCGGGGGCGATTCCGCCATTATGAATTTTTTTTATTTTTATTTTTTAACGAATTTTTCTAACGTGATCAATTCTAAGTTATCCTTTAACTGGATAAACCAGATAGAAGGAAACTATCACTGATATAATTTGATCATTTTAGTAAATTCAACGCTTTTTTCCTGATCCAGGTCAGGCACAGCCGTTGATCTACTTATTGAAAAATTTATCAGGAGATTATTTAACTACTCGAATCTTAGCGTAATCCTAAGATTTTGCAATTTGATTATTAAAACTCCACTGATTCCAGCCTAACCCCATCCGGCCCATGGGTTAGCCACCACCCTACCACTGGAATCGGTGGAACCAAATAAGTACTCACCCACCCATAATTGAATTGCCTTTCTTAACTTTAGCTTTAGAAAACAGATACGCACGCACTCCTCTTTATTAAAACTTTAATAAAAACAATCCTTGATAAACAATTTACGATTTATACATGTCATACTTCAAAATTTTCATTGAGTCCTTGTTTCTCAACAAAACAGTATCACTCTGGACTCTCCGTTGAGACCAGCAAGTCAACAACGAGATCCAGTGATAGATTATTAAAAAAAACATAGGTCCATCATATAATATCTTCCTCGACATACGCATGGATGTCCTCGGCACCGCGAGCCCGTGCATCGCCTGGTCAGAACCCTCCAGGATCCTCCTTAGGTGTCCTGGCACTTCACTCAGGGACCGCTTCGTCGGCCCTCGTCCATCGTACCGGAAGCGCACCATTTTAACCATACCGAGGCTGGTCAAGACCTCGGCAAGCCTTGCCGCGTGAGCTGTCCCTCGAACACTCCCCGCCAGCTGTTGCAACCGAACTTCCCTTAGATAAACATATATGCCAAATGCTCCCTCCAGCATTCTGGCGTAAGACAGTCTTTTAAGAAGGCAGGGTTTCTATGCAAGTTTATAGTTTTGATTTTTGTTTGACTACCATGAGTATATCATAAATCCCTAGATTCAATTTTCAATTCCAAACAGAATTCTTCAAATTCTGTTAACTTGATTCTTAGATCAAGTCACAAGTCTTAACTTAGTTTTTGATTCGATGGATGATTGAATACATTTTCCCCGAACTGGGCACATCGTCATTGATTGAAACTCACGAAGGAATTAGGCCTTGATCAATAATCTAAGTCCAAGTTTAGGTCTGAAAGGTTCTCTCTAAATTTATCTTCTCGAAAGGTACTATCTTAGTTTCTCTTTTTCTAAAATTTCCTACGATGAATATTTGTTTACAATTTCAAAACATGGATTTCTCGAGGAATATTCATTTACATCGATCTCCGATAAAAATTTATCTTTTTTTTAAAATACCTCTATACATTAAAATCAATTTTTATAAAAGTAACACTTTTGTAATAAAAATATATCTTTATACATACTCTTATGTATGAAAATAAAAATGATAAAAGTAACACTTTTGATATAAAAATTTAACCATTATGCATACTTCTATGCATGAAATAAAAATGATAAAAGTAACACTTTTGATATAAAATTTTATCCTTTATGCATACTTCTATGCATGAAAATAAAAATGATAAAAATAACACTTTTGATATAAAAATTTATCCATTATGCATACTTCTATGCATGAAAATAAAAATTGATAAAAATAACACTTTTGATATAAAAATTTATCCTTTATGCATACTTCTATGCATGAAAATAAAAATTGATAAAAATAACACTTTTGATATAAAAATTTATCCATTATGCATACTTCTATGCATGAAAATAAAAATTGATAAAAATAACACTTTTGATATAAAAATTTATCCTTTATGCATACTTCTATGCATGAAAATAAAAATTGATAAAAATAACACTTTTGATATAAAAATTTATCCATTATGCATACTTCTATGCATGAAAATAAAAAATGATAAAAATAACACTTTTGATATAAAAATTTATCCTTTATGCATACTTCTATGCATGAAAATAAAAATTGATAAAAATAACACTTTTGATATAAAAATTTAACCATTATGCATACTTCTATGCATGAAATAAAAATGGTAAAAATAACACTTTTGATATAAAAATTTATTCATTATGCATACTTCTATGCATGAAAATAAAAATTGATAAAAATTACACTTTTGATATAAGAATTTATCCTTTATGCATACTCCTATGCATGAAAATGAAAATTGCTAAAAATAACACTTTTGATATAAAAATTTATACATTATGCATACTTCTATGCATGAAAATAAAAATGGTAAAAGTAACACTTTTGATATAAAAATTTAACCATAATGCATACTTCTATGTATGAAATAAAAATGGTAAAAATAACACTTTTGATATAAAAATTTATCCATTATGCATACTTCTATGCATGAAATAAAAATGGTAAAATAACACTTTTGATATAAAAACTTATCCTTTATGCATGATATTAAAATTCAATTTCTCCATGATTATAATGAATTTTTTTCAATTAATCTAGGATGATAATTCCTAGAATATGGTAGGAAGTCCTCTTTTTATGCTTTGAATGAAATTATTTTATGCATAATTTTTATAAAAATTTTGCCATAGCTCCGCTGCTATGACTGATAAATCTCAATTTTTCTAAGGGATAAAGCTTATTATTAAGGAAATAATTAAAATGATCTCTAATTGGATCATTAATCCATAATGGATTGGATCATCAATATACATAAACTAAAAGCATAGAAAAAAGCCATTAATTTGGCCTCAAGCATAGCTTAATCTTGGGTTAAGGAAAAGCTTTATGAAAAGCTTGATTTGGATTGAGAATGGGTCATGAGTATGACCATTTCTTGAGTGAGAGAGAGAATTTACATACAAATCATTAGAATTTAAACATAAATGAAAATTAACCTCAATAGCATTTATTAAATTATGTAACTCTTCACTACTATTCACCAATAAACTTCAATAGCATTTAAAAAAAACATACCAATTAAGCTTCTCAAGCTTGAGAGGGGTTGAGAAGAGAGAAACATTGAGAAATTATAGAAAGATCAATATTCACTAATTACCTTACAACTTGCTTGATTCTTTGTTCACGGTAGAGGCCCCCAACCAATCAATTGGTTAAGTATGTTGATGGAGCCACTAATGGGGATTGAAGAAAGAGGGAAGCTCCAAAAACTAGTGAATTATTAAATGAATTCACAGTTCTTGGCTTAGGTGGAGTAGAGTAACGATGCATAAACACTATATATTTTTCAACAAGGGGGAGGCTTCTATTTATAGGAAAAATTGAGCTCCTAACCAAACAAACTGATTCTAGAATTTTCCAAATCAGTTTGGTCAATTTTTGACCATTTTTAGGTCAGTTAAGCTAACTTTTTGGAACTAGACTTGAATTAGGAGAGAGGAGAGATGAAATATCTCAATTTTTATGAGTTTAAAACTCATTCAAGCATGTGAAATATGCACCTCCTTTAAAGAACTCCCCTTCCTTACATATGTGTCATAATGGAATCATTTTAATATTGCTCATAGTTTTTTTACTAATAAACCTTGTACATTTTCAACTCTTCATCTTATGTGAAATATGCACCTCCTTTAAAGAACTCCCCTTCCTTACATATGTGTCATAATGGAATCATTTTAATATTGCTCATAGTTTTTTTACTAATAAACCTTGTACATTTTCAACTCTTCATCTTATGTGAAATATGCACCTCCTTTAAAGAACTCCCCTTCCTTACATATGTGTCATAATGGAATCATTTTAATATTGTTCATAGTTTTTTTACTAATAAACCTTGTACATTTTCAACTCTTCATCTTATGTGAGCATTTACTCATTTTTGGATACCCAAAATATCTCATATTTTTAATATTGCTCATAGTGTTTTACTAATAAACCTTGTACATTTTCAACTCTTCATCTTATTTGAGCATTTACTCATTTTTGGGTATCTTCTTTTACAAATTGGATTTATCTCCTCCCTACACATGGATTGATGCTATTGGCCCATAGGAACCTTAATTGGACCATAATCCAAAAATTTCTGAAAATCTAGACCCTTAGACTAAGGTCCTTTATACCTATTTCCAATTAATTCCAATTGTACATTGGAAAATTTTTTTTGAATTTCTGTTTCAGGGAAACTTATTTTAATAGGATGAGTTATTTTTCTATCCAAAAATATTCATAATCTGAATATTCTCTCTCTAGAATAATTTTTTCTCTCTAGGCTAAAACACTTAGAAATAAGATCTTTTATATTTCTGAAGAGGGATTTGATTACACGGGAAGATGCTGGACATCTTGAGAGGCTGGGGAGGAATCTTACAGCTACAGCATACTTGAGCTTATTAATGCTGATTTTGCAGGACCTATGGAAGTACAGTTGGTGGATCCAAGTATTATATGCTTCTTGTGGATGACCTCTCGCAAATCATGGGTTTATTTCTTACTTAAGAAGTCTGATGCTCTTTCTCATTTCAAGGTTTGGCTTGCCCAAATGCTAATCAAGCAAGTCAAAAGGTATCTTTTCTCAGGACTGACAATGGAGGTGAGCTTACAGCATTTGAGGATTTTCTAGCTTCAAAAGGCATACAATGACAAACCACCATACCCTACACTCCTCAGCAGAATGGTGTTGTTGAAAGAAAGAATAGAACGGTGAAGGAAATGGCCCACTCCCTCTTACATCATGCGATGCTACCTTCCTTCTTTTGGTGGGGTGAGGCTATAGCTACTTCAGTTTATCTTCTCAATCGCTCTCTTACAAAAGCAGTGGACGGCATGACTCCAGAGGAGGCTTTCACAGGCCACATGCCTACTATTTCTCATTTTCATGTATTTGGTTATGTTGCTCATGTTCATGAATGTGCCTTCTTCTAAGAGGAGGACTCTTGATGCTAAGTCCAAACCTATGATATTCACAGGATATGCTTCTCGCTCCAAAGGGTTCCATTTTTGGGATCCTTCTCATGAGGATATTGTTCTTTCATGGATGCCATGTTTGATGAGCATGTTTTTGGTCTTGATGAGTTACCACCTTCTACATCTCTCTCACACTCATTTCCATCTTTTGAGCTTGAGCCTCTCTCATTCCCTACAGTCTCATCCTCATCTACACCATCAGTTCCTACTTCATCCCCTTCATCCATTTCGATTGCGACACCTACTACTTCATTGGATTCTACACGGACTTTTGGTCCTCCAAAATGGGTTCGCTCTCTACTTCAGGATTCAGGCTATTGTTTTATGCTTGGTAAAGGACTTATTTCTTGGAAATGTCAAAAAGCAACGAATTACTTCTTCTTCATCGACAGAAGCAGAGTACAAGTCATATCTTGATGCCACTTCTGAAGCACTTTGGCTTTAACAAATTCTGAATCACCTTGGATGTTTATCTACTCCGACACTCATCTACTCAGATTCACAGAGTGCTATTACTTTAGCCAAAAATCTAGTTATTCGAGGATGATCCAAACACATTGATGTTTATTTTCATTTTGTTCATGATTGGATTTTTGAAGGTCGCATTCAGCTTGAGTATTGTCCTACCAAAGATAATGTTGCTGATTTGTTTACTAAGCCTCTTCCTCGACCTACCTTGGATTATCTTCTTCAGCGCGTTGGTGTTGGTCCTCCCATCTAGACTTGAAGAGGAGGTGTTGGATAGGTGTCATCTCCAGATGGTGTCACGCTAGTGGCACACTCTTTAGCCTCTAGGCATTTTTGGGATTTATAGCATTCATTTCCATTTTTTCCTATTTACACATTTTTGGGTGGAGGAAAGGGTGGAGGAACTTTTCTAGAGATCCGTTCATCTTATGCCTATATATATGAGGCATTGTAGTTCATTTCTAATCAAGTTGGCTAGTGGTTCATTGATGAGTTCTTGAGTACATTGTCTCTTCTCTCATATCTTCTTTCTCACAGTATTCGACCTATGAGATTGCCAATTTTCTCTGTGAGGTTGTGGTAGAGAACCTCTACCCATGTGTCAACCTCTACAGCTTTTACCATCCCAAAAGTTTTCCCCTAGATATGCAGTAGGGTTTGTGTGTAAGATTTATCATCTCTACTATAGACCTCATCTTCTTCTACCTGCCCTCATCAGCATTCTCAATTATTTTGTATTCCTTTGCACCCTCATCAACATTCTCAATTATTTTGTATTGCTTTGCCTTTCCTTCTAGTGGGCCAAACTTTGCGATAAGGTTCTCATCTTTTGTTGGCTTGATTTTGACCTCCCCCTCTGCTGGCAAGCGGAATACGCATTAACTGTATGCCCAGATAGTAGTGTAAAGGCCCCAAATTTGACCCAAAAAAAAACTAGAGGCCAAGGATGGCAAAAGGATCATGTGCTTAGACTAAAGCTTCATAGGAGTTGCCAGCTTATGCAATATGAATGAATATAAATCACCTAAGTCTCAATTATATCAAATCGATAGTTTGTCTAGATATACCACTTGACCAAATGGATGCTAGGAGGATCACAGTGAAGTTTAGTAATGAGAGAGTAGGGAACACATCAAAGCTTGCTAAAGAGAGAACATGGAGCACAACGATGCTTAGTGTTGCATAGTAGAGAAATGCAAACCAAGCAAGGCGTGCATTTGAATGAGAAACTATAGTGCACTCCAAGCATTGTTGTGGCACATGCTTCCCCTTATTATGGTAATAATTTCTCGATTCTCTCATGATTCTTCAAAATTCCTTTTAGATATATCCCCTTAGTGCCTATTGCATAGATTGCAAGGTTGATTATGATTGGGTAGTGGTGGGGCAAGATTGATGTGATGCCTTTCCCTTTCCATACATGCGTTCTTTTACGGGGCACCACCATTGGTTTTCTTGCTACCTCCATGTGATTAACAACTAGCTCTTCCCTTTCCATACATGCTAAAATTACATTTACATCAATGGTTTTTAAATTTAGACTTTGTGCTTCTCCTTTTTTTCTCTTTCCAGAATCCTATCCCGATCCCAATTATGGATTGTGATCGGATGCGGATTGTGTTTTCTGGATCCTTTTCGATTCTTGATTTTCTTATCCTGCTTGTGTCCTTTTCTAATATGACACCCTTCCATAATATGGCTTTAGCTTGTATCCGTTCACCAACCTCTTTAACTTCTCTTCATCGAGGCTTGCGAACTCAAAAGTTCATGTCCCCATATTCTTAATGATCCTGTATGGGCCAGTCCATCTCATCTTGAGTTTTCCTAGATAAGGTCCCATTCTTGAGGAGAATAACAAAATTGCATCTCCTTCCTAGAAGATCTTGAATTTGCTATTCATGTCCACTAGGAGCTTCCTTCTCTTTTGGACAGTTTGAGCTGTCTCCATGCACTGTACAATCTCTTTTCATCTAATTTCAGGAGCTTCCTTCTCTTTTTGCACAATTTCAGCTATCCATGCACCGTACAGTAGCACCGTACAATCTCTTTTCATTTAATTTTAGGAGTTTCTCAATCCTATGAATTTCTGATTCTTCCAAGGTTACCCTTTTTGCCCACCACGACAATTCTGAGACTTTGGGTTAGGAATTCCATGGGTACCACTGCTTCCAACCCATACACCATGCTAAATGGTGTGAGTCTTATCACATTCTCTGTAGGCTGTCCTGAATGCAAAGTGAAGTTTGGTGTTCGAATCTATCCTATTCTCATTCATTGTCTTCATTAAAATTCCTTTTAGGATCCTCTTTATAGATTTTGCTTGTCCATTGGCCTATGGGTAATAGACTATTCAGGTTTTGTGTATTACCATGCGCTCCTCTATCAGCCTCTTGATCACTCATTGAAGAAATGGATTCCTTGATCACTGACTATCTCAATTACGCATCCGAATCTTGTCATGATTGTTTTGTACATAAATTTTGTTGATGATGCCTTGTGGTTTTTCAAATCTTTTTCTTCTACCCATTTTGTGTAATAATCTATGGCAAATGTACTTGTTTCCTATCCTCTAAGCTGCCTCTAAGCTGCTGGCTTCAATGGGCCCACAAAGTCCAGACCCCATTTTGGAATGGCTCAAGTGGTAATATAGGCTTGTGAGGCATTTTATCTGAATCTTTTGGTTACCCTAGCCTTTGGCACATGTCGCACTCATTTGCAAACGTGTGGGCATATTTAAGGTTGTTGGACACCATAGTCCTACTTGGAGCACTTTACTTCCTATGATTTCTCCAGAAAAGTGGCCTCCACTGATTTCTTCATGCAGCTTGCTATTCATGTTCAGGAACACATCTTCTCAGAATCTAGTCTATGCCCATTTTGTATAATTGTCCTACCCCCACCACCATAAATGACTTTCTTTGGAGGGTCGTCTTTTTTATTTGATCCCTTAACATGTACTCTAGAAAAGACAAGTCAAAGAGGAATTACAACATTTCATCATACCAACTTGGTTTTTCTCCATCTATGATGAAGTGGTGTGCATTTGGAAAATTGTCCTTCACCCCATATGGAGCTTCTTCGAACTTGAGTCTGGACAAGAAATCTACATTGCATGTTTATTTCCTAGGGTGTGTTTAATTGTGAACTTAAACTTCTATAAGAGCATCCATCTGGCTAGCTTGCCTGCTAAGTTTAGCTTAGTTACCTGATACAAGAGTACCTTATAATACCATATAAAATTTAAAAACATTCCCCAAGAGATAATGCCTCAATTTCGTTATTGAGTAGATCATTCCCAGTAGTGACTCCTTCTCCATGGTGGAATAATTCCTTTCTACTTTAGATAGTCTTCTTCTTGCATAATACATCAGTCTGAACCATCCTTCATGCGATTCCTACATTAAGGCACCTCCTATGGCCAAGTTGGAGGCATCCACCATGAACACATAGAACACTAGCTCAAAGTTTGGCTATTGGAGAATTGGTGATGAAGACATCATCCTTTTCAGATTTTGAAATGCTTCCTGATATGATCCTAACCAGCCATAATCCACATCCTTCATAGTTAGATTGTACAGAGGTATTGCTACATTTACTAGAAATCTCATGAACATGTTGTGCCACTTTAATAATCCCACAAATTTGGGAAATTTCTTGTTATTCTTAGGTGGTTGCAACTTCACTATGATTTCCACTTTTGCCAAGTCCATTGCTAGTCCTTCCGTTGTGATACTATGTGTCCACAACAAGGATCCACTTGTGACTACAAAGGTGCACTTAACTGGGTCAAGACTCATTAGTCTATCTTTTCCACATTATTAAGTTCTTTATGTGATATTAATTTTTTCCAAACACGATGAAGTCGTCCACAAATACCCTCATGAAGGTGGTCAAATATTCATAGAATATTTCTTACACCATTCTCTGGAATGTAGCTAGAACATTCTTCAATCCAAAGGTCATCACATTAGAGGCAAATGCCCCCCATTCAATCACAAATGTTGTTTTCTCTTTATCTTCTAGAGCCATGCGTACCTAATTGTAACCATTGAATCAATCTAAAAATGAATATATCTCATGTCCTGCTAACAACACCTAATAGTGAGTCTATGAATGGTAGAGGGAATGGATTTCAAAAGCTGTAAAAGTTTTTCCTTAAATTCCTAAGTCAATTTTGCACTGACTTTGACTTACTTGGGCTCTTTTTCATCTCCTAGGTTTATTTCTTCAAGTTTATCTTCTTGTACTTTGATGTTGTGTCTCTAAATTTTCTCTTCTTCCTTCTTGAGACCAAAAACACCATATTAGATAAAGTGGGAAAAATCCCATTCCCAGGTTGGTAGTATTTTTCATTTTTATGTGCTTTCTGTGTGAAAAAATATTAAAAGGCTATGTAAACTTGTTAGGAAATATATGATATATACTATGAAATTAGGAGCCCCCATGTGCCACATTGTTATTTTAATAGTCCAAGAACAAGATAAAAGAATGGTCCTAGGACCATTCTAAGGCTGTAGAGTAAAGAGAAACTCCTGTAATTTGGTGCTTTTTGAAATAAAATTAGAACAAACCCTATATGAAACACATTGAAGTTAGATGGGAGTTTGTGGGCAATCAACCATTCTAGCGTTAATGTGCACCTTCAAATAATAAGTAAAGTTTTAGTTTGAATAATAGAATAAGCTTTACTCTAGGACCATTCAAAACTCCTTGTGCAAAGCTATTAGTGCAAAGCTATTAGTGCTAATCCAACCTTGAGCAAGGGGCTTTAAATTATAGAAGGACTTGAAAAGAGAAGACACTAAATAATAGATTGTAGAATGGTTTTTAGGTACATTGTGATTGTACAAGACATCATGAATATGAGGGACAAAAATTGGTATATGAGGGACAAAAATTGGTATATGCAGAAAATTAATATGAGATTAACACAAGAAGACACTAATTGTGATTAGACATGAACCAAACTTACATAATCACTTGATCATGACTTGTACCTTATTTAGAGACTCCTCTACCCTATTTTTAGTTGCATGAGTTGCATGAACAACATGCACCAACCATTTGTAGGCTTTACACACCAACCACTGACCACTAGCCTATCAACCACATATTAATTTGGACTAAGGAGTTGGGATTACATTTATCCAACAATCCTCCCTTAAGACCAACTTCTTACAAAACATGAATCAAGTCTAAGAAACCTCCTTGACACAATGAGTAAGAGTCCCCCCTTAATAACAACATAGGGTAGTGTACTCTCCTCTACAACTCGTCAAGTTGGAATAACATAAGTCTTGACTCAACCACATACATGACATAATCTAAAAAGCATAATCCTCATCTACATATTTTATACTAAGACTAGAACAAAGATTTGTTTCATCTTGTTGGTTGACTTCTTCAACCACATGTGCCTTTGCTTTCTTTTGATCTTTTTGATAGCACTTTGAGGATGGATGATTCGTCTTTCCACAATACTCACAAGGATGTTTGGAGAAACAAGCCTTAGTAAGATGATTTGTATGACCACAAATAGTACACTTCTTCTTTGCCGATGTCGTAGTAACAGTATATGCATAAGGATCTATCACATCCTTTGTAATCTTCTTGTCTTCTTCTTGCAAAGAATTTATGATACTTTCCAAAGAAGGGACTGGCTCCTTCTCTTTAAGTACCGTTACAATTTGTCTAAAGCTTGAAGGTAAGCTTTTGAGCAGGATAGCAATAGCATCTTCTTCAGGAACAGGAGATTTAACATAAACTAACTGTGTCATTAAGCTCTTTAACCTATTAATCAAAGCTGCTAAATTTTCATTACTCTCCTTGGTTAGATCAAAGAGTTGCGTCTTCAAACTGATCTTGGAATGCTTTGCCTTTGCACCAAAAGTACGTTCTAATAATTCCCAAGCTTCCATAGCTGACTCAATATCATCAATATAATGAATAAAATCATCTTCTAAAGCAGTAATGATAATACCAAGTGCTTGTTCATCTTTTTCTTGAAGTGCAGCCATTGTAGCCCTTGTAACTGTAGCAGAAATACTAGATTCATCTTCAGTAAGTGGCTTGACCATACTCCACAGATTTTTCTTCATGAGGTAGCCTTCACCTTGATTTGCCAGGTATGGAACCCAGTTCCGTTGAATTTGTCAGGGAATTTGAAACTCATGATGATAAAATATGATGATTAATATTGAGAACTTGCTCACATAGATGATTTAAGCCCAAATAACAAAAATATCATCAATATAACTCAAAATTGGTATCACCATATACTTGGAGCAGAAACTGCAGAAAAGGGGTGACTGGAAATTTGCTCCGTATAGTAGCTACAGTACACCAAATAGCACAATATTTGAGATGCTGAATCTTCACTTGATGCACTTACATCACTCAAAGGAATTGGCGCAATTCGAAGTGAAGACGGCACTGAACAGAAAACGGGCGTTTTGGCTATAGTGATGCAAAATTCGAGCTGCTGCGTTGAAATTGGGCGATGAGAGCTGAGCTGTAGCCTGCGTGGGAGCTAATCTATGAGTCTATATCCAAATCTTGAGGTATGATCAACTCAGGTGCACACACAGAATCAATCTACAGTAAGGGGTGCAAACAGGAAAAATTGGCTATGGTAATTAAGAATTTGATTAGGGTTTTTTTCTAATAAACTAAGCCTAATTGAGTCAAGCTCTGATACCAAATGTTAGATTTGATAACTAAGCTATGAAGATTGATCAAAACATCCTCAAGGTGGATCAAAGATTGTACAAGACATCATGAATATGAGGGACAAAAATTGGTATATGTAGAAAATTGATATAAGATTAATACAAGAAGACACTAATTGTGATTAGACAGGAACCAAACTTACATAATCACTTGATCATGACTTGTACCTTATTTAGAGACTCCTCTACCCTATTTTTAGTTGCATGAGTTGCATGAACAACATGCACCAACCATTTGTAGGCTTTACACACCAACCACTGACCACTAGCCTATCAACCACATATTAATTTGGACTAAGGAGTTGGGATTACATTTATCCAACAACCATGAATAATCTTAAATCCGTATCTCAATACTTCTAAATCCAGGTGTGAATTCCAAACAGAATTCCTCGAATTCTGTTAACTTGATCCTCAGATCAAAATCAAAAGTCTTAACTTAGTTTCAGATTCGGTGGGGGATTTGAGTACATTTTTCCTGAACTGGGCACATCGTCATTGGTTGAATTTGACAAAGGAATTAGGTCTTGGTCAATAGTTTGAATATGAGTTTGGGTCTCGAAAGGTTCTTCTTAAACTATCTCTCTCGAAGGTACTATTTCAATTTCTCTTTTTCTAAATTTCATTCGACGAATATTTGCTTACAGGTTTCTAAAACATGAATTCCTTATGAGAGGAATAAGATAGTCATTTATCTCGATCTCTGACTTCGATAGTTTTATTGAGTTTTTTCATTACGGTAGCATTTCTTCTCACAAATTATCTACTTATTCTTTTTTCTAATTTTTGTGAAAATTAAATAGAGGATTAAGGAGAACCCTTATTTAATTATAAAGATTCTATATGCATCTAATTATGCATAAAATCCGATTCTGATGAAAGTCACACTTTTATCATCATAAAAAAATCATTTATGGTGAAAATCACTCTTTTAATAAAAATATCTTTTATGCACCCATTTATGCATAAAAAACCATTTAGGATGAAAATCACACTTTTAATATAAAAAAATATCTTTTATGCACCCATTTATGCATAAAAATCATTTATGAGATGAAAATCACACTTTTAATATAAAAAATATCTTTTATGCACCCATTTATGCATAAAAATCATTTATGATAAAAATCACACTTTTAATATAAGAAAATATCTTTTATACATCCATTTATGCATAAAAACTATTTATGATGAAAGTAACACTTTTCTAATAAAAAATAATAATCTTTTATGCATACTTCTATGCATAAAAATCAAATATGATGAAAGTAACACTTTTATATTTAAAAAATAATCTTTTATGCATACTTCTATGCATGAAAATCAAATATGATAAAAGTAACACTTTTAAAATTAAAAAATAATCTTTTATGCATACTTTTATGCATAAAAATCAAATATGATAAAAGTAACACTTTTATATAAAAAAATAATCTTTTATGCATACTTCTATGCTTGAAAATCAAATATGATAAAAGTAACACTTTTATATAAAAAATAATCTTTTATGCATACTTCTATGCATGAAAATAAAATATGATAAAAGTAACACCTTCATAATAAAAAAATAATCTTTTATGCATAAAAATCAAATATGATAAAAGTAACACTTTTACAATAAAAAAATTAATCTTTTATGCATACTTTTATGCATAAAAATCAAATATGATAAAAGTAACACTTTTATAATTAAAAATAATAATCTTTTATGCATACTTTTATGCATAAAAATCAATAATAATGAAAGTAATACTTTTATAATAATACTAATTTTCTTTTATACAAATAATCAAAATGCATCTTCTATGCATGAAAATGACACTTTAGAATATAGAAATCATAAGTATTACTCTTTTAGAATAATGAAAGATTATACTTATTTCCAATTTTTTTTGAAAAATTTCACCATAACCTCCTTTGTATGGCTGACCATTTTTCAATTTTAAGTCTCTAAAATTAATTAGAAATGCATCAAGAGTATTTAAATCATTCTAAAGTAACACTTTTCTACTTATTTTTAAGAGAAACATTATGAAAAACTTTATTTTATTCATTAATCATTCACCTAGGATAAAGAATGGTTGGATTTACTAGAAAAGAGAGGGAAATGCCTTTTGCAACAATGAGGCATAACATCACTTGCAATCTTAGAGAAGACAAAAAGCATAAAAAACCATAAAAACCATAAAATAAATGGAAAAGAGAAGAATCACCAACTTACTAATGAATTTTGAGAGCTTTCCTTTGACTTGATGGTTTGAGGGTTCAACTCTTGTTTGAGACAAGAGTGGCCAACCAATCTTCTAGAAGAAGGAAGGTCAAAAACTAATGAATTATGAATACAATTCACTGTTTTTGGCACTTGGGTTTCAACAAAGGGGAGGGCTTCTATTTATAGGAAAAAGTGAGCTTCTAACCAAGCCAATTGATTCTAGAATTTTCCAGATCAGTTTGGTCAATTTTTGACCATTTTAAGGTCAGTTTTGCTCACTTTTTGGATCTAGTTGAAACAGGAGAGAGGAGAGATAAAAATATCCCATTATTTGGGAGTTTAAAACTCATTCAAGAATGTGAAATAGGTGCCTCCTTCATGAGGGGAATTCCCCCATACAGAGGTGTCAAAAATGCATCATTACTTCTAAATATCTCCCTTTTTTAACTATTAACCTTGTCCTTAGTCAACTCTTCATCTTATGTGAGTATTTACTCATTTTTGGGGGATTTTTCTTTTATTTCTTCATTTATCTCCTCCCTACATTTGGATGAATCTTATTGGTCCATAGGAACCTCAATTTAAAATTTCGAAAAAAATCTTCACCCCCAGGATAATGCCTCTTGAATAGATTATACATTAGGAACTCAATGGAGTCTTTTTGGGCCCTTTAATTTGCCATGAGGTTATGGAAACGTTTAACTTTTTGACAAATAGGAGCCCGCCATGTAAGCAAAAACCAATGGTTTGTAAGAGAGGTGTAAGAGTGGTCAAAGGGTGCACTTTTTTCCCCACCAAAAAGGGGAGGGGGCAATTTTACAATTTTCGGACCTCCATAACTTCTACATACAAGCTCCGATTTGAGCGGAGATTATAGATCCGTGATCTACACATCAAGAGCTTTCCATAGATATGTTACATGATATGGTTTTATCCGCTAGATTTTAAATTCCATTTTCCCCCCAAAATTCAAATTCGAATAAAGTAGCCGTTTTGAAGCTTCTAATTAGAAAACGTTTCTTCTTAAGAGAAAAGGTTTGACTCCCTTAAACTGCCAAATAAAAGGGCCCAAGAAGACTCCATTGAGTTCCTAATGCTTAATTTCTAATGCACCTTCTGAAAATCTTTTTGAACTTCTGTTTCAGGGAAACTTATTTTCATAAGATGAGATATTTTTCTATCCAAAAATGTTTAAAATATGAATATTTTCTTTCTAGAACATTTTCTCTCTCTAGGCCAAAACTGGTAGAAACAAGATCTTTTATATTTCTGAAGAGGGATTTGATTACAGGGAAAGATGTTGGACATCTTGAGAGGCTGGGGAGAAATCTTACATTCTCTCCCACTTGAAAAACGCGAGATGTCCTCATCTCGCAAACTCGGGATAATCCCGCAACAAATCGACTTCATTCTCCCAGGTGGCATCTTCAAAAGGATAGAACTTCCATTTTACCAATAATTCTCTGAGAATTCTATTTCTGAGAATCTTTTCTCGAACATCAAGAATTTCTTCAGGTTGGAGTTCCATCTGCCCTTCGGTTGAAGAGGCTAGGATTTCATCATCAAGCACATGATTTGGGCTTGGCACATATTTCTTTAGAAGGCTTACATGACATTATGAACTTTGAGATGAGGAGGCAGAAGAAGCTCGTAGGCTGTCACCTACTTTCTTTGTGATCAGATATGGCCCTTAATATCTGGGGGATAACTTCTTGTACTTCCCAAGAGATAAAGAACTTCTTTACAGACATGTAGGTTTTGATGAAACCTGGATGTCCTGCCTATAAGGCTATCATGGGCTTCATTCAGAATTTGCTCCTTGGTTCCCTCATCATTGGGAATGCATAGCTTGCAATTATAATACATAATGCCATCATCCAGGCTGTACCCTTGAACTCTGTTCAACTCCTGAGGAGTTATGCTTTCCTGCATAAGTAGGGTAGCAATAGGGCCAAAGAATCTATCCTGCATGATCTTCTCACTTGCTTGAATAATCAAAGGATTTGATATTACAGTAATTGCAAGCAAGGAGGCTTTTCTGCTGAGGGCATCTGCTACCACATTTTCTTTGTCTGGGCGGTACTTGATTTCAAAATCAAATTCCTGCACGGTCTGCATCCACCTTCTTTGGCGCATGTTGAGGTCCTTCTTTGGCGCATGTTGAGGTCCTTCTGAGTAAAGATCCACTTTAAGATCTGATGATCTATCATCAAAGTGAATCTTTTTCCTAGTAGGTAATGTCTCCACAACTTTAAGGCATAGACTACTGAAAGTAATTCTAGGTCGTGGACAGCATAATTCCTCTCATGCGTTCTGAGCTTTCGGTATTCATAGGCTACTGCATGACCTTCCTGCATAAGTGCACCTCCCAAGGAAAAACCACTGGCATCAGTTACTACCTCAAAGGATAGAGAGAAATCTGGCAGCTTCAGAATGGGACTGGTTACCAAGGTGGTCTACAGCTTATCAAAAGCACTCTAGCATCTGGCAGACCACTGAAATGGGGTATTCTTTTTGAGAAGGTTACTCAGGGGGGAAGCTATGAGAGCATACTTTGGTATAAAAATTCTATACCAACCAGTCAGTCCCAAGAATCCTCTGACTTCTTTCATTGTCTTTGGTTCCAGCCAATCTATGACTGCTTGGACTTTTGTGGAATATGGAGAAATTTCATCTTTGGATACCAAAAAGCCCAAGTATTCAACGTGGTCGACAGAGAAAGTACATTTGCTCTTTTTGGCAAAGAGTTGATGCTTCCTTAGAATCTCAAGAACTTTTCTAACATAAGTCTTGTCAGCTGCATTCCTTGAGTAAATCAGAATGTCATCAAAGAAAACTAGAACAAAATCATCCAAGTATTCTATGAGGATGTCCTGCATTAAGCGATTGAATGTAGCTGGGGCATTAGTTAATCCAAATGGCATGACAGTAAATTCATAATGCCCATAGCGAGTATTGATGGCTATTTTTGGTATATCTTGATCTCATTGATCCTGATCTGGTAATACCCGGATTGAGATCTATCTTTGTGAAGATTTGGGCTCCATTTAGCCTATCGAGAAGCTCATCAATTCTTGGGATAGGATACTTATTCTTAACTGTCAGAGCTGATTTAGACCTCTGTAGTCCACACAGAGTCTAAGCGTTCCATCTTTCTTTTTCTGAAAGAGAATTGGCGCACCCCAAGGTGAAACACTAGGTCTTACAAACCCTTGTTCTTACAGCTGTCTAAGCTATTCCTTGAGTTTGATGGCTTCAGGAACTGGCATTTTATATGTGCACAGGGCTACTGGCTGAGCTCCGGGGGTCAATTCAATCACATGATCTACTTCCCGAATTGGAGGCATTTCAGTTAGCTCTGCTGAGAATAGATCATCAAATTCACTCTTATCCTTAATTGTGAATTGATTCAATCCTTTGTAGTCAATATAGAGTCTTAACGTTCCATCTTTCTTCTTTTGAAAGAGAACGGGCACACCCCAAGGTGAGACATTGGGCCTGACGAATCCCTGCTCTAACAGTTGTCTTAAATATTCCTTTATTTCTATGGCTTCAAGAACTGGCATTTTGTAAGCACGTTGGGCTATTGGGGCTGAGCTCCGGGGGTTAATTTGATCTCATGATGGGTTGTTGCAAGATCAGGGTGTCCAGTTTTATCCAGTTTATACTGGACTGGGACAATGCTTGGAGAGCAAATTTTGGGGACAAGGTACTTAAAATGAGATCAAGCAAATAATAGAAAATATGCTTGCCCTTAAATTAACCCAATATTACTTAAATTAATAAAAATTAGTCTAATTAATCAAAATTAATCAAAAATATGATGAAATGATAAACAAATGATCTTTCCATACTTAGAGTGATCCAATTTATTTTTCCATAGATGCACCATTACAAGTACACTAGTCCCTATAGGTTTTAGATGATTCATATCAAAAATGTAATTTTACTAATTAGATTATTAATATTTGCAGGCCTTCTGATAGTCTGGAAGAATTTTGAAAAAGAGATCATTAAAAATCCAACCATTGGATTTGCAATTTTTACTAACCACCACATTCTACTAATGTCTCAGTATCTACCCACTCTTTTGATCTACAAGATTGAGGATTTTAAGTGGTAGCTATTGTGGGTACAAAAAGTGGCGTATATTATAACATTTTAAAGACCTTGAAATATTTAAAGAAAATAGACAAATATCATAAAATTTTCTTGAAAAATCAAGTTAAGCTCCATATTATGTGAAGACCTAAGGTACAAAGTGGGAATCTCATATGAGTTTATATGTAAAAGATATTAGCATATTATGGAATCAAGTCAAATTTGGGACAGGGTGTATACATTGACTTTGTACCTAAGAAAATGAGGACTTTTGACTATCTAATGCTTAATCAAATTATGAAACTATATTTCCAACTTTGAATATGATGTTCCAACAAAAGAACTTGAAACAAAATTCCTTCATTTACTAGGAGAGATTAGCCACTAAAGGTAAACAAATGCCTGTTTTTTTACTATTTATAGGGTGCCTGAGTGGACAAAACTGGGCACCCTGATCTTGCAACCACCCTGATCTACTTCACGAGATAGAGGCATCTCAGCAGTCAGCTCTTCAAGAAACACATCTGCATACTCACTTAACCACTCTGGTTCTTTAGCCTTGCATTTTATGTCTATTGGATTCATTTTAACGACATACACAACTTGCTTCTTTCTGAGCCCTTTTAATAATTTGGAAGCCTTGACTAAATATAGCACTGGGGATCCAAAAATTCCTATTCCTTGAACTTTACTCCCGTGAAGGAAAAGGAAAGAGATGGTTCCTTTGTGACAATGAATGTCAGCCTGGTTCTTTTCGAGCCAATCCATTCCAAGGATTCTATCATATATTCCCAGGGGTTGGGGACTCTGAACTGGCACTCTATTACGTTCCCATCTAGACTAAATTGAATAAGGTCAGTCTCAAGGTGAGAGAAGAATCTTCCCAGTGGCTAATTCCACTTGTATAGGTTTCCCTGATTTTTGATTTAGGACTAGTTTACGCAGACATCCTCGGGAAATAAAAGAATAAGTACTGCCTTAATCAATCAAAAGCTTGAATTGCTTACGCTAGTATTCTGCTGGAGTCTAGAGGACTGAGAATTGACGGTTATTTCCCTGATGCTCTATCGCTGCATAGATCTATCCTTTCTCTTCCTCCACTTCCTCAGCTATGGTGACTGCTCTGGCTGCTACCATCTAAGGTGGAACTCTCTCTCTTTGGTTATTATGGGAGGGAGTTCGAAACTGCTTTGCATGGAGGCTGCAGGCTGAGCTGGCACTCTTCTTGGGTTACCCTGATTCTGGCGTGGGGGACCTTGGTTGGGGATTGAAATGAAGGAGTTTGTCTCGGAACTCTGGGACCTTGGCTTCCTTGGCCCACAGAAGGAGATGGGCAATCCTTGAGTTGGTGTGCCCAAGTCCCTGACATCCAAAGCATCTGTTCTCGCTTTGAAGCTCTTTCCTTTACATCCTGGAGAGAGCCGGAGTTCTTGAGAATGTACCTCGGGGGAAAGGTCTTCCTTCATTTCTGAAGCTTCCCGTCTCCACATTCTGGTTAGGACCTTGGTGTCTCCTTTGGAGGCGGAAAGTTGGAAGAACTTCTCGGAGTCTGAAATCTCTTGAAGGATGAGGGAGCTGGCTTTGGCGGGACTTTTACGATGAAGTCTTTGGCAAAGTCCTTCGCCATTCTGACAGCTTCAGCCATGGACACTGGCTTGGCATTTTTGACCAGTGTGTCCAAGGGTTCGTTCATTCCCCGAATGAATCTGGCCACCATGAGTTGCTCTTCATCTAGAGGTGGTGAATATTTGAGTAGAAGAGCGAAGGCCTAGTGATATTCCTCGATGGTTTTTCTCCCCTGCTTCAGCTGTAAGAATTTGTTCATTTTGGTTTCCAAAAATCCAGGGGACAAAATCTCTTCCTTAAAGAGGTTTTAAGGTCGTTCTAGGATTGACTATTTATGTCCAGACGGTTGGTGTCACAATGGTTCCTCCATGCCACCCTGGCTGTTTCCACTATCTTTAGCCTGGCAAGAGCCATTTTGCTTAGCTCATTGTAGCCGGTGACGTCAAAATATTCTTCCATAGCTTCCACCCATTTCTCCACAGCCTCACCCAGGTTCTCACATTCTACTTTGAAGGGTCCTGGTTGAGTTCTATGAAGAGCCTTACGAACGTCCAAGTCAAGTCATCATCTTCAAAGAGAGGGTCTGGCTGACGGCTACGGTTTCCTCGTCTCATGATTCTACCAAAAATGATATATTATTAAATTTTTATTTTTGATATCGTCCACGAGATCCTAAGACTTAAGAGGTTCGGAAAACAATTTCTTAAAACAAGACAAATGATCTTATTGGATATCTATGACATGTGTCCGGTAATAGATTCTTCTTTATCAGTTCGTCCCATAAACAATCACTTATACAGTAGGGAATTTTTCTCTAGAAAACATTTCTTTATTTATATAAAAGTTTCAATATGTACATAGAGCAGCTTGGCTCCAGAAATCAAAAGGTTTTTATTATCAATTTCTTATAAGAATCCATTTATCCTTATTAGCTTTCAACAAAGCTCTGATACCAGCTGTGAGGTCCCCCGCCCGCTCCGAGGCTCTTGTCGGCCCGCGGAAGCGGCGTCGGCCTCCCGCGCGGGCGGGGTCCACACACTTGGGGCCTCGACTACGGATGTTCGGGACGAGAGGCTAGCCTAGGCGGCCCCTTCGAGACCGAACCCGAAAGACTCCCCTCACTCGGAAGGCACGGGCGATTTCGCCAATTGGGAAAAATCTTCTAACGGGGAAATTACTCTAACGAGTCAAGTCTTAACTAGAAAAAACTGATCTGACCAAACCTGAAGTTACATGGTCAAATCAAGAAGAGACTTGCACTTGGTCCATGGAATCACCGCTTTTTTCCTCATTTACGAGGCACAGCTGATGATCCCCTCCCACAAAACAAGGTCTTCTCACATTAGGATTTAAAACTAAATATTGTAACTAATCGTATCTAGTTGTTTCTCAGGAATTCTCCGATCCAGCCCAACCCCATCCGGCCCATGGGTTAGCCAACCACCTCTGACCATGAATTGGTGGGATTCCTTTATAAAGATTTTGTTGGGTTTTTGCCCGAGTATTGAGGAAAAGAGTTCCCACGCCCCCTAGCCGGTGATTCATGCAAAAATCAAGGTAGGCATACCATGTTTACACACCCAATATGAACTTGCTGTTTATAACAGATTTGACTGGCTTTAAAATAGAAATCATAATATATCTGATCATCATTTTCCAAAATTTTGAGTCCATTGTATTACAAAAATGTATCCTCTGAACTCTCCGTTGAAGAGTAGCTGGCCAACTAATGAGATGCAGTATCAAAATTTGGTTCCCAAAAATCTTTCCTTTTTGTCCATCCGAAATCTTCCTCGACGTACGCATGGGTGTCCTAGCAACCGTGAGCCTGTGCATCGCCTGGTCAAGACCCTCTAGGATGCTCCTTAGGTGTCCTAGCACTTCACTCAGGGACCGCTTCGTTGGTCCTCACCCAGCGTATCGAAAGCGCACCATTTTAACCATACCGAGGCTGGTTAAGACCTCGGCAGGCTTTGCCATGAGCAATGTCCCTCGATGACTCCCCGCCAGCTGTTTCAACAAACCTCCTCTTAGAAAAACATAAGCCAAATGCTTCCTCTAGCATCCTGGCATAAAATAGTCCTTTGAATGAAAAAAAAACAGAAGTTCCAATGCAAGTAAAATTCGAGTTTGAGATCGATTCCGAAAACCCTTTTTCCATAATTCCCAGTTTCATAATGAGGATCCTTGATCTCTCATGAGGGTAATCTACCCATCATTTTGTCCATTTGTCCAACTAGATTCTTGGTGAGTTTGGTCAAGGCAAAACTAGATTAGTTCCGATAGTCTATTCTTTGGATTTAGTAACTAGAATTAGTCACGAAGTTTTTATCTGATTCAGATTGAGAGAAGGACAATTAGGTTTACTGTCCGTCCCTCTCGTAGCCTAACCAAATTCATTTGGTTTAGTTCTACAAGGATTCCCTTTAACTAAACATCTAGATTTTGGGTAAATATCAATTTAGTGATTCTACCAATTAAAATATCCAAAAATATTCTTTATGCCACATAATTTCTTAGCCTTAATTCATTAGGTAGAATTATGATGGAAACTCATCTTTTGACACTAAAAATTAATTCATCTTTTGACACTAAAAATTAATTCAAATCCATCTTTTCTTAAATATCATAAAAATTCTTCTTTTAACTAAAATATCAATACTTATTTTTTTGAATAAACTTGAAATCCTTCTTTTTCTCATTTCAATGAGTGCAATCCAATTATGGTGGGAGTTCCTCTTTTACCATAAATTAAATCTACTTAAAATTTTTCTTAAAAATTACATAAAAATATCCATTAATTCCATTAAGCTTAAAATTCCACTTTTCTCATTTAAACATTTGAATTCCAATATGGTTGGAATTCCTCTTTCACCATTTAATCTTATCTATACAAAAAGATACATTTAACTAAATTTTCTCTTAAATTTTAAATAAAAATCTTCATCAATTCCTTTACACTAGGAATTACACTTTCCTTATTTAAATATTTGGATTCCAATATAGTGGGAATTCCTCTTTCATCATTTAAAATTTATCTATGCAAAAAGATAAATTTAACTAAAATCCTTCCTTAATTTTTAAATAAAATATACATTATTTTAGCATTCCAATTTTTTTCTCTTAATTCATTGGAATACATGGATTTCCATTGTCATGGGAATTACTCTTTTAACATAAAAAATGAATTACTAGAAATTTCTTTTTTTTCTAATTAACTATTTATTCATAAACATAAAAATCAAATTTTCCATGATTATAATGAGAATCATTCAATTAATCTAGGATGATTAATCCTAGAATATGGTAGGAAGTCCTCTTTTCATAATATAAATGAAAATGATTTATGTGTTTATTTTTCAAAAATTTTGCCATAGCTCTGCTGCTATTATTGATAATTCTCAATAAATTTAAAAGAATAAAGTTTAGTATTATTCATGTGATTAGAATAACCACTAATTGAATCATTATCCAATTATGGATTGATTCTTAATTTTACCATAAGTTAAATAGCATAAAGGTATTAAAAACCCATTATTTTGGCCTCCAATTAGACAAGCATAGAAATTACTTTTAGATTAGAGAAATGCTTCATGAGAAGCTTCATTCAAATTGAGAATAGGTCATAGGAATGACCATTCTTTGGGGGGGAGAGAAATGCTTTAAAAACCATTAGAAATTAAGCATAAATGGAAATTTATGTGTTTCTTCATTACAATACATTAAAGAACTTTAATAGTATTCAAAAGCCATTCAAATTAATGCTTCTCAAGCTTGAGAGGGATTGAAAAGAGAAACATTTGGAGATTTAAGAAAAAGAAGATAATAATCCACACTTTACCTCCTAAATTACTTGATTCTTTGATCAGAGTAGAGGCCCCCAACCAAACAATTGGTTTGGTATGTTGTTGGAGTCTCCAAGGAAGATTGAAGAGAGAGAGAGAGAAGCTCCAATCTCTTCAATTTGTAGAGGGTTTTTAGAGGATAATAGAAATTAAGATTAACTTAGAGTAATACCAGCATAGTTTAGTTCAGAGATGAGAATACAAAGGAATAAGGGTCTATTTATAGGTGAGGGAGGCCACTAACTGAGTCCAATTGATTTCTAGAATTTTCCAACTTCAGTTTGGCTGAATTTGGACAAGATTTGGACTAGTTTGGCTCCCTTTTTTATTTGGTTTGATCCAAGAGAGAGGAGAGATAAAAATATCCTATTATTTTTGAGTTAAAAACTTATCCACACATGTGAAATAGGCGCCTCCTTGAAGGGCCCCCTTTTCCTTACCCATGTGTCAAAAATGAATGATTACTCCAAAATATCTCATTTTTTTATTAATACTTCATAATTTTTAACTAATAAACCTAGTACTTAGTCAACTCTTCATCTTATGTGGGCATTTACTCATTTTTGGGTATTTACTTTTATTCTTTGGATTTATCTTGTCCCAACACTTGGATTAATCTTATGGGTCCATATAGGAACCTTAATTGGACCATAATCAAAATCTTTTCGAAAATCTTGACCCTTAGGCTAAGGTATTCTAAATCAATTTTTATGAATTCCAATTGCACCTTGGAAAATCTATTTTGATTTTTTGTTTCAGGGAAACATTTTTTTGATATTTGTAGAGTTTATTTATCCAAAAATATCCCAATATTGATTTACCACTCTCTAGAATTTTTTTATCTCACTAGACAAAATAAGGAAAAATAATATTTTCTTGCATTCAGAAACATAGAATGATTACAAGGGATTGAAGTAGAGGTTTAATCAATATACAGCTTAGGGAGGAATCTTACATCATGGTAAAAACCAGAACGCTCACCACCTGTTCACTCAACAGGGGCTTTTCAATAGTTCCTAGCTCATAGTACCCGGAAATATAATCACATAAGAAAATCGAGATGGACTCTCCATTGAAGATCAGCAAGATCAACCAACAGATCCATATAAAAGAGCCATGGAACTCATCCATTTGAGGACCAGCAAGGCCAATCAACCAGATCGATGCCCGAGTTCAGAAAATGACTCTAACTCCTTGTTCCATTTTCTTCCCCGACACACACGTGGGTATCTTCCACAACCTAGAGCCCGAGCACCGTATGGTTAGCACCCTCTAGGATCCTTTGCAAGTCACCTAGCGCTTCACTCATAGGCCGCTTTCTTGGTCCCTCATCCACCGTATCGGAAGCTCACCATTTAAATCGAACCGAGGCTGGTCAAGACCTCGGTCGACCTTACTACACGAGATGTCCTCCATTGACTCTCCATCAGCTGTTGCAACTTTATCACTTAGGTCTCCATACGACCTCATTCACAAGATGGTCAAAATGCTTCCCGAGCATTCTTGACATAAAACAGTCATTTAAAAATAGGTCATAAATACAGTTTCTAACAAACTCTCATCTTTCCACATTGTTCCACATCATTTCTTGTTATTCCACATTCTTCTACATCAATTCACATTGCTTATTCCACATCCAGCCATATGTATTCCCATCGTCTTCATCCATTCTCATCCAATCACATCTATCCTCATCACATCACGTCACAACATATCCACATCACATCTCATCCATTCATAACACATCACACCCATCTACATTCATTGAGATCCACATCACATCCACATATCATCACATCCATCTACATTCATTCAGATCCACATCACATCCACATATCATCACATCACGTTCACATCTATTTACATCACTTCACATCTACCCAAGTCCACATCACATCACATCTCATCTATCCACATCATATCTCATCCATTCATATCTAACCAGATCCACATCACATCACATCCATTCACATCTCGCCACATCCACTCACATCTCATCACATCCATTCACACCCATTCACATCCCACATTCATTCACATCTCGTCACATCCATCCTCATCTTATCACATCTCGTTCACATCCATCCACATCACATCACATTCATTCCATCCACATTACATCACATCCACATCTATCCATATCACATCCCATTCATTCCATCCACATCTATCCATATCACACCACATCCATTCATAGCTCATCACATTCATCCACATCCATTCATTCATTCACATTCACATCTATCCACATCCATCCATCCATTCACATGCACATCTATACTTCCCTTAGAAAAACACATATACCAAATGCTCCCTCTAGCATTAAGATAGTCCTTTAAGAAAACAGGGTTTCTATGCAAGTTTTCGGTTTTGATTTTCTTTTGAATACAATGGGTATATTTTAAATCCGTATCCCAATACTTCTAGATCACAGATCTAAAATTCCAACAGAATTTCTTGAGTTCTGTAACCTTGATCCTCAGATCGCAATCAAGGGTCTTAACTTGATTTCAGATTCCGTGGGTGATTTGAGTGAAGTTTTCCTGAACTGGTCACATCGTCTTTTCTTGAAACTAATGAAGGAGATTAAGTCTTGGTCATAGTCTGATTCAGGGTTTGAGTCTGGAATGGTTCTCCCTGAACTAACTTTCTCGAAGGGTAATATTTCAATTACTACTTTATTGAATTTCATTCATTGAGTATTTTGCTTAACTGAATTTAAAACTAATCATGAATTCCTATGAGGAATAAATTAATCATTTATCTAAAATTTTTACTTTTTTACTTTTTTTTGAATTTTCTCATTACCATCCTAGAGAATATGAAACGGTAGAATTTTCTCTCACATAGTATTTACTTATTCATTTACCAATATTTATAGGATTTAAACATAGGATTAAAGAGAACTCTTATTTTGATATACAAATTCTGTATGCATCTATTTATGCATAAAATCCAACTTCTATGGAAATAACACTGTTATATAAAAGAAAATCCTTTTATGTATCTATTTATGTAAAAAAATCAATTTTGATGAAAGTAACACTTTTATAATAATAATAAAATTCTTTTATGCATCATTTTATGCATAAAAATCAATATTGGTGAAAGTAACACTTTTATAATAATAAAAATTCTTTTATGCATCATTTTATGCATAAACAAAAATATTGGTGAAAGTAACACTTTTATAATAAAAAATCTCATTTATGCATAAAAATCAATATTGGTGAAGGTAAGACTTTTATAATAAAAAAATTCTTTTATGCATCATTTTATGCATAAAAATCAATATTGGTGAAAGTAACACTTTTACAATTAAAAAAATTCTTTTATGCATCATTTTATGCATAAAAATCAATATTGGTGAAAGTAACACTTTTATAATAAAAAAATTATTTCCAATATGCATCTTTCTATGCATAGAATTTAAATCTAATGAAAATCACTCTTTTATAAATAAATAAATAAAAACCAATATGCATCTTTCTATGCATAGAATTTAAATCTAATGAAAATCACTCTTTTAATAAAAAAATAATCAATATGCATCTTTCTCTGCATAGAATTTAAATCTAATGAAAATCACTCTTTTATAATAAAAAATAACCAATATGCATCTTTCTATGCATAGAATTTAATTTTTAATGAAAATCACCTTTTTTATAATAAAAAAATAACCAATATGCATATTTCTATGCATAGAATTTAAATCTAATGAAAATCACTCTTTTATAGTTAAAAAAATAACCAATATGCATCTTTCTATGCATAGAATTTAAATCTAATAAAAATCACTCTTTTATAATTAAAAAATAACCAATATGCATCTTTCTATGCATAGAATTCAAATCTAATGAAAATCACTCTTTATAATTAAAAAATAACCAATATGCATCTTTCTATGCATAGAATTTAAATTTTAATGGAAATAACACTTTTATAATAAAAATATTTCTACTATGCATTTTTCTATGCCTAGAATGAAAATAACACTTTTAGAATACACAAATGGTGGGGATTACTCTTTTTGAATAATAAAAGATAAAACTAATTTCACAAAATTCAAGAAAATTTCACCATAACCTCCTTTGTATGGCTGACCATTTTTCAATTTTTTCTATCCTCAAGTTACTTAAAAATTATCCCAAATGGTTTGAAGCATTCTAAACTAATCAAATTCCACTTTTTAAAGAGAAACAATATGAAAAGTTTAATTCTAACTTATCTAGGATAAAGAAAGGCTGAATTTAAGAATGAAGAGAGGGGGAAAGCCTTTCCAACAAGGCATAACATCATTTTTTCATTTTATAGAAAACAAAAAAAGCCTTTCCAACAAGGCATAACATCATTTTTCCATTTTATAGAAAACAAAAAAAGCCTTTCTAACAAGGCATAACATCATTTTTTCATTTTAAAGAAAACAAAAATTAGAAAACCATTAAAAGGAATAAAAAAAAGTAGGATTTCTAACTTGCTCGAATTTCTATGAGCTTTTCTTTGGCTTGATGGTTTGAGGGATCTGCTCTTGTTTGCAACAAGAGTGGCCACCAATTCTTTTGAAGAGGGAAAGGTCAAAAACTAATGAATTATCAATAAATTCACTATTTTTGGCTCTGGAGTAGAGTAACAGTGCATAAAACACTATTAAGCTTCTACAAAGGGGGAGGCTTTTGTTTTTAGAAAAAAGTGAGCTTCTAACCAAGCAAACTGATTCTAGAATTTTCCAGATCAGTTTGGTCAATTTTTGACCATTTTGGGTCAGCTTAGCTTACTTTTTGGAACTAGACTTGAATTAGGAGAGAGGAGAGATAAAATATCTCAATATTTGAGAATTTAAAACTCCACCACACATGTAAAATAGGCACCTCCTTGATGAGGGGGAATCCCCCACTTTGAGGTGTCAAAAATTTATTTTTTTAGTATTTCCTTTGGTCCTTAGTCCACTCTTCATCTTATGTGAGTATTTAGTCATTTTTGGGGGGATTTATTTCTTCAATTTAATTCCTCCATACATTTGGATGAATTTTATTGGCCCCTCACAACCTTAATTTAAAATTTTTAAAAATATGGACCCTTAGGATAAGGTCTTTTGAACAGATTATAATTTGTTTCTAATGCACCTTCAGAAAATCTTTTTGAACTTCTGTTTCAGGGGAATTTATTTTAATAAGATGAGATATTTTTCCATCCAAAAATATTTAAAAACTGAATCACCTCTCTCTAGAAGATTCTCTCTCTCTAGGCCAAAACAGGTAGAAACAAGATCTTTTATATTTCTGAAGAGGTATTTGATTACAAGAGAAGATACTTGACTTCTTGAGAGGCTGGGAAGGAATCTTACATTCTCTCCCACTTGAAAAATGCGAGATGTCCTCATCCCGCAAACTGGGGGTAATCCCGCAACAGTTCGGCTTCTTTCTCCCAGGTGGCATCTTCAAAAGGATAGAACTTCCATTTAACCAATAATTCTCTCAGAATTCTATTCCTGAGAACCTTTTCTCAAACATCAAGGATTTCTTCAGGTTGGAGTTCCATCTGCCCTTGGGTTGAAGAAGTTAAGATTTCATCATCATCAACATGATTCGGGCTTGGTATATACTTTTTAAGAAGGCTGACATGAAATACATTATGTACTTTAAGTTGAGGAGGCAGAAGAAGCTCGTAGGCTAAGTCACCTACTTTCTTTGTAATCAGATATGGTCCACAATATCTAGGACTTCTTGTACTTCCCAAGAGATAGAGAATTTCTTTTGGGGCGTGCTCAAATGAAGACCATATCTGCTTCTTCGAATTTTCTATCTGTCCTCTCCTTATCTACATACTGCTTCTGTCTATCCTGGGCAGCTTTTATATCTTTGCAAATTGACTGCATCTGCTGCTCCATGTCATCAAGCATCTGTCTGGATATCTCGACCCTAATCAATGGGTCGGACCAAGTTAATGGAGTTAAGCAATCTTGTCCATATAGAACTTTGAAAGGGCTCATCCCAATACTTCGGTGATAAGAAGCATTGTAGGCGAACTCGACTAGGTGCAGATAGCTTAGCCACTTCTTGGGTTCCCTGACACAGCATGACCGAACTATATCTTCGATTACTTGGTTCACCCTTTCAGTTTGACCATTGGTCTCGGGGTGGTAAGCTGTGCTGAGATCCAAGAAAGTTCCTACTGCTTCAAAAAATGCAGTCTAGAATCTTGACGTGAACTTGGGATCTCGGTCACTTACTATTCTCCTATGGGTAGGCCATGCAATCTGAAAATTTCCTTGAGGAACAGTCTGGCCACATCCACTGCAGTGTAGGTTTCTTTTACTGGAATCAGATGGGCAACTTTTGTTAGTCTATCAACTACCACGAAGATAAAGTTGTAACTGATTACGCTGAAGATAATCCACAGTAATAAAATCCATAGTGATACATTCCCACTTCATCTGGGGGATGTCTAATGGATGTAACTTCCCAAGCATTTTTACTCACTCGGCCTTGACTGTCTGACAGGTCAGACATTTTTACTCTCTCGGCCTTGACTATTTGACAGGTCAGACATTGACGTACATGATTAAGTACTTCCTTTTTTAGACAAAGCCAAAAGAAGCTTTTCTTCACAGACATGTAGGTTTTGATAAAACCTGGATGTCTTGCAATAAGGCTGTCATGGGCTTCATTCAGAATTTGACCCTTAGTTCCCTCATCATTGGGAATGCATAGCTTGCAATTATAATACATAATTTCATCATCCAGGTTGTACCCTTGAGCTCGATTCAACTCCTGTGGAGTTTTGCTTTCCTGCATAAGTAGGGTAGCAATAGGGCCAAAGAATCTATCTTGCATGATCTTCTCTCTTGCTTCAATAATCAAAGGATTTGACACTACAGTAATTGTAAGCAAGGAGGCTTTTCTATTGAGGGCATCTACTACCACATTTTCTTTGCTTGGGCGGTACTTGATTTCAAAATCAAATTCTTGCAGGGTCTGCATCCACCTTCTTTGGCTCATGTTGAGATCCTTCTGAGTGAAGATCTACTTTAAGCTCTGATGATCTATCATCAAAGTGAATCTTTGACCCAGTAGGTAATGTCTCCACATCCTCAGGGCATATACTACTAAAAGTAGTTCCAGGTCATGGTGGACAGCATAATTTCTCTCATGCGTTCTAAGTTTTCAGGATTCATAGGCCACTACATGACCTTCCTGCATGAGTGCACCTCCCAGGGCAAAACCACTGGCATCAGTTATTACTACCTCAAAGGGTAGAGAGAAATTTGGCAACTTCAGAATGGGATTGGTTACCAAGGCGGTCTTCAGCTTATCAAAAGTACTCTGGCACCTGGCAGACCATTGAAATGGGATATTCTTCTTGAGAAGATTAGTCAGGGGGGAAGCTATGAGAGCATACTTTGGTATAAAAATTCTATACCAACCAATCAATCCCAAGAATCCTCTGACTTCTTTCACTGTCTTTGGTTCAGGCCAATCTATGATTGCTTGGACTTTTGTGAAATCTAGAGAAATTCCATCTTTGGATACCAGAAAGCCCAAGTATTCACAACATGGTTGACAGAGAAAGTGCATTTGCTCTTTTTTGCAAAGAGTTGGTGCTTCCTTAGAATCTCAAGAACTTTTCTGACATGAGCTTTATGGTCAGCTGCATTCTTTGAGTAAATCTAAATATCATCAAAGAAAACAAGAACAAAATCATCCAAGTATTCTCTGAGAATGTTCTGCATCAGGCGATTGAATGTAGCTGGGACATTTGTCAATCCAAACGGCATGACACTGAATTCATAATGCCCATACCGAATATTGATGGCTGTCTTTGGGATATCTTGCTCATTAATCCTGATCTGATAATACCCTGATTTGAGATGTATCTTTGTAAAGATTTGGGCTTCACTTAGCCTGTCCAGAAGCTCATCAATTCTAGGGATAGGATACTTATTCTTAACTGCCAGTACTGATTGAGACCTCTATAGTCCACACAGAGTCTTAGCGTTCCATCTTTCTTTTTCTGAAAGAGAACTGGCGCACCCCAAGGTGAAACACTGGGTCTTACAAACCCTTGTTCTAACAGCTCTCTAAGTTGTTCCTTGAGTTTGATGGCTTCAAGAACTGGCATTTTGTACATGCGTAGGGCTACTGGTTGAGCTCCGAGGGTCAATTCTATCACATGATCTACTTCCCGAATTGGAGGCATCTCTGTTAATTTTGTTGGGAATGAATCATCATAATCACTTAACCATTCAGGTTCTTTAGCTTTTAACTTTGTGTCTACTGGATTCATTTTGACAACATAAATGAGCTGCTTCTTTCTAAGTCCTTTTAGTAACTTAGAAGCCTTTACTAACTGCAGACTTGGGGATCTTGAAATTCTGGTTCCTTGAACTTTATTTTCCTAAAGGTCACGGAAGGAAATGGTTCCATTATGATAGTGAATGCTAGCTTGATTTTTGTGGAGCCAATCCATTCCAAGAATTCCATCGAAAACTCCCAAAGGTATAACTCTGAACTGACAGTTAGTTAAATTCCCATCTAGATTAAACTGAATACGATTTGTCTCAAGGTGAGTGAAAAGAATCTTCCCACCACTAGCCAAAAACTTGCATAGGTTTCCCTGATTTCTGATCTAAGACCAACTTACGCAAGAATCCAGGGGAAATAAATGAATGAGTACTGCATGAATCAATCAAAAACTTAAAAGGCTTACCCTAATACTCAGCTAGAGTATGGATGACGAAGAATTGGCAATTTGGCCCTTGGTTTTCAATTGCTGCATAAATCTGTCCTCTTTCCTCTTCCACTACTTTTGCTATTGTGATTGCTCTGGCTGCTATAGTCTGAGGCGGAGCTCTTTCTCTTTGGTTGCCCCAATTTTGGAAAGGAGTTCTGAGGCTACTCTGGACAGAGGCAAATGGCTGAGCTGGAGTTCTCTTGGGATTGCCTTGATTTTAACGAGATGGACCCTGATTTGACTGATAGGAAGGGGTTGGTCTCTGCACTCTCGATCCTTGACTTCCCTGTCCCCTTGACATGGCAAGAGTCGGGAAGTTTTTCAGCTGGTGACCAAAAACCTGGCATCCAAAACACCGGTTCTCACTGTTGAGATCATCCCTCTGAATCTTTGAAAGAGGTGGGGCTCCTGAGAAAGTATTCTGTGGGAAGGGTCTTCCTTCACTTTTGAATCTCCCAGTATCCTGATTCTAATTTGGGCCTTCCTGTCTCTTTGGGGGAGGAAAGTTTGAAGTACTTCCCGGGGTTTGGAATCTTTTAAAGTTAGAGGGTGCAGGCTTTGGCAGGACCTTAACTACAAAGGCTTTGGCAAAGTCCTTTGAAATTCTTACAGCTTCGGCCATTGAGATAGGTTTGGCATTCTTCACTAAGGTGTTCAATGGCTCGTTCATTCCTCGAATGAATCCATTAGCTGTGCTCTTTATCCAATTGCAGGGAATATTTGAGGAGAAGGGCAAAGGCCTGATGGTACTCTTCAATTGTTCGACTATCGTACTTTAGTTCCAAGAACTCATTCATCTTAGTTTCAAGGAAGTCCGGAGGACAAAACCTCTTTCTGAGGTAAGCTTTAAGATCGGTCCAGGTCTGGGTATTTCGGTCGAGACGGTAGCACTCAATAAAAAACCCCAAGACAAAAGTGATCTAGGCAGAACCTTATGAGTCCAAATAAAACTTGGAAAACATCCAATAAAATCCACCAAAACAAACAGATCAACTAACCCATGATAGAATTTATCTTAGGCTTAAGAAATTAAGCATAGAACACACTTTAATAAGTGCAAATTAAATTATCATGTACAATTGTCAAAGGTGAGACACACTTTGAACGCAAATTCTAGCCATTATTGAAGAAAGTAAGGAACATGTCCAAAAAGAATGGCTAAAAAATGGTAAAAACATAAAGAGCCTTTTTCAACCTACATACTTTAGACTCTTCTCCTTTCATATAAAAACTAGGAGGCTGTGATACATACACCTCCTCATGTAAATCACCACATACCCCTTTTCAACAAGTCTGGCCTTGTAGAGCGATCAATGCTACCATATGCTTTGTGTTTTAACTTGTAAACCCACTTAGTACCAATGGCCTTCTTCCATGAGACAGATCTGTCCAGCTGGAGGAGTTGATCCAGACGATGCTATAGGGATTCCTTGGGGCTTAGCTTATCGGTTATGGCCATCCAAAGGCTCAGCAGCACTAAGAATTCTATGGGCACAATAGCTTCATTGCCATATACCAGTTGAATGGGGTCATCCCTCTTGAGACCTTATAGGCTGTGCAAAATGCCTATAGCGCTGAGTATAGCTTCTCATCCTAAACACTGCGATTCTCATTAATTGGATTCTTGAGGATACGTTGTAGTATCTTATTGGTGGACTCTGCCTGACCACATTGGCCTGTGGATCTCTTATGGATGATGAGATGCTGAGTGACATCATTCACAAAGTGTTTGACTTGGTCATTGATCAGCTCAATTAGGTAGCCAAACCGAATAATGATCATCTCATAAAGGAACTTGGCAATGGACTTAGTCGTGTTATCGGGCTCTGGCTTCCACCCATTTGGTGCTATAGTTGCCACTAGGATGTACTTGTTACCGGTAGATCAGGCTGGCAGTTGGAATTGACCCATGAAGCCCAGGCCTCATTTCTAGAATGGTTCCAGGGGAAGGACCAGATTATGAGGCATTCAGTCTTTATCAGTCGGGGTGGCCAAGTCATTGGCACACATCACATTGTTTCGCCCATTTGTGGGTGTCGCCGATGTGTGGTTGGCCACCAAAGACCGGCTTGCAGGATCTTCTTTCCGGTTACTTCTCTTACAAAGTGACCACCGCATTGATTCCTTGATGGTCTTCTCTTAGGACAACTTCTTGTTCATGAGGTGGAATGCACCTTTGGAGGATCTGATCAATGCCCTACTTATATAGCTGGCCGGCTATTATTTGGAAAGACCGGCCTCGGAAAACTATCTGCTTTCTCTCATTTTAAGAAAGGTTATCCTCCATCAGACATGTGGCCACCCATAAATGCCAACATTTCATCATACCAGATCTAGGGAATTGGGATGACTGCTTCTACTATGAACAGCTCCGCATCGGGTAGATCATTCGCTGCTCTGATCGGGGCTTCACCAGACTCCAAAAGCGGGACAAGTAATCCACCATTGTATGGCTTGCTCTTGGGTTATGCACAATGATGAGCTCCAATTCTTGAAGGATGAGCATCCACCTAGCCATCTTGCATGCCAAGCTCTGCTTATCAACAAGATAGAGCAAGGCAGAATAATCCACATGGAAGGTGAACATGTTGCCCAACAAATAGTGGAAAAACATTTTGACTGAGTAGATCATCCCAAGCGCTTCCCTATGAGTAGTGGAGTAATTCCATTTGGCATCTGATAATCTTCGGCTGGCATAGTAGACGGGCTGGAACCATTTTTTTGGCCTCCTGCATCATTAGGACACTTCCTATTACCACATCTATGAAGATGTGAAATGGCAATTCCCAATTAGGTGCTTGGACTACAGGCGCTTCGGACAGCATCAACTTGAGTCCCCCCCCGCGGAATGCAATGTCGCATTCTTCCATCCACCATTCGAGGTTGGCTTACCTCAACTCACAAGAACAAGTGTAACAGAGATAAAAACTTAAAAAAATAAGTTGAATCCAGAATATCCAAGAGCACTACTAGACTTGTGTGAATATCAAAGATAAAAACTTAAAAAATTCAACTGAATCCAGAATATCCAGGAGCACTACTAGACCTATGTCAATAGGGCAAGTTCTCTAAGCTAATCACCCTTATATAAACATGAGGTCTAGTAGGATTTTTGGACTCAATCCCATGCTTGAGGAGGAGAGTACCTTGAATCATGTCGGATTAAGAGCACCTTCTCAACATGAACCTCTACATGCTTCATAATCCCTGGGACCTCGCAGGAGCCAAGCAATCCTAAAAACCAAGCATTTGAGTGATAGCAAGGATGCTAGCTTGATATTGATGCCTATTCCTAAGAACCTATTTCTTTAGATACACCTATGGACCAATAAGTTAGAGTGCCTGATTCCCCCACAACTACTCAAAGGAGTTTTGTAGATGTCATTAGAAACATTATCACAGGCATTCCAATTGAGGAGTGGGAGTCAAAGACTCATCAAACTATCGAGCGCACAACAAGGGAGAGACCGTCTACTACAAAGAATAAGAACAAAGGTATCCACTCCTGATATGGATTATTCTAACCTGCTTGGCTCAGGAGTGAGAAACATCAACCCTATAGAGCAAGGAGTCCTTCCTAGAACCTTAGTTGGAATAGTTACTGAGACAACAGTTGCACTTGCAGCTTTTGGCTTGGCCATTCAAACACGAACCTTTGAGTGAGTGTTCAAAATAGCTTGAAGATCCACTATTCCTTCTGGCTTTGTTGCATCAGACCATAGTATGATTAGTGCCCAGGGATTTAGGTTCAACATGGCTACAAAATGGCCACAACATCAACCGAGGCCACTAGGAATGAGAAGTCACTCTGCAAGCCATCAAATACATGACTATGGGATCCATGTGTCCTGGATCAGGAACCTCCAGGCTAGACCTAACTCTAAGAGAAGAATATGTGCCACATTATGAACTAGCCTCAAACAAAAACCCTCCATAGTACCCAAAAATTTGCCTAAGGGGCAAGGGCAACACCTAGCATATACCATGCCTCCGCTAACCTACCCATACACATACTATCACCCACCTTAGCCATTACCTTAACCACCACCTAAACCACTATCCTCTACTCTAACCACCACTGAGGATATCTTGAGGATAGTATCCTAAATAGGGAGTGAGGTAGCAATGGGGCTCACAATAACACCACCAGCTCTACGAGTAAAGAAGTAGGACTGAACAAGAAGAGAAGCGGGACTGAACCCTAGATACCAAACAACTATCAAACCCATGCAAATCATGAAATTAATGCTCAAATTCATTGAGATTGGAGACTCCATTGTGTACATGGAAGTTTTGAATCAAATGTGTGCCACATGTGGTCGACCTGACCTTGTTTAGGTAAGTACCTTTGACCTTACCATGGAAAAAAAGGCAGGCTAGTGGCTTCGATCACTATAAAATGAGAAGACAAGGTTGACTTCAACCCCTTAAAGACTGCTTTCACAATTGGGTACTCCCACTAGGGAACCCGATGGAATTAGTCGATCAATTTTACCATCTCACAACAAACATCAAGAGAAAGAATCAATCATAGACTATATCAATAGAGTGAGATACCTTCACTCTCAATGTTTGGATAATGACAAATTCTTTGATGATACTTAACTGGGAGATTCCTATAAGGAATCTTTGATTCAACCTTGCATAACACCTTATACTCAGAAAATCATAAAACTTTGAGTCATGCTGTAGAAGTGCCATAGACTTTGACGATAACTTCATGGGAATTTCTTCAAGTAATCTCCATAAAGGAATCCATTTTGAAGTATCCTTTGGCACAATACCTTCAAAGGTTGGCATCAAGGGGAAAGAGACATAGGCCACACTAGCCATAAAATACCTAGCGGCCACGCTCATGCAAAAAATGACTGAGCAATAGAAGGTCACTGTTAGAAAAGATAACATAGGCCAACCACATTTGTACCCTAGATGAGAGTTGGTCTGGTGTTCTAGTATTAAATATGTTATGTCAACCACATAGGCATAGAATTCCCCCACCCAAGACCTGTTGAAAGAACGGTAGAGGAGGAGGAGACACACACACAGGAGCAAACCCTAGTGTATATTGCAAACCCTAACCATAGAGGGAAGCCATGTCCACTCTCACACAAAGCATAATGCACTAATCCATAATCCACACAACACACAATGAGTTGTGTCCACACTCTACTAACCCTAGCTAATGTCCACACACTATGACCAGCTGGACACGCGGTCATTTATGTCTCACACATGTTCCTACCTAATCTGCCAGCACATAGCATAGCTGGCTCACACTGACATCGAGCTTGAATATCTCAACAGCCCCTCTCAAGCTCATGATGTACTGCCGATGAAGATGTAGATGAGCTTGGGATATCAAGACTCTCAACACTCCCCCTCAAGCTCATCCCATGTACTCCCAACATAGTCCAGAAGTACTCAAACTTCTCCCTGCTAAGTGGCTTCGTGAAGATATCAGCCACCTGCTCATCAGTCTTCACATAGTGAAGATCAACTGTACCATCCAGCACCTTTTCTCTGACAAAGTGATAATGGACCTCTATGTGTTTGGTCCTCGCATGAAATACTGGATTCTTTGCCAACTGCATACTGCTCATGTTGTCACAATGTATGACAACTTTCCCATCAAGAGGCTCACATAAATCTGCCAAGAGACTCTTTAACCATATAGCCTCACAAGTAGCAATGGCTGCACCTCTGTACTCAGCCTCTGTACTGGATAAAGCAACTGTAGGTTGCTTTTTGCTACTCCAACTCACCACAGCACTTCCAAGTGTAAAAGCATATCCACTAGTAGACCTCCTGTCATATGCGCTACCTGCCCAATCAGCATCTGTGTAGCCATGTATGTCCAAGCTTTTACCACTCTCATAGAATAAACCATAATGTGCTGTGGTTTTCACATATCTCATGATGCGTCTCACTGCATCCAAATGTGGTTTCCTGGGGCTCTGCATAAACTGACTGACTAGCCCCACCGCATAACTCAAATCCGGGCGTGTGATAGTCATATATATGAGACTACCAACCATCTTCCTGTACATGGAAGGATCATCCAATTCCTCGCCATAATCAGCCCGCAACTTCACATTTTGCTCCAATGGTGTACTCATAGGCTTACACCCTGTCATGCCATACTTTGCCAACATATCCAATGCATATTGGCGCTGTACTAACCAAGTACCTGCATGATCTTTCACCACTTCAATGCCAAGGAAGTATCTCAACTCACCAAGATCTTTCATGTCAAATTGCCCACTCAAAGCTTTCTTGACATGCATCACATCTGCACCATGATCACCTGTGATAATCAAGTCATCCACATAGATGACTAGTAAAACAATCCCATGCTGTGTCTTCTTCACATACAGTGAAGAATCTGCTGTAGAAATCTGGAAACCAAGTGAGATAAGATATCTGCTCATCTTATCACTCCAAGCACGTGGTGCTTGCTTCAGACCATATAATGCCTTTTTCAACCTGCATACGTGAGTAGGATATCTAGGGTGTACATACCCTTCTGGCTGTGCCATGTATACTTCCTCTTGTAGATCTCCATTCAGAAATGCATTCTTGACATCCATCTGATGCATTTCCCAGCCATTAGCTGCAGCCATAGCAATGACTGCTCTCACTGTGCCCATCTTAGCCACTGGGCTAAACGTCTCATCATAATCCAATCCATGGGTCTGTGCATAACCCTTTGCTACCAATCTTGCCTTATGTCTTTCAATAGAACCATCAGATTTGCACTTCACTTTGTAAACCCATTTACATCCAATAACATTCTTATCCTTTGGTAGTGCAACCAAGTCCCATGTATCATTATGGACCAATGCGTCCATCTCTACATCCATTGCTTTTTCCCATACATGCTCTCCAACAGCCTCTGTATAGCATGTAGGTTCCACATGCTTCACCATAGATGTCATGTATGCATAGTGCATAGCAAAATCTCTATATGTCAACCTGTCAACAGGATATCTGACCCTCTGGGATCTCCGCAATGCATGCGGGTCACTCTGTACACCTGTGACTCTAGCATGTGGTGGCACATATCTGTCCTGCCTCGCACCAGGTGTGCGTAAAACAGGTATGCCAAGCTCCTCATCCAAACTTTCAGAACTGGATGACTCATATCCTGTGATTCCAATTCCTTCAACTTTCTTTTTGCCTTTATCCATAGCACTACTGCCAGTGCTTACACTCTCATGCCTCAAACGTCCTGACCATGGACGTACACTGCTACTCTCAGCTTCTGCTGCTGGCCCAGACATAGTAGTAGAGCTAGAACTTGCTTGTGATGGCAAGTTCACAGGCACATCTGCTTCCAGTGACTCAATAACACCTTCATCTTTTGCCTTATACCAACTAGCAAGCTCATCAAACACCACATCACGTGAGATGACCACTTGTCTAGTTTGTGGATTATAACACTTGTAGGCCTTTCGATCCTGTGCATATCCCACAAATACACATTTCTCTGCTTTAGGATCCAACTTCCTTCTTCTTTCATCAGGCACATGAACATAAGCTATGCATCCAAAAACTTTAAGATGTCCAATGTCTGGCCTGTAACCTGTGAGCCGCATCTCTGGCGTGCTTCCATGAATGACTGCTGTAGGTGTTTTGTTCAATATGTATACTGCAGTAGCACATGCTTTTGCCCAATAGTAATCTGGCATGCTCTTTTCATTAAGCATTGCCCTTGCCACTTCACATATAACTCTATTCTTTCTCTCAGCCACACCATTCTGCTGAGGTGTATACCTGCATGTCAATTGTCTCCTTATCCCATGCTTCCTCAAGAAATGTTCAAAAGCTTTTGAGGTGTATTCACCACCTCCATCTGTCCTCAGACATTTAATCCAACAGCCATACTGCTTTTCTGCAAAAGCTTTGAAATCCATGAATTTTTCCAATACTTCACTCTTCTCTCTGAGAAAATATATCCATGTCATCCTGCTAAAGTCATCAATGAATGTAACATAGTATAAGCTGCCTTTGATAGATGGGTTTTGTGCAGGACCCCATACATCACTGTGTACTATCTCAAGTGGCCTGTTACTCATATTTCCTTCTCTAGGAAATCTCAATCTTGCCTGCTTACCAAACTGACAGGCTTCACAAACATGCATATGTCCATCATATTTGAACCTAGGCAAACCATTGACAATGCCTCTTGTTTGCATGTTCTTTAATCTCTGTATATTTACATGGCCAATCCTCTTGTGCCACATATCAATATCCTGTACCACATTCCTGCTCTTTGAGAACATGGCTGATTTTAGCTCAGGAATTCCAGCATCCAGCTTAAACAATCTTCCTTCTTTCTTGCCTTTAGCAATCACTCTACATCCATGTTTAAAATCTTCAACGAAGCATCCATGCTCATTGAAGCGAACCTGTAATCCCTGTTCCACCATTTGACCAACTGAGGCCAAGCTTTTAGTGATTGAAGGCACATACAGCACATCTGACATAGACTTTGTCTGACCATTATGCATGACCAAAGGTACACTACCAACATGTGTAATGACATGCTGAGTATCATCACCTGTTTCCACATAGCCCTTCACATCCATGGGCTTCATGTGCTCAAACCATTCTCCATGGCATGTCATATGATTTGATGCTCCTGAGTCCATGTACCATGTATCATCATTCTCAGCATTTGTTGTCATAGAACCCACAACATGCTTCATGGCAAACAAATGATTTGCAGTTCCATCATTGCTACTTGATGCATAGTTGCCACCATGTTGTGCATAGTTTCCACCATAATGACCACCACGTTGTGCTCTTCCCCCTCTCAAATCATTCTGTTTGCGAAAGCAATCTCTCGCCATATGACCATATTTGCCACAATAATGGCATTCCACATCTTGCATAGAATTTTGTTGGCCTTGCCAACGTCCTCTACCACGGGGGGTACCTCTACCTCGCTGAGGTGCATAACCACGACCACCTCGAGCACCATAAGAAGGCTGAAAATTCTGTTGTGGAGGTCTATCCTACCATCCACGACCATTACCACCACGTCCACGCGATGCAAATCTCCCCCTGCCTCTAAAACCTCTCTGCGAGTAAAATGCCTGATTTCTGCCATCATCTTGGCTAGTAGATGCATCCAAAAATGAATCACTGAGCTTGATTTCCTCAACCAATAAGAGTGAAACCAACTCATCGAAGTCGGGTAGACCTGTACTCCTCACTGAGATAGATGTATCAAAAGATTTGTATTCCTTGCCAAGACCACGCAAGGTAATATCCACCAAATCATCATCAGGCATGGGGGCATTTATTGTGGCCAATGCATCTGCAAACTTCTTGATTTCTTGCACATAATCATGTATACTCCTTTTATTCCTTTTCACATTGTGTATCTGCTGTCGCAATTGAGACTTGCGAGCACTCGTATCTGTATCAAACATTTTGACCAAAGTATCCCATGCATCTTTGGGATTCTCAGCATCCTGAATGTGTATGAGCATAGCATCAGATATACATATAGACAAATAATGCAGCACTTTGAATGCTCTCTCTGACCACTGCTTATGAGCAATAAGCTGCTGCTGTGTAGGTTGCCGAGGTAGCTCAGGCTCTGGCTCAGCACCTGTAATGAGATTCCAAAATCCTTTCCCTTTCAAGAAACTCTTTATCCTGTACTTCCATGCCTGGAAGTTCTTCCTATCCAGCTTTTCACCAACAATCTGAACTGGATTATCCGACATGTTGGCTCAATGCATACACCTTCCGCACACTTCAAATCTGTAAGTGAGCCTTCCTCAGCTCAACCACACTCCAATGAATGTTGCAGATACTCCAAGATAGCCAACAAACTCCAAATTTGATGTAGAAAATCAACCTGTAATCATCTGAGATGAACTGACTCACGCAGTGCGGAATACCCTGAACTGACACGCCTTCCAAGGCTCCAAATCGCAATGTAATGGTGCAATCAAGTATAGGCAACTTGCATTCACACCTAATGAACCTCAATGTTGAGTATCAACTCCATTTGACATGTGTAATTATCAATTTTTGAAAACCCCTTTTTCTGTTTTTGGAAAAACCAGAAAAACCAGAAAAACCAGTAATGATTTGGCTCTAATTCCTTCAATATTTCACCAAATTGACCAACCAGGCATTCATTGGCTTAGCAATAGTGTCCATCAACTCCATGTAAGAGGAATTTGTCCAATTGTAAAACACCAAAGATTAATTGCTCGATTAAAATGCTCTGTTTCTCTGCAACAAGTGGACAGCCTGTTTTAATCAGCTCATTCCCAGCTCAATTAAGCATCATTGGCCAAACAAATCACATAGCCCTCTTCTCCAAGATGTAAAGCATCCAATTTCTAAGAAGATTGTGAAAGATATCAAGCACCAAGTAAGAAATCGACCTCCTCGTAGTGAAAAAACCAGTTTTCTGCCCTGTTTCCTCTGTATGGGCTGCGCCGCCTGCAAATCAGGGGTTTTGGAGTGGTTCTAGAGTTAATTGATGATGGGTAATAGTCCCTAACACTCCTAGGTAGGTGTGTAATCCACCAATGATTGAATTTTTGCCAAATACATGCTCCAAATGATTCAATTTTGGGCTTGCTTTTCTCTGTTTTGTGTGAGCTCAAAAACCAGAGTTTTCCACTCAATTAAATGCATTCAAATTGCTCCAAACTTTGTTCAAGGCTTGCACATGGGTTGCCAATACATCCCTCTTTGACAAATACATATGTCTTTTGCCAGAATCACGCGTATTTTCACCATACATCAATGTTACCCAAGCTTTAATGGAAAGCTTCAAAAACCAGAATTTTGCCTTGCTTTGATTTGCTCTAAAATGCTTTGCTTTTGCCTGTTTCACCTGCAATCCGCTCAAGGATGTTTAGAAGACCTTACCCGTTAGGCCTAGCTCTCAGATCTGATAAGATTCGGTGTGCTCCAAGCTTCACAGCTCCAATGGCAGCTTCACAGCTTCTTTTCACAGCTTCTTCTTCTCTCTTCACTCACTCACTCATAAACCCTAATAAACAGCACAAGGCTCTGATACCATGTTGAAAGAACGGTAGAGGAGGAGGAGACACACACACAGGAGCAAACCCTAGTGTATATTGCAAACCCTAACCATAGAGGGAAGCCATGTCCACTCTCACACAAAGCATAATGCACTAATCCATAATCCACACAACACACAATGAGTTGTGTCCACACTCTACTAACCCTAGCTAATGTCCACACACTATGACCAGCTGGACACGCGGTCATTTATGTCTCACACATGTTCCTACCTAATCTGCCAGCACATAGCATAGCTGGCTCACACTGACATCGAGCTTGAATATCTCAACAAGACCAACACAAGGAGGAATCTAGTTTATGTACTACACGAGGATGGGAAACTATGACCTTATCCATTTGCTATAAGAAATCCATTTTGATGGAAGTTACACTTTTATAATAAAAAATATTCTTTTATGCATCTATTTATGCATAAAAATCCATTTTGAAGAAAGTAACACTTTTATAATAAAAAATATTCTTTTATGCATCTATTTATGCATAAAAATCAATATTGATCAAAGTAACACTTTTGTAATAAAAAAATTAACCAATATGCATCTTTCTATGCAATTTATATCTAATGAAAATATCTCTTTTATAATAAAAAAATAACCAATATGCATCTTTCTATGCATAGAACTTATATCTAATGAAAATCACTCTTTTATAATTAAAAAAAAACAATATGCATCTTTCTATGCATAGAATTCATATCTAATGAAAATCACTCTTTTATAATAATGAAAAAATAACCAATATGCATCTTTCTACACATAGAATTTATTTTTAATGGAAATAACACTTAGAATAAATATATTTCTACTATGCATTTTTCTATGCATAGAATGAAAATGACACTTTTAGAATACACAAATGATAGGGATTATTCTTTTAGAATAATAAAAGATGAAACTTATTTCACAAAATTTTAGGAAATTTTGCCATAACCTTCTTTGTATGACTGACCATTTTTTAAATTTTCCTATCTTACAATTACTTAAAAATTATCCCTAAATGGTTTTAAGCACTCTAAACTAATCAAATTTTACTTTTAAAAAAGAACCAATATGAAAAGTTTAATTCTAACTATTAGATCATTTAACTAGGATAAAGAAGGGCCGATTTTAGGAATGAGAGAGGGGGAAAGTCTTTCCAACAAGGCGTAGCATCCAATTATCATTTCAAACAAAACAAAAATTAGAAAACCATTAAAAGAATAAAGAAAAATATAAGATTTCTAACTTACATGAATTCTGGGAGCTTTCCTTTGACTTGATGGTTTGAGGGATCTACTCTTGTTTGCAACAAGAGTGGCCACCAAATCTTTAGAAGAGGGAATGGTCAAAAACTAGTGAATTATTAAGAAATTCACAGATCTTGGCACTTGGGAGGAGTAGAGTAAGAGTGCATAAAACACTATTAAACTTCAACAAAGGGAGAGGCTTCTATTTATAGGAAAAAGTGAGCTTCTAACCAAGCAAACTGATTCTAGAATTTTCCAGATCAGTTTGGTCAATTTTTGACCATTTTTAGGTCAGTTTAGCTCACTTTTTGAAACTAGACTTGAATTAGGAGAGAGGAGAGATGAAATGTCTCAATTTTTGATAGTTTAAAACTCCACCACACATGTGAATTAGGTGCCTCCCATTGTGAGGTGTCAAAAATCCTTTTTTTTATTATTTCCTTTGGTCCTTAGTCCACTCTTCATCTTATGTGAGGATTTACTTATTTTGGGGGGATTTTCTTTATTTCTTCTATTTATCTTCTGCACACATTTGGATAAATCTGATTGGCCCCTCAAAACCTTAATTTAAAATTTTCAAAAAATTTGGACCCATAGGATAAGGCCTTTTGAACAGATTATAAATTGATTTCTAATGCACCTTCTAAAAATGTTTTTGAACTTCTGTTTCAGGGGAACTTATTTTAATAAGAAGAGATATTTTTCCATCCAAAAATATTCAAAATGTGAATAACCTCTCTCTAGAACATTTTCTCTCTCTAGGCCAAAACAGGTAGAAACAAGATCTTTTATATTTCTGAAGAGGGATTTGATTATAGGGGAAGATGCTGGACATCTTGAGAGGCTGGGGAGGAATCTTACATTCTCTCCCACTTGAAAATGCGAGATGTCCTCATGTCACAAACTCGGGGATGTCTAATGGATGTAACTTCCTAGGCATTTTTACTCTCTCGGCCTTGACTTTCTGATAGGTCAAACATTGACGTACATGATTAAGCACATCCTTTTTTAGACCAAGCAAAAAGAAGATTTTCTTCACAGACATGTAGGTTTTGATAAAACCTGGATGTCCTACAATAAGGCTGTCATGGGCTTCATTCAGAACTTGACCCTTAGTTCCCGCATCATTGGGAATGCATAGCCTGCGATTATAATACATAATTCCATCATCCACGCTATACCCTTGAACTTAGTTCAACTCTTGTAGAGTTTTGCTTTCCTGCATAAGTAGGGTAGCAATATGACCAAAGAATCTATCGTGCATGATCTTCTTACTTGCTTCAATAATCAAAGGATTTGACACTATAGTAATTGCAAGCAAGGAGGCTTTTCTGTTGAGGGCATCTGCTACCACATTTTCTTGGCCTGGGCGGTACTTGATTTCAAAATCAAATTCCTGCAGGGTCTGCATCCACCTTCTTTCGCACATGTTGAGATCCTTCTGAGTGAAGATCCACTTTAAGCTCTGAGATGATCTGTCATCAAAGTGAATCTTTGACCCAGTAGGTAATGTCTCCACAACTTCAGGGCATATACTACTAAAAGTAGTTCCAAGTCATGGACATCATAATTCCTCTCATGCATTTTGAGTTTTCGGGATGCATAGGCCACTGCATGACCTTCTTGCATAAGTGCACCTCCCAAGGCAAAACCACTGGCATCAGTTACTACCTCAAAGGGTAGAGAGAAATATGGTAGCTTCAGAACAGGATTGGTTACCAAGGTAGTCTTCAACTTATCAAAAGCACTCTAGCACCTGGCAGACCATTGAAACGGAATATTCTTCTTGAGAAGATTTGTCAGGGGGAAGCTATGAGAGCATACTTTGGTATAAAAATTCTATACCAACCAGTCAATCCCAAGAATCCTCTGACTTCTTTCACTGTCTTTGGTTCAGGCCAATCTATGACTGCTTGGACTTTTACGGAATCTGGAGCAAAATATGGAGAAATTCTATCTTTTGATACCAAAAATCCCATGTATTCAACATGGTCGGTAGAGAAAATGCATTTGCTCTTTTTTGCAAAGAGTTGGTGCTTCCTTAGAGTCTCAAGAACTTTTCTGACATGAGCTTCATGGTCAGCTGCATTCTTTGAGTAAATCAGAATATCATCAAAGAAAACAAGAACAAAATCATCAAACTATTCTCTGAGAAGGTCTTGCATTAATTGATTGAATGTAGCTGGGGCATTTGTCAATCCAAACGGCATGACAATGAATTCATAATGCCCATACCGAGTATTGATGGCTATCTTCGAGATATCTTGCTCATTAATCCCGATCTGATAATACCCTGATTTGAGATCTATCTTTGTGAAGATATAGGCTCCACTTAGCCTGTCCAGAAGCTCATCAATTCTGGGGATAGGATGTACTTATTCTTAATTGTCAACTGATTGAATCCCCTGTAGTCCACACAGAGTCTAAGCGTTCCCATCTTTCTTTTTCTGAAAGAGAACTGGTGCACCCCAAGGTGAAACACTGGGTCTTACAAACCCTTGTTCCAATAGCTGTCTAAGCTGTTCCTTGAGTTTGATGGCTTCAAGAACTAGCATTTTGTACGTGCGCAAGGCTACAGGCTGAGCTCTGGGGGGGTCAATTCTATCACATGATCTACTTCCTGAACTGGAGGCATCTCTGTTAGCTCTGCTGTGGGAATAAATCATCAGAAACACTTAACCATTTAGGTTCTTTAGCTTTTAACTTTGAGTCTATCGGATTCATTTTGACAAGATAAATGTGATGCTTCTTTCTAAGTCCTTTTAGTAACTTAGAAGCCTTTACTAATTGCAGACTTGGGGATCCTGAATTCTCGGTTCCTTGAACCTTGTTTCCGTGAAGGTCACAGAAGGAAATGGTTCCATTATGTGACAGTGAATGTCAGCTTGATTTTTGTGGAGCCACAATCTCTCTCAAGGTGAGTGAAAAGAATCTTCCCACATGGGCCAATTCAACTTGCATAAGTTTCCCTGATTTCTGATCTAAGACTAGCTTACGCAAGCATCCAGGGGCAATGAAAGAATGAGTACTGCTTGAATCAATCAAAAGCTTAAAAGGAGTATGAATGACGGAGAATTGGCGATTTGGCCCTTGGTTTTCAATTGTAGCATAAATCTGTCCTCTTTCCTCTTCCAATACTTCTGCAATTGTGACTACTCTGGCTGCTGTCTGCAGTCTGAGAGGCGAAACTCTTTCTCTTTGGTTGCCCAGTTCTGGAAAGGAGTTCTGAGGTTACTCTCAACAGAGGCAGATGGCTGAGCTAGAGTTCTCTTGGGATTTCCCTGATTTGGGTGAGATGGACCTTGATTTGACTGATAGGAAGGGGTTGGTCTTTGCACTCTCGGTCCTTGACTTTCCTGTTCCCTTGACATGGGAGGAGTCGGCGGGCAGTCTTTCAGGTGGTGACCAAAACCCTGGCATCCAAAACACCGGTTCTCGCTTCTAAGCTCATCCCTCTGAATCCTTGAAATAGGTGGGGCTCCTGAGAAAGTGTTCTGGGGGAAGGGTCTTCATTCACTTCTGAATCTTCCCGCATCCTGATTCTGAATTGGGCCTTGCTGCCTCTTGGGGAAGGAAAGTTTGAAGTACTTCCCGAGGTTTGGAATCTTTTAAAGTTAGATGGTGTAGGCTTTGGCGGGACCTTAACAACAAAGGCTTTGGCAAAGTCCTTTGCCATTCTTACTGCTTCGGCCATTGAGATAGGTTTGGCATTCTTTACTAAGGTGTCCAATGGCTCGTTCATTCCTCGAATGAACCTGGCCATCGGCTACTCTTCATCCAATTGCGGGGAATATTTGAAGGGCAAAATCTTGATGGTACTCTTCAATTGTTCGACTATCGTGCTTTCATTCCAACAAGAACTCATTCATCTTAGTTTCAATGAAGCCCAGAGAACAAAACCTCTTTCTGAGGTAAGCTTTAAGATCGGTCCAGGTCTGGGTATTCCGGTCGAGACAGTTAGTCTCGCACTGATTCCTTCAAGCAACCTTGGCCGTTTCCACAATCTTTAACCTAGTGAGAGCCATCTTGCTTCTCTCATTGTAGCCAGTTACATCAAAGTATTCCTCCATTGCCTCAATCCACTTTTCCACTGCTTCACCTAAGTGTTCCCCTTCACCCTTAAAGGGACCAGGCTAGGATTTGTGCAGGGCTTTTCAAACATCCGGATCTAACTCTTTGTCACATCAGTTAGAGGATCCGGTTGCCTTGCACAGGCCATGCGCTTCATGAATATGACAAAACGAGATTTTCGTCAACTTAACTTTGACAATAGATTTATAATTATTTAATTTTTACAATTTATTCTTTAAACTGATAATTATTTCATCATACATCATGAAACAAGATTTACTCTGATAATTTTACTAACCATATTCATAATCATGAAAATGATTTAGAATTTTTTTGCAAAACATTGTTTATTATCAAAAGTTTTTGATATATACATAGAGCATCACGGCTCCCCAAAATCATTGTCTCAATTGTATACGCATAAAGAAGTGAAATTGCAAAGGAGACATGCCATGGTACACACGATTCATTATAGAAAGAGGTGCTGTAATTCTATTTCTAGGGATAAAGCGGCTAAGAAGCCTAAAAACTCGGCAGCATGAAGTTCTGAAGTTCTTGGGTGAATGATCAAAGAGTTGTACATGCTGAACAAGTCCTAGCCTTAATAGAATCATGGCTAAGGAAATATTTTGCCTGAGCCTTTGACGCTGATTGGTACTGACATTAATATATCGTCCTCCATAGAACCACATATACCAACGTCGCTCAAGAGGATCAGGAAAGTAAAGACTCTCAAAATGATGTGCGAGTCTCACTTTGCTTACTCGGGTCGTAGCAGAGTTGATGAGGTGCTCAAATGCAAAGGCTATCATATCCTGACTCTGGGAGAGTTCAAGAATGCCAGATAGATTCGGGGTATCCATCTATAAATTCCAATTCAATTTATGAGTTTTCAATTTTTGAAGTTCCTTCAACATAATATTAACAAGCAAAAACATTATTTCCCAGATTTACTTTAGAATTTTTAAGCAATTTCTGCTGCTGTTACGTAAATTTACAACAGCACTCTGATACCAACTGTGAGATCCCATTGCCCCTTCTGCACACCGAATTCTCGAATGGTAGTAGCGGAAGTAACTTCCTCTTGTGCGGGGCAGGGTTTCTCACTTGGGGCCTCGCCCTCGAATGTCCGGGCACAAGATTAAGCTGGTGGTCATTCCAAAAACTGAAACCGAGAAAATTTTCCATGCCTGAAAAATAGGGACCATTCCACCATTTATATTTTCTTAACAAATTTTTCTAACGAGGTCAAGATACTGAACTAACCTTTATCTGAATAAACTAGATAGAAGGGAAACTATTACAGACTTAACTTGAAGGGATCAACGCTTTTTTCCTAATTGAATGAGGCACAGCCGTTGATCTATTGATTTGAGAAGTCTTTAGGCTTTTAATTAACTACTCGAGTTCTAAGCGTATTTCTATTGATCAATTTTATTATTAAAACTCTACTGATTCCAGCCCCACCCGGCCCATGGGTTAGCCACCGCCCAACCACTGGAATAGTAGAACCAGACAAGTACTCACCCACCCATAATTGAAAGCCTTTCTTAACTTTTGCTTTAGAATACAAATACTTACACTTCTCTTTAAACTTTAATTTATAAAACAATCCATTGACAAACAATTACTGGTTATAGATAACATAACTCAAAATTTTCATTCAATCATTGTTTCTCACAAAACAATATCACTCTAGACTCTCCGTTGAGACCAGTAGGACAACAACGAGATCCAGTAAAACAGATTACAATAATTTTCTCGTCATCATTCATATATACATCTTCCACGACATACGCATGGGTGTCCTAAGCATCGCCTGGTCAAAACCCTCCAGGATCCTCCTTAGGTGTCCTGGCACTTCACTCAAGGAGGACCGCTTCGTCGGCCCTCGGCCATCGTACCCGAAGCACACCATTTTACACCATACCCAGGTTGGTCAGGTTTTTGCCATGTGAGCCGTCCTTTGAACACTCCCCGTCAACTGTTGCAACCGAACTCCCCTTAGAAAAACACGTATACCAATGCTCCCTCCAGCATTCTAGCGTAGGACAATCCTTAAAGAAAACAGGGTTTCTATGCAAGTTTTTAGTTTTGATTTTCTTTTGAATACAATGAGTATATCTTAATTCCATATGAGAAGACTTCTAGATCACAGGTCTGGATTCCCAATCAGAATTCCTCGAATTTTGTAATCTTGATCCTCTGATCAAAAATCAAAGATCTCAACTTAGTTTCAGATTTGGTGGGTGATTTGAGTATAGATTACTGAACTGGTCACATCGTCTATTCTTGAAATTGATGAAGGGGTTATGTCTTGGTCATAGTCTGATTCAGGTTTTTAGACTGGAAAGGTTCTCTCTGAACCATCTTTACTAAATGTCATTCATTGAGTATTTGCTTAACTGAATTCAAAACTAATCACGAATTTCTATGAGGGATAAATTAATCATTTAACTAAAATTCCGACTTTGATAGATTTTCTGAATTTTCTCATTATCATCCCAGAGAATATGAAACGGTAAAATTTTCTTTCCCAGAGTATTTACTTATTTCATCTACCCATATTCATGGGATTTAAACAAGGATTAAAGAGAACTCTTGTTTTGATATAAAGATTCTGTATGCATCTATTTATGCATAAAATCGAACTTCTATGGAAATAACACTTTTATATAAAAGAAAATCCTTTTATGCATCTATTTATGCATAAAAATCAATATTAGTGAAAGTAACACTTTTATAATAAAAAAAATTCTTTTATGCATAAAAATTGATATTAGTGAAAGTAACAATTTTATAATAAAAAAAATTCTTTGATGCATCATTTTATGAATAAAAATCCATTTTGATGAAAGTAACACTTTTATAATAAAAAAAATTCTTTTATGCATCATTTTATGAATAAAAATCCATTTTGATGAAAGTAATACTTTTATAATAAAACTTATTCTTTTATGCATCTATTTATGCATAAAAATCCATTTTGATGAAAGTAACACTTTTATTAAAAAAATTCTTTTATGCATCATTTTATACATAAAAATCCATTTTGATGAAAGTAACACTTTTATAATAAAAAAAATTCTTTTATGCATCTATTTATGCATAAAAATCCATTTTAATGAAAGTAACACTTTTATAATAAAAAAATATTCTTTTATGCATAAAAATCCATTTTGATGAAAGTAACACTTTTATAATAAACAAAATATTTTATGCATCTATTTATGCATAAAATCCATTTTGATGAAAGTAACACTTTTACAATAAAAAATATTCTTCTATGCATCTATTTATGCATAAAATCCATTTTGATGAAAGTAACACTTTTTTAATAAAAGATATTCTTTTATGCATCTATTTATGCATAAAAATCAATATTGATCAAAGTAACACTTTTGTAATAAACAAATTAACCAATATGCATCTTTCTATGCATAGAATTTATATCTAATTAAAATCACTCTTTTATATAAAAAAATAACCAATATGCATCTTTCTATGCATAAAATTTATATTTAATGAAAATCACTCTTTTATAATAATAAAAAAATAACCAATATGCATCTTTCTATGCATAGAATTTATATCTAATGGAAATGACACTTTTAGAATAAATATATTTCTACTATGCATTTTTCTATGCATAGAATGAAAATGACACTTTTAGAATACACAAATGATAGGGATTATTCTTTTAGAATAATAAAAGATGAAACTTATTTCACAAAACTTTAGGAAATTTTGCCATAACCTCCTTTGTATGGCTGACCATTTTTCAAATTTTCCTATCTTACAATTACCTAAAAATTATCCCCAAATGGTTTTAAGCACTCTAAATTAATCAAATTTCACTTTTTAAAAAGAACCAATATGAAAAGTTTAATTCTAACTATTAGATCACTTAACTAGGATAAAGAAGGGCTGATTTTAAGAATGAGAGAGGAGGAAAGCCTTTCCAACAAGGCATAGCATCCAATTATCATTTCAAACAAAACAAAAATTAAAAAACCATTAAAAGAATAAAGAAAAATATAAGATTTCTAACTTACATGAATTCTGGGAGCTTTCCTTTGGCTTGATGGTTTGAGGAATCTACTCTTGTTTGCAACAAGAGTGGCCACCAAATCTTTAGAAGAGGGAATGGTCAAAAACTATTGAATTATTAAGAAATTCACAGTTCTTGTCTCTTGGGAGGAGTAGAGTAAGAGTGCATAAAACACTATCAAACTTCAACTAAGGGGGAGGCTTCTATTTATAGGAAAAAGTGAGCTTCTACCAAGCAAACTGATTCTAGAATTTTCCAAACCAGTTTGGTCCAAATTTGGCCATTTTTAGGTTAGTTTAGCTTACTTTTTGGAACTAGACTTGAATTAGGAGAGAGGAGAGATGAAATATCTCAATTTTTGATAATTTAAAACTCCACCACACATGTGAATTAGGCGCCTCCTTCATGAGGGGGGAATTCCCATTGTGAGGTGTCAAAATTCTATTTTTTTAGTATTTCCTTTGGTCCTTAGTCCACTCTTCATCTTATGTGAGTATTTACTCATTTTTGGGGAGAATTTTCTTTATTTCTTCTATTTATCTTCTCCACACATTTGGATAAATCTAATTGGCCCTTCAAAACCTTAATTTAAAATTTTTAAAAAATCTGGGCCCCTAGGATAAGGCCTTTTGAACAGATTATAATTGATTTCTAATGCACCTTCTGAAAATATTTTTGAACTTCTGTTTCAAGGGAACTTATTTTAATAAGAAGAGATATTTTTCCATCCAAAAATATTCAAAATCTGAATAACCTCTCTTTAGAACATTTTATCTCTCTAGGCCAAAACAGGTAGAAACAAGATCTTTTATATTTCTGAAGAGGGATTTGATTACGGGGAAGATGTTGGACATCTTGAGAGGATGGGGAGGAATCTTACAAATATGAAGAAGAAGATTTGGACCTGTCATACAAGCTTGATGAATTCCTCCACAAATATAAACTAGAGGATAGGTCCACATCCTAGGCCCCAAGATTTTAATCAACAAATCCTAAATGATGGTGCGCAGCTGTGGAAAGATGAAGAAGAACTAGATATCTGTGATAAAGAGAGAGAGGCCTTGTAGAGGCAGCAACTCAACTCCAACCCATAGATACAAATATCTACTAAATTATTCTTTCATTCTTTAAATTACCAGGCAGCAGTGCATGCTTATGCAAATAGATCTTTTGATATATCATATGATTCAACCCCAAGATAATAGGGGAGGTTTAGGATGTGATCCATAGAAAGAAACATGGATTGGCATCAAAATAAACGATCATCCCAGTCAACCCACCACCATCAACTACCCCCACCCATCCATCGAACCTTTCAATCAACCTCTCAGGTAGCTGGTGGCACAGAGCCACCGAGCATGCCAGGTGTTGAGCGTCCAAAAAGAGTTGACTGGTGGGACTTGGGAATTGGTCAAAGAACACAGGCCAACAATAAAAGACTAGTACACTAACGGTCGTGCACAAACAGTAGTGCACATGTGCACCTATTGTAATCATATGTACTTTACTATAATAGTTTGATAATAAAATAAGCCTTGTAATAGTAAGGACAACATCTTGATGGGACAAGAAGAAGTTCATTCCAAGATAGAAAAAAGAAGGAAGCAGCTAGCAATTAGGAGATAGATATATAGAGGGATAGAAGAGAACAATAGGAAAAGAGTTAGTCTAGAGCAGAATAACATTATACAAGTTTAACAATAATATAGAGCGCTTGAGCATTATCTACTGTGTACTATCTGAGTGAGTGAGTGAGTGAGTGAATGAGTGATCTTCTGTAGGTCTATGTGCATTATCTGTTTAGGCTAACAGCTTGTGCATTCTAAACCCATTGGGCTTAGGCATAGACAAAACTACTTCTAACTAGTGGTATTATCTTGCATGTCGGATTGACCACTAATAGCCATGTTAAATGGTAGATTTCAAGTAGGAGAAGAAAGAGAAGAGGTGAAAGGCACAAAGAGCCACGATCTGGGAAACTCGAAATCACTATGACATCTGGAAATACCCCAGACGTAGCCATCGCCATGTAAGGCAAGAAAAGAACTTTTGAGTTTAGGGAAATAAAGGTCAACGCCAAAAAGGGGAAGCTTCTTAAAGGAGAATCTAGTGAGAGAATGGAGGTTCCCAATAGTCAATAGATGGAGGAGGATCTAGCTGCACTAGGCCGATCCATGCTGCTAACCCAGTGACTGGAGAAACAATAGCAAGAAACCTCCGAACAAGAATCATCCACCCACAATCAACTTCCTCTGATGGGCCTCACTGTGCCAAAATCCATCCCAAAATACAACTGGAGATGCAACTCCCTCAGCGCGGATCCATCATGCCCAACCTAGCCCCAATGGCACCAGGCCCATGCAATTTTTTATAAAACCATAGAAATGGATTAGGTGTATAGAGCATTAAATCACCTACAAAAATGGATTAGGTGTATAGAGCATTAAATCACCTACAAAAATGTATGACAGATGGCCTCAAAGAAATGTCCAAACTACAAACAATCATTAGGGAAAAGGATGTGGCATGTTCTCAGAGCACAAAGGCACTATAGGAATTGAAGAGATACCAAGAACCACTACAAGAAGAACTATGCAGGAGGAGAGCAGAAGCTAATCACATGGAGAACCTACAAAGGTAGCTAATAGAGCTCCCATTAGGACCTCAATGGAGTCTTCTTGGGCCCTTTTATTTGGCAGTTTAAGGAGTCAAACCTTTTCTCTTAAGAAGAAACGTTTTCTAATTAGAAGCTTCAAAACGGCTACTTTATTCGAATTTGAATTTTGGGGGAAAAATGGAGTTTAAAATCTAGCGGATAAAACCATATCATGTAACATATCTATGGAAAGCTCTTGATGCGGAGATCACGAATCTATAATGTCCGCTCAAATCGGAGCTTGTATGTAGAAGTTATGGAGGTCCGAAAATTGTAAAATTGCCTCCCCCCTTTTTGGGGGAAAAAGTGCACCCTTTGACCACTCTTACAAACCCAACATTTCAGTCCACATGGCAACCCCCCATTTGGCTATTCCTTAATCACCTTGATTAGGCTTGGGCAAATTAAAGGGCCCAAGAAGACCCCATTCACTTCCTAATGAAGATACACAGAAGGCTAGGCTAGGAGGGGGAAACATTAAAAAAGAAACATGGCCTCAAGTGGAGTGGAAAAGGAAGCAGGAGGAAGTACAGGAAGCAGGGAGTCTAAAGAACTACAAAAAGAAAATGTTGAGCTGTGGGAAGGAACTAGAGGTATGGAAAAGGAAGTTTACAGTCGTGAAAGGAGAAGGAAAGAAAGTAGCACCAGAAACAGAAGGAAAGGGCAAGGAAATAGTTAGAAATAGACCATATCCCCACAAATGATATAAGGAAACATGAATGGGTGGCCACAACGCAATTTGAAGAGAAAATGAATGATGAAGCAGAACTGCAAGTTCAGGTGGAAGAACTAGAGGCACTCAGTACAATGAAAAATAGAAGAAAGATGGCCATGCCATCAAAGCTTTAATGAAAGAGGTAGTGGAAGCCACTCCCACAAGATTGACAAGGGGAAAATCTGGAAAAATGAGTATCAATGAGCTCAATGTAGCATTGATAGCTTCCAATGAAAAAATATAGAAGAAAACAAAATAATGATGCCTTGAGAAAAGCTCATGATGCTGAGGAATTACAATCCAAGGACAAGATGATTTTGGATTTCCAAGGCTGGGCCAACTAGGAGAAAAGTGCTAAAGAGGAGTAGCAAAATGAAAGCTGCAAGAAGAATTGGGGCAGAAAAGCTTAAATTCTTTGAAGGAAACAACATTACACTGCATGTAGCAAGGTTGAAAGATCCCTGTCCCCACCACGCAATGAATTCAGGGGTGCTAGCAGCGGAAGTAGCACTTCTTGTGCGGGACAGAGTCCCTCACTCGGGCCTTGCCCCCACGGATATCCGAACAAGAGACTAATCCATCGGTTCTTCCAAAACCGGACCCGGAAGAACTTCCCTTGCCCGAAAGGCACAGGCGTTTCCTCCAAGATAATTTTTCTCTAATGTAGTCAAAAGCCTTAACTAACTGAACTGATCTGACCAAACTTGTAAGTCCCATAGTCATATCAAGGAAAAGATTGCACTTAAATCATAGAGACCAACGCTTTTTTCCTCATTGAGAGGCACATCTGTTGATTCTTTTCCATAGAACAATTTTTATCTGGGATTTACTTCATCTATCGTACCATAACAGAATTGAGTCTCAATTTAGGGATCCATCAATCCAGCCTAACCCCATCCAGTCCCATGGGCTAGCCAACTGCCCAACCACTGTAGTGATGGGATCCAATTAGGAATTTGGTTAGGTTTTGTCCTGGGCACCAGAGAAAAGAGTTCCTAGGGCCCCTAGTTGGATATTCATACAAACTTAAAACTAGTCACACCACTTACACACACCCAATATGAAATTACCTTTTTCATAGATTTAGCTATCATTTAAAATAATCATTTAATGAAATCATAGTGTCACTGATCATAATCCTCCAAAATCTCTAGTTGAATCCTAATTTCCAATCATTCCTTCATTGGTGTACTTATGGCATTATTGGCAACTAGAATGCTCAACACCTGTCCACTCAGGGGCCTTTTTGATGGTTCCTAGCTCATAGTACTCGGCAATATATTCTCATAACAAAATGGAATATCCATTTGAGATCAGCAAGATCAACCAACATATCCGTATAAAAACATCCATGGACTCATCTGTTGAGGACCAGCAAGGTTAATCAACCAGATCCATGCTCAGATTTGGAAAACAACTCTTACTCCTTGTTCTAAATCTTCCACCACAACGCACGTGTGGGTATCTTCGGCGACCTAGAGCCCGAGCACCATATGGTTAGCACCCTCTAGGATCATTCGCAGGCCATGTAGCACTTCACTCATAGGCCGCTTCCTTGGTCCCTCATCCACCGTACTGGAAGCTCACCATTTAAATCAAACCGAGTCTAGTCAAGACCCCGGCCAAATCGAACCGAGGCTAGTCAAGACCCTGACCTTGCTACGTGAGACATCCTCCATTGACTCTCCGTCAGCTATTGCAACTTTATCAGATTAGGTCTCCATGACCTCATTCACAAGACGGTCAAAATGCTTCCCCAGCATTCTTGACATAAAACAGTCATTTAAAAACATATCATAAATACAGTTCTATAACAAACTCTCGTCTTTCCATATTGTTTCACAACATCAATTCTCATTTATTTCATATGTATTCCCTTCTCATCACATCATTTTCCATCTCATCACATCTTTTCTCATTTATCCGCATCAGATCTCATTCACTCACATCTACCCATATCCACATCTCATCACATCTACCCATCTATCCACATCAGATCTCATTCACTCACATCTACCCATATCCACATCTCATCACATCATATTCATTCACATCACACATCACATCTATCTCCATTTACATCACATCACTCATATCCATCACATCACATTCACTCATATCCATCACATTCATTCATTCATATCCACCACATACATTCTCATAACCATGCTATCACATACATTCTATCCACATTATATCACATCACTTCTATCCACATCATATCTCATTCATACACATCTCATCTCATTCATCCACATCCATCTAATCGTTCACATGTATGACTTCTCACATCTATCCTTTCATTCATATCTATCACTTCACATCCACATATATTCATGTCACATCACATCTCTTTACATCACATCACATTCTTTCACATACACATCTATATCCATTCTTTTACATACATCCACATCCATTCTTCACATACACATTCACATCCATTGTTCACATACACATTCACATCCATTCTTCATATACACCTTCACATCTATTCTTCACATACACATTCACATCCATTCTTTCACATACATCTACTCTTGTTTGAAGCAAGAGTGGCCACCAATTACTTTGGAGAGGATTAAGCCAAAAACAATTGAATTATCAAGAAAATTCAATGTGAATGGCTCTAGGTAGGAGTAGAGTAACGGTGCATAAACACCATTAACCTTTTACAAAGGGGGAGGCTTCTATTTATAGGAAAAAGTGAGCCTCTAACCAAGCATATTGATTCTAGAATTTTCCAAATCAGTTTGGTCAATTTTTGACCATTTTTGGTTCAGTTTAGCTTACTTTTTGGATCTAGTTGAAACAGGAGAGCGGAGAGATGAAAATATCTCATTTTTGGGTCAGTTTAGCTTACTTTTTTTGGATCTAGTTGAAATAGGAGAGAGGAGAGATAAAAATATCTCATTATTTTTTAGTTTAAAACTCCTCCACACACATGAAATAGGCGCCTCCTTCATGAGGGGAGATCCCCACACTGAGGTGTCAAAAATGCATCATTTCCTCTAAATATCTCTTAATTTTTAACTCAAAAACCTTGTACTCAGTCAACTCTTCATCTTATGTGAGCATTTACTCATTTTTGGGGGTTTTTCTTTTATTCTTCAATTTAACTCCTCCCTACATTTGGATTAATCTTATTGGTCCATAGGAACCTTAATTGGACCATAATCCAAAAATTTCTGAAAATCTGGACCCTTAGGCTAAGGTCCTTTTTTTACCTATTTTCAATTAATTCCAATTGCATATTGGAAAGTTCTTTTTGAATTTTTGTTTTAGGGGAAACCATTTTAGACACTAGGAGGGTTTTTATATCCAAAAATATCTCAATTTTGAATTACCTCCCTCTAGACATTTTCTCTCTCTAGGCCAAAACAGATAGAAACAATATATGTTATTATTCTGAAAAGGAGATTGATTACAGGGAGAGAAACTAAACATCTTGAGGGGTTGGGGAGGAATCTTCATCCTACCCCACTTAAAAAAGACGAGATGTCCTCATCTCATAGGTGGAAGATGATCTCTTTCATCTTCTTCTTCTTCTTCAATCACTGCAAGCGTTACTGCCGGCACTGAGATAGGCTTATAGCTTGTCATACCATACTTGGACAACATGTCCAAGCCATACTAACTCTGCCAGTAATCCAATACTATGTGGTGACCTAATCACCTCAATGCCCAAGAAATATTTTGGCTCCCCCAGATCTTTCATCCCTCAAACTTCTGTCTAAGCAAGATCTTTACATCAAAGATCTCTGCATCAAAGATCTCTGCATCATGGTTCCCCGTAATGATGAGGTCATCTACATAGATGACAACAAGCACAACCCCTCTATCACTGTGTCTCACATATAGCGAGAAATCTGCATTGGCTACATGAAAGCCAATAGTGACAAAATATTCAGAAATCTTATTAGACCATGCTCTTAGTGCTTGTTTTAAGCCATACAAGGCTTTCTTCAACCTGCAAACATGCCAGGGGTGACTCACATCCTCATACCCAAGTGGTTGCAACATATACACATCCTCATAACCAAGTGGTTGCAACATATACATCTCTCCCCATGCAAGAATGCATTCTTTACATCCATCTGATGTAAGGACCATTGCTTTGATGTAGCCACTGCTATCACAACTCTCACTGTTGCCCTCTTGGCAACTGGGCTGAAAGTTTCCTCATAATCAATGCCATATGTCTATGCTGTCGTGATGTGTGCGGAGTAGCCAGGAAAGTACGAGACTTCTAGCTGTGAGAGTTGGTGCCAAACCTAACAAGGAAACTCACATTCAAAATTTCCCAAAAAGCATAGGACAAATCCATCCTCGAATTCGTGTTCCAATTGCTTATCCCTTTCCAAGCATAGATTCACTGGCTTCTTTTTCCAAAACTTTCCAGCTAATCACATGTAGACATAACATAACCTTTAAATATTTCCAACATACATGTGACCCCTTTCATTCCATACATCCACTGTCACCATTCCCAACATCTCATAATGTTCTTTATCACCTGAAAATCTGGCTTAAAATTCCAACAACTCACAAACACAAAACGATACATGGCATCATATAATGACTCGTCACGGCACATAACCTCATGCATCTGGATGTGTATTTGACGGCCTCACATGCACGGTTTCACATCATAGACGTGCCATGGCACGACATCCACCCCCTCTAAACCTGCACATCCTCTGGTATGTGCCAAATCATCATCAAGGTCCACATATAGCTGAATGTCGTCTTCATCTTCTGCAGTTCCAGGAAGATTATCCTCTTCCTCTTCAATCATATCCATACTACCACTGTCAAGCTTCTCATCCTGAATCTCTTGTGAATCAAAAGGATCACCATCATGCCTTCTTTTAAATATCTTGATTCTTTTGCCAGCCACAAGATTCTTTACTTCTGTTCCATCAAGCTCACACAGAGTATACGTGGCATTTCCATGCACATGCTTGACAATGTAAGGGCCAAACCATCTTTTTGCAAATTTTCTTTGAACAGTGAATTGGTTGTCAAGGCTACTATCATACATTAGAACCCAATCACCTTCTTCAATAGGTTTTGGCCGGAGTCTGTGTCTACTATCAAATCTTTCTTTATTTTTCAGCCTTGCATCTTTCAAGCGAGCTTTAGCAAGCTCTACATCTTCAGGCCTCCTCTCCAACTGTCTTATTCGCAATGCAAGGAGGTCATCTCTGCTCAATCCTTCCACCCAGGGCAATACATTCCAAGTTAGAATTACTTCTTCAACTGGCATCACTGGCTTCTGACCATACATTAATTCTGCAGGCATGTATCCTGTCACTGAGCTATGAGTTGTACGGTCAGCCCACAAGGCATATGGTAGCAGCTTTGGCCACTCTCTCATCTTTTCTCTGCATGCCTTAGCCAAAGCTTTAATGATTGGAGGATGTCCTCGCTCACTTTTCACATTGCCCTCAGGATTGTAAGCACATGTTAGAGACAGTTTGATACCAATTCTAGAGAAGAATTCCCTTGCTTCTTCAACATCTAGCTCACCCCTATCAGCTGTTATTTTTCCAACACAACCATATCGGCAGATCACATCTTCCAAGAGAAATTTGCATACTGTTTCCGTACTCTTTGTTCTAAGAGCACGCCCTTCTACCTGATTTGTCAAATCTTCTCTTGTAAGTGCTATATACCGCATCTGCCAAATTCCCAAAGGCATTGTAACTAGATCCACTACCCATTTGTAGTGCATGGCAGATGGGTATGTTGGTTGTAAGCCATCACGATGCCGCACATTTGAGTACATTTGGCATACTATGTATGTTTCCACATATTGGGAAATATCCTTGTACATTCCTCTCCACCAATATTTTTCCTTTATTTTGGTAAAAGTGGCCCACACACTTCTATGCCCAGCCCAGAGACTCTCATGGAATTCTTTCACAAGCTTTCCTTGAGTCTCTTTATCACATATGACTCTCTGTGGCATAGCATTCCTCTGTTTAGGATGCTTCCAGAGATACCCATCCTTTAGAAAGTAACCATATGCTTTTCTGCGGATCCTCTTAAATTCTGAGTCAGACCAATTCTCTTGCCTTGTCAGAGTACTCAAATATTGACCAATAAGCAACCAATCTCCTTCATATATTTCCTCAATAAAAGACTCAAGTGCATTTGATAGGCAAATATGATCCCCTTTTGCATATGCTGTAGTATAGAACTTTGTACCCACATCATCAATGTCACTAATCATCTCTTTTTCATCTTCATACCTGGCTCTTGATAGCATATCTGCAACTGGATTATCTTTTCCCGCAATATGCTCAAACTCAGGATTTAGTGACTTGATATAAGCAATCCACCTAAGCATAGCAATATCTGGAGTGGTACAGCTTGCTATCATCCCAAGAAGTGGCAAGCAATCAGTTTCCACTAGTACAGATGCCCCAATAAGATATTCTTTTTCACATTTTGGAGCAGTGACTATCCCCCATAATTCTCTCTTGATCTGTGGATACTTTCGTTGCCGAAAGCTCAATACCTTTGCTCCAAATCTAATTACATACCTATGATCATCCTCATCATCTTGCCCTACTGCCCATCCTATCCCAGTAGGACTAGTATCAACTGTAACAATCACAGGCCTGCCACACTCATAATCCGCCTTTCTCAAAATGGGTGATGATTGGAGCAAATATTTCAGCTTCCGCATAGCTTTAATATGTACTGTACTCCACAGAAATTTTTGATTTTTCCTCAAAAGTTGATAAAGAGGATCTGCTACATGTGCATAATGTGGGATCCAAATAACATAAAAGACACATGCTCCAAGAAATCTCCTCAGCTCTGTAACATTAATGCATGTCTCTTTCATTCTTTGTATTGCATCTATCTTGGCTGGACAAGGACGGCGTCCACTAGTACTACAAAGATGTCCCACTATTAGCACTTCACCAACCCCAAACACTGATTTCAGCCCAGATAAAGTAAGATTCACTTCTTCAAGCCTGAATAGAATCATGTCACAATCCTTTATATGATTTGTCACAAACTTGCGGCACCCTTTTGAATCCAATTCCCCATCTTTGTCTTTCTCATCACAGCCCTTTATTGGCACATCATCCAAAAATGGCATAGTTTTTTGTGGTATGAAGTCCCGTAAGACTTTATTCATTCCATTCATCATATGTGCCACTGAGTTAGTGGCTCCCTGTGGTAAGGTACACATCCTTACTAATCCCAAAGGAGTTCTCATTGTGGTCAAGTCCCTGCTTTGTATATCCAGCTGGAACTGATCATATCCCGAATACAGATCACCCATAGAGTATATAGCTTTCCCTGCAAATGCTTCTGCAAACTCATCCACAATTGGACCTGCTCCAACATTCCTGATTGTGACTTTGTTTACAGGTTGCATGTCTTGAATAAAGCGCAATGTCCCATTTTTCTTTGGTACAGTAAACCATCTGTTGGAATATGGGGCACATGAAGGCTCCAGGATCCCCATCCTGATCTTTTCCTTTAGTAATTCCATCAACTTTGGCAAGAGAGCCTTTGGTACTAGAATTGGCCGCAGGTTCCAGGGCACATGTGGAATAGTAAAGATCACCATTGATGCTGTTACACTTGGATCAACACAGCCTATCTCATGCGGCTGAAAGGCAAAAGCTCTCCCATGTTTTACAAGCATCTCCTCAAAGCATTCCCTTTCAACTGGCAACAGAAAATCCTTTTCACCAATCTTCAGCTCTTTCAGAGTTTCTTGAGTAAATTTATGTCCAATTTTCTTCGGATCTCTAAGATTTGGCTGCATAGAAGCTTCATCTATCTTCTCCTTGCTTCCTGGTGGCAAGGGCAAGGCAACTGGTTTCACCTTCTTTGCAACCGTTTTGTACTTTGTATCAACATGAGCATCCATCTCACAATTCATGTTTTTACATTCCACCCCCTCAAATTCCTGGATTATATCATACATCTCCACAGATGACACCTTTATCATTTCATTTCCGCCCTGTAAGCATGCTCTTCCCATATCAAAAAGCACATCCATAGTATCTATAAATGACACCTCATCAAGCACCCCTGAAATAAACTCATTCTTCTCCAAAAGACCACACTGCTCAAAACTTTTTTGTTCATTTTGTATATGTTTTTGCATGCCACGCTTTAAATCCTTGCTTTTTACAAAAACCAGTGACCCATAGCTGGAGAATCCCTGAAAATTTGCTGAAAAACTATTTACATTGATTGAGTCCTGCGAGAACTCATTTCCCCTTGTACCATTGGAATCCCGCTTTACAATGGCACCTGGCCAAAATCCCTCATCTCCCTGTAATTCATGAACTCTCTGTTTATCTTTGGGAGTGACTGTGCCCGAAGAGATTCACGATTCCTTTCATGATTAATGCAAACTGTCAAAAACTGAACAGCTTTTTTGCCATCTTTACTCCTTATTCTTGCATAAGCTGAACCATCATCCAAAACCTTTGTTTCCATCCTTACAGCTGTAATGTAGGGTTGCCCAAGAATGAGGGGATACGATGACATCTCCTGAACAAAGAAATTCTGATCATCCTTCACATCCCCTATAGTTACCCTTACATTTGGACATGCTGCATAAAGCTCTCCAGATGAATTATTAGCTGCTTTAATCATCCACCCATGATCCACATCCATTGGCCACTTACATTTGTTGTAGAGATTTTTAGCCATAAGATTTATTTCAGACCCATGATCAATTAGAGCGACATACGGCTCTTCCAAATCACCTATCTTGACAAGGGTTTCAGTGGTTGCTCTTGCCCAATGACTCCTGGAGTAATGACTCTTTGTAAGAACTTCTTTTTCATCATCCTCTTCCACAAAACGCACTTGTCGTGCCCCATCAGCAGAGTGATTACATTCCACCACATTTTCTCTCTCTTCCTTTTTCTGTACCTGTACACCATGAGTCTTGGAAGTGCTTGACTCCCCTTGTGATGGAATAGATTCAATTATGGACTGCCTTTTTCTTCGTATAATATCAATTATCTCATCATGAAATTCTTTCTTTGCAATCCCCAAGACTTCCCCTAGTGTGAATTCCACCCTGCTGTTTAGAATTCTCTCTTCAAGCACCTTTTTGAGATCTGTTGCAACTTCAATATCAGATTGAAGCTTGTAGAGTGGACTTTTCCCTTTACCCTTCTCCTTCATTTTTGCTGGCACTTCTTCCATTGAAACATCATGTGGAGGTCTGCTATGCTGTGGAGGCATATGTGATGGCCCAGGATCCTTCTTTTCACTTCCACGTGTAACTCTTTTTGATGGCCCTCCTTCCTCATTTTCCCTTTTTCGCTTCTCCTCTACCTGTGCCTCATTATTTTGGCATTTGGCAATATAGGCATGAATGGATAAAGAATCCACAGGCTCCTCCCAGCCAGTCTCAAGACGTATACAATCACCTGCCTCATGCAAAGCTTGTTTTGACACTTTCTTTGATGCAATTAATTCCATTGTTGATGGCCAAAAATTCTCATTCTCATAATCCTCATCATTCTCAAATCCCTGCTTTAGTTGACCAACCTTTAATCCATAGGTTGCTGCCTCAACCATAAAAATGGCATGACTAGCAGCCATATCCTCTACCAGCTTTTTCATCCCTCCTTTCCCAAAGTTTGTACTCAATGGAAGACCAGGCTCTGTAAGATGGATTTTCCCATCTTTGAAGAACACAAGTTGATTTTTAAGAGCTTCTTTATAGCTGGTACAATCCTTCTTTGCATGCTCTGGGTCATCACACCATATGCATCTATATGTAAACCCTTCTTTGCTTTGAGGCCTTTGCATAGAAGCCTGCCCCAATGGTAGACCTTTTTCTTCAATCCTGGACATCTTCAATTTTAAGTCACGCATACCCTTGATAAGCTCATCCATCGGCCCATCTATCTTTGGAATTGTAGCAGCTGGTTTGGATAGATTCTCAGGGGTGACAGCAGTTATGGGGGTTGCAGAGCCCATCACCATTTTATCCCTCCTCCGCTGCCGCTTTGCTAACATAGTGACTGCATCCTCAACATCATTCCAATCACTCTTTAATCCCTGCTCTGTATTCTTATCCTCAAGGAGGATTTCCAATTTCTCCTGGAGATCTTTCCCAGCTGTCTGTAAGAAGAGCTCTGTCTTTTCTCTATCCAAAGTTGCACGCTCTATACCACTTGAACTAGAATCATGAGATGCCATGAAATTACACCTTCGTGAAAGGTTTCGTCCTCCACGATTTTGAGAGGATAAAATGAATGAATTTTTGGAGCTAACCCAAGAAAGGAAGACCCTAAAAGAATACCGCCAAACTTTTGTTAAACTTCTGCGATTTGCTCTAGAGATGGATGAGGTAACTCTTCTCCATCGATTCATTTGGAAGCTTAATCTACCTTTGAATAACCTCATCATCAAGAATGTAAAACCATCCTCTATTTCAGAAGCCATAATTATAGCCAGAGACTGTGATAAAGTTTTTTTTATATGGAAAGTGTCGTGAAGGACATGAGTCCTTCCATGTTAATCAAGAAGAGGTCTCCTAATTCAAGAGAAACGTCACTCCTGGCTACAAGGAATCATGAGCTAGAGCAAAAATTAGGTCAAGAAATAGGGATAGCAAGGTTGAAGATAACCGAATTCAACAAGTATTTCTATGAGTAAATAGAAGAGGATTGGTGCAAGATTTATGTGAAGTAATGTGCATGATAAATAGAGGTATTCTACAAGATGATACTAAGATTATGAAATTGCTATCATAGGTTAGATTGGGTAAAGAATTGATTCCCTTACGTTTTTCCATGATAATTTATTAAGTACCATATTACATGGGGGTATAGAATAAGGAATTCAAAGGTTCATATCATATGAGAGGTATATGGATGCATGAACATAGGATAATAAGGCCAATTAACTTTAGAATAATAGACATTTTGGAGGCACAACAAAACAAGCCAAACACATGAAATAAGGGACTCGGAACAATGTTTAGATAAAAGAAGATTTCTACCTAGTGAGACAACAAGGCTAGAAACATTGGAAAAGTGTTAGAATAAAAATATTAGCTCCAAAAGTCCTAAAAGAAATAAGAACATAAGAATAGTTCTATTAAGAGATAAGTATCCCCAAAAATAGAATTTCAAATTTAGGTGATAAGAGGTCATATTTAGAGTACTTTTACACATTTAGAGTCCATGCATACTAAAAATGTGAAAAACAACACATTTCTAAAGATGGCGCGTTTGTGGCTATATACAGACGTTTTTGCCTATTCTTCCAACGAGGGCTTGTAGACCAAATACATTCTCATTCTTTTGATTGGTTATATGACCATATTCTGAGTTTTTATCAGAGAGTTATGGCTGAAACAATTTGCTATTTCTGTCAGGATCTCTACACAGAGAAAACTGTGAGAAGGCAGCAAGTAGCCTCAAGGTAATCCTAGAGTTTGAGATGTATATATCCCTTCATTCTTATCTAATATCTTAGAAAATAAGCTTAGATTGCTATGGTCTTTCAAAGGAAGAGACCAAAACTCCATAGCTTTTCTTTTAGAGAAAGAATAGTATGTCGTAGCCCTGTAAGAGAAGAAGGCTATTTTGCCATAGACCTTAGAAAGAGAGAAGAGTCACAGTACGAGTAAGAGGAGATAAATCTTGGAGATTATTGGATGATTTCAATCAAAAGACAAGGTATTAGAAGACTCTATTCTCATATGTCAAGCTCTAAAGATCTTGTTAACGAGCAAAGGCAACGATAAACGATAAATTTCTATAAGGTATATACATATTTTGTTTTTCAATTATATATCATTCTTAGGGGTTGAGGTATGGCCCCGGCTTCTCTATTAATTGTTAATAGTGATCTAATTGATTGATTTACTATTTAAAATTTGTATTCTTTTAAACAATAGCATATGCCTTGATAAAGAATGTCTTATCGCAATCTCAAGTTAAAATGCTAAAATCTTTGTGAAAAGGATTGTTTTCTTAAGAAGGTAACATGGATTCTAGTCCTATGGTTTAGTTGAGTAAATGGATTGTTATCTTGGTTAAATTAAGGTACAAGTATAACTTCTCCCTACCTTGACGATGCCCCGTTCTTGTGCTTGTATAGCCGGATGATGGAGACGTTAGTAAGGCTCGGAGTTGGCCCATGGTATCCCTCATACCATTGGAATGAGGTTTGCCAATTGAGGCGAGTGATTGTGATGGTGCCTACTTCTGAGGGCCCAGGCTAGTGCGATGAATTAGCCCACCCTAGTGTGCAAACATCCCTCTGAGGGGCGGGAGGATCGAGCGATGGAGCCTGAGAGGGCAACAGGCCGGTTTGAGTCCTCGCCAGTGGCCAACGATGAGGTGTATGGTCTCGTAGGGTTTTGCCCAACATGTAGAGGCTGGAAGGCCGAATTCTAGATCATCGACGGTATAAAGGAAAAGAATAAGAGAGCCGGTTTGGCTTGTATGAAATTGATTCATGTAAAAACTTTTCTTTTAAATCTTGTCTTGGCATTATTGTACTGTCGAAAAAGGCTCTTTTAATAAACCTTGTGAAAAGGGCCTTAATAGGAACATGTTTATTTATGTCAAACAATATGGTAGGATTAATTAGAAAACAAATTGACACATGAGTAGGGTGGAAAGTGGGAGGATGGAATGCCCGACGGCACCATCCTACGGACGGGTGAACCCAATTAGTCGGGTAGCTTTCCAACATATTAAGTGAAAGCCCTATGTTAGATAAATAGGTTCTCGGGAAATTCTATTCTAGAAGACTAGGCCAGCGGCTGTGCCTTGCATGGATGAGGAAAAAAAGCATTAATGCTATCCAGATGATGAATTCAAATGTGGTTGATATGATTTTTAAATTTTGGTTGAGAACTGATGAGTTGATTTGGATTCTGATTGAAAAATGATGATCCTTGAAAATTTGGTTGAAATGTAACAAGCTGAACGAAACCGCAATGAGGATGAATGGGACGAGTCCCTGTGATGATGTTCTTAACTGGAATGATGTTAATGACTTCAGCCAATCACTATGAGATTAGTGGATTGTGCTGGCAGATCGCTACTATTAACTTTTGTCGAGTGGATCAAGTTAAGGGATGATAAATTAAAAATCTGAAAATTTGAAATCCCCATGGAGGACTGTTCAGATGGAAAAAATTAGTCCGATGGACCATTATTGTGTTAAAGATATGAATGAGATATTCTGAATGAATTATTAACTGATAATGCATTCTATATGAGTATCTTTATCCCTTGATTCTATGGGGAGCCGACCTATTTAGAGAATCCCGGAATCAGTTGAATCAAAAATCGGATTGAATCATAAATAAAGAGACTTAATAGTATTGATAGGAATATGGATCGAGGTCGTCGTGGTAGAAATGTTAACCCCCAACTCGATGAAGAAGAGCTCGACCTGAATGTTTGTAAAACTCTTCAATAGTTCGCAGCTTGGACCTTTCAAGGGTGAAGGGGAATACTTGGGCGAGGCTGTGGAGAAGTGGATCGAATCAATGGAAGAATAATTCGATGTCACCAGGTATAATGAGAAGAGCAAAATGGCTCTTGCAAGGCTGAAGATAGTGGAGATAGCTAGAGTGGCATGGAGAAACTACTGCGAGACAAACCGTCTCGACCGAAATACCCAAACCTTGATTGATCTCAAAATTTACCTAAGGACAAGGTTCTGTCCTCCCGGCCTTTTAGAAACAAAGATGAACGAGTTCTTAGAGTTAACTCAGGGGAGTAGAACTGTTGAAGCATATCACCAAGCATTCGCCCTCCTCCTCAGATACTCGCCTCTGCTGGGATGAAGAACAGCTGATGGCCAGGTTCATTCGGGGACTGAACGAACCTTTGAATATCGTGAAGAATGCCAAGCTAGTTTCCATGGCCGAAGCAGTTCGGATGGCGAAGGATTTCACCAAAGCCTTTGATGTCAAAGTCCCACCAAAGCCAGCACCATCACCTTTCAAAAGGTTTGTAATCCCAGAAGATGATTCCAACCTTCCTCCGCCTAAGAGATATCAGGGTCAAACACAAGATATGGGAAGCTCCAGAATGAGTAACCGTAGGCTGCTTCTTGCTGCTCCAAGTCACAGCAGCAGCACTCCCCAAAGAAAACATGAAGCCACTAGTAGATCTTCTATCTGAGATACTACCAGCCCAATCAGCATCTGTGTACCCATGTACACATATCTCTGTCCCAGTCTCATAGAATAGTCCACAATGCAAAGTAGATCTCACATACCTCAGTATGCGTCTCAATGCATCCAAATGCAATTTCTGTGGAACTTGCATAAATTGACTCATCAACCCAATAGCATAGCTCAAATCTGGTCTGGTGATCATCATCTAGATCAAGCTTCCTACTATGCGCCTATACATAGTAGGATCCTCCAAGATCTCTCTTGAATCTGCACTCAACTTGCCATTCTGATCCAATGGCATAAAAATAGGCTTACAGCCTGTCATACCATACTTGGACAACATGTCCAAGCCATACTGTCTCTGCAATAATCCAATACCATGTGGTGACCTAATCACCTCAATGCCCAAGAAATATTTGAGCTCTCCCAGATCCTTCATCTCAAACTTCTTTCTAAGCAAGATCTTTACATCAAAGATCTCTGCATCATGGTCCCCCGTAATGATCAAGTCATCTACATAGATGACAACAAGCACAACCCCTCTATCACCATGTCTCACATACAGCGAGAAATCTGCATTGGCTACATGAAAGCCAATAGTGACAAGATATTCAAAAATCTTGTCAGACCATGCTCTTGGTGCTTGTTTTAAGCCATACAAGGCTTTCTTCAACCTGCAAACATGCTCGGGGTGACCCACATCCTCATAACCAGGTGGGTGCAACATATACACCTCTTCTTGCAAATCCCCATGTAAGAATGCATTCTTTACATCCATCTGATGTAAAGACCATTGCTTTGACGCAGCCACTGCTATCACAACTCTCACTGTTGCCATCTTGGCAACTGGGCTGAAAGTTTCCTCATAATCAATGCCATATGTCTGTGCATATCCTTTGGCTACCAATCTAGCCTTGTACCTGTTTATGCTTCCATCACACTGTTACGTTTTACTTTGTACACCCACTTGCATCCAATGGCTTTCTTGCCTTCAGGCAATTGCACTAAATCCCAAGTCTCATTTCCATACAGTGCATCCATTTCCTCATCCATAGCTTTCTCCCAACACACATTTCCAACAGTCTCATCAATGCATGTGGGCTCTACAACCTACACAACCTTTGCCATATATGCATAGTGATGTGCCACATAACCATCATATGAAAATCTCTGCACAGGGTTTTTCACTCTCCCAGATCTTTGCAGCGTTTCATTCATGGCTTCCATAGCCTTCTTTACACCAGGTGTTCTCATAGCTGGGATCCCAAGCTCCTCATCAAGGCTCATACGTGAGCCACTAGACTCTCCATCAACATGAGAATGCCCTGCAGAAATGTCAGGCATACCAAGGGGCTCAACCACTTTCTCTTTTCCTTTACATGATGTACTAATCACATTTGCAGGACTGGTATTATGATGCAGCCTATAACTCCATGGTCTATCAACAGACCCACTAGATGAGGACTCTCTTGGTCCACTCAAAGACTGTGATTGCTGACCTGCATTCTGTGCAACCACACTTCCATTCACATCAACCCCAAAAGCTTCTTTTTTAGTAGCATACTAGCTACTCATCATCTCATCAAAGATAATATCCTTGCTTACCCTTAACTCACGTGTAGCAGGGTTATAACACCTGTATCCTTTTTGCTCAAGGGAATATCCAATAAACACACATTTTTCAACTTTTGGATCCAGCTTAGTTCTCAACTCATCTGGCACATGCACATATGCAATGCATCCAAAGACTTTCAGATGAGACAAATCAGGTTTTCTGCCAGTAAACCTCTCCTCTGGAGTTACATCATGTATGGCTGCAGTTGGAGTCCTGTTCATGATGTATACTGCTGTAGAAACAGCCTCAGCCCAATAGCTATGCGGCATATTCTTCTCTTCCATCAATGCTCGCGCAATCTCAGCAATGTGCCGGTGTTTTGCTCAGCAACTCCATTTTGTTGCAGAGTGTATCTGCATGTAAAGTGTATCTGCATGTAAACTGTCTCCGAATACCATTCTTCTTCAAAAATTTAGAGAACTCATTGGAGAAGTGCTCTCCCTCTCCATATGACCTTAGGCACTTTACATATTTCTCTGTTTGCTTTTCAACAAAAACTTTGAAATTCTGAAAGTGAGTAAACACCTCACTCTTCTCCTTCATGAAATATACCCACACTTTCCTTGTGTGGTCATCAATGAATGTCACATATAATACCTACAGCCTCTCATAGACATGGTCTTTGTAGGACCCCATACATCTGAATGCACAACGTCTAGTGCATTTTTGCTCACATATCTATTACGTGGAAATACATGCTTTGTTTGCTTTCCAAGTTGGCATGCTTCACATATTCTCTGCATACCTTCCACTTTAAACTTTGGTAGCCCTGTCACAATTCCTTTTGTCTGCATAGACTTCATTCTCTGCACATTCACATGTCTAATTCTTTTATGCCATATGTCTATGTCTGCAACAATTCCTGAACCATTTGCAAACATCGCAGCACTCATTTCAGGCATGTCTACATTCAACATAAACATTCTGCCCACTCTGTTGTCTTTTGCAACCAACCTGCACTTGTCTTTAAAGTCTTCAACATAACAACCATCAGGGTTAAACCAAACCTGCAAACCCTGCTCAATCATCTGGCCAACTGAAACCATATTCTTTGTTATGTTCGGAATGTGAAGTACATCTGCAAGGTACTTCACTTTGCCATCCTGCATAGACAATGGCACATCTCCAACATGGGCAATTGGATGAGCAGTGTCATCCCCTGTTTCCACAAAACCTGGTCGTTCAAGGTTTTTCATCTCCTTGAACCACTCCCCATGACTTGTCATGTGGTTTGAAGCACCTGAATCCACATACCATACATCATCTTTCTGTGCTGCTTCAACATTTTCAGACATGGCATTCACGACATGCTGCATAACAAACAACCTTTCATTATCCTCATTGTTTCTGCTTGAGGATGCATAGTTGTTCTGTTGCACTTTCCCATTTTGCATGTCAGCCTGCTTCTTATAACATTCTGCCTGCATATGTCCAGGCTTACCACAATAAAAGCATTCACGGGCATCATTATATTGCCTTTGCCAATTTCCACGTCCTCTTTCACTCCCCTTGCCTCTGAATTTTCCTCTTCCACCTGTGTGTTGTTGATGTTGTTGTTGTGTATTCTGGGACTATTGTTGTTGCTGCTGTTGGCCATAATTCTGATTACCTATTCGGCCACCTCCTTGACCTCGTCCATGCCTCCTCCACCTCGTCCTCTACTTGAACTTGTGTAGAAGGCCTGTTGCTCTGAACTGTTTTTGTTTTGTGAAGAGTGTTGGTCTTCACCCAAGCTCTTCTCTTCTATAATCAGCATAGACACCAAATCTGTAAAGTTGGGAATGTTTTCCCGAGTGTGAATAGACGTCTTGAATACCTTGTATTGTGGCCCGAGACCACGTAGACAGACTTCCACCTTATCATCATCATCTACTGACATACCAATAGATGCAAGGGATTCCACAATACCCTTTATCTTCAATGCATAGTCATTCATAAACATGCTCTTTTTCTCCACAGTATGAAGTTCATTCTTCAACTGTATCTTACGTGCCTTGGTATTTGTTTCATAAAGTTTTACCAAGGTGTCCCATGCCTCCTTGGGGGACTTGGCATCCTGAATGTGCCCAATCATGGTGTCCTGTATACTAATGGAGAGCCAATACATAGGTTTCCTGGCTCCTTGGTTCCAGTCTTTAAACTCTTTCACATCTGCAGCAGTCGGATTTATGTTGGGTATCTCTAGTGCCTCTTCATGCTCACCTTCTATGTAGTCTCAATAGCCCTTTCCCATCAGGAAATTCGTCAACTTGAACCTCCAAGCATGGAAGTTATTCTTATCAAGCTTCTCAACCACAATCTGTGTTATGCCATCATTTGACATCTTGCCAGACACACAATTTTACCAGAAACAGCACTCTGGTTTGTCCTGCACAAATTGCTATATTTCTGTAGTGGTACTGTAGTACTCTCAAATGTCACAACTAGTGACCTCAATGTGCATACATACACCCAATGGCAACTGTTGACCTCTTTGCAGCACCCACAGTGTCTGCACAGCCAATCTGTCTTCCTGCAGTTCTTAAAACAAATTTCTACAGAGAATCAATGACTTACCCGTCGCAGTGCTCGAAATCGCCTGCTTTCTGAAAAACGGAGGTCCAGACGCGTCCAAAACGCGTTTTTGGCCCAGAAAATGTAGTCCGAATGGACAATATAGTTTCCCTATAGCTTTACTCCCGCAAAGAAAGCTCCTCAATCAGAGATCGTTTGCCGGTGCCTCCCGTAGAGCTCCCGACAAGGGTGTAGTCACCAACACAAATAGGGAAGAGTAGTTGGATTTCTTACCCTCGTACCGCTTCTTGTGATTCTCTTGCTTGCAGCTCAGCCCTTAGCACAAACCACGCTCTGATACCATGAAAAGATGCAGGGGGGAAGAGAGCTTGAGCTCTTGCAAGCACACACACACTCACAAAACCCTAATAGAGAACACACAAGGTGAGAGGCTGAAAATCTTCTTCTACTTCACTCAATACTCAACACACACTATACAAGATAAGAGTACACACAATATGAAAGGTACTCAACCAAATACATATAAGGGTTCTCTATAGTGTGAACCCAACTAAATGAGCTGGCGCTATAACTATGCCAGTCTCTAGAATGGCTGTCACACAGCCTGTCATCCCACTGGGGCCGCATATCACCCAAGATCTCACCAACCATGCCAGTGGTGTAAGTGTGGGGCCTATCTCCCAGGCGGGTCATCAATGTCCACCGCCTCACTAGACAAGCTCGATATCTGAACAGAGCGGCCATTGAGTAATGTATCATCTAGTGTGCTAGACTATTACAGGTATATATTTTTTCATATTTTTCATGAATTAATAATCTTAGAAAAATATGCTTGATTTAATTTGTGCAGGATTCAGCTTAATGGAGTGTGAGATCCCACTACCCCCTCCGCGCGCCGGATTCCCAGTTGCTAGCAGCGGAAGTAGCTTCTTCTTGCACGGGGCAGGGTTTCCCACTCGGGGCCTCACCCTCGAATGTCTGGACACAAGACTAATCTGGTGGTCATTCCGAAACCAAAACCGAGAAAATTTTCCTGGCTCGAAAAACGGGGACGATTCCACCTTTTTTATTTCCTTAACGAATTTTCTAACGAGGTCAAGAGACTAAACTAACCTTCACCTGATTAAACCAGATAGAAGGAAAACTATTACAGACTTAACTTGAAGAAATCAACGCTTTTTTCCTAGCTGAATCAGCAGGCACAGCCGTTGATCTATTCATTTGAGAAGTCTTCAGGTTTTTATTTAACTACTATAGTTCTAAGTGTATTCCTATTAATCAATTTCATTATTAAAACTCTACTGATTCCAGCCTAATCCCATCCAGCCCATGGGTTAGCCTCCATCCAACCATTGGAATTGGTAGAACCAGACAATTACTCACCCACCCACCCATAATTGAATACCTTTCTTAACTTTTGCATTCGAATACAGATACGCACACACTCCTCTTTAAACTTTAACTTATAAAACAATCCATTGACAAAAATAATTATTGGTTACAGATGTCATAACTCAAAATTTACATCCAATCCTTGTTTCTAAAAAAAAACAGTATCACTCTGGACTCTCCGTTGAGACCAGCTGGTCAGCAATGAGATCCAGTAATAACAAATTACAATAATGCTTGTTTCTAAAAAAAATAGTATCACTCTGGACTCTCCGTTGAGACCAGCTGGTCAGCAATGAGATCCAGTAACACATTACAATAATCACTGGTCCATTATACAATATCTTCCACAACATACGCATGGGTGTCCTAGGCACCGTGAGCTTGTGCATCGCCTGGTCATCAAAACCCTCCAGGATCCTCCTTAGGTGTCTTGGCACTTCACCCAGGGACTGTTGGCCCTCGTCCATCGTACCAGAAGCGCACTATTTTAACCGTACTGAGGCTGGTCAAAGGCTTTGCCAAGTGAGCTTTCCTTTGAACACTCCCCGCTAGCTGTTGCATCCGAACTTCCCTTAGAAAAACACACATACCAAATGCTCCATCCACAGCATTCTGGCGTAAGATAGTCCTTTAAGAAAACAAGGATTCTATGCAAGTTTTGAGTTTGATTTTCTTTTGAATACAATGAGTATATCCGAAATCAGTATCCCCAAAACTTCATAAATATAAAATACTGAATTTCAAAACAGAATTCCTCAATTTTTGTAACCTTGATCCTCAGATCAATTCAAAGGGTCTTAATTTAGTTTCACATTTGGTGGGAGATTTGAGTGTATTTTCTTGAACTTGGAAGGTTGCAAGATCAGGGTGCCCAGTTTTGTCCACTGAGGCACCCTATAAACAGTAAAAAAACAGGCATTTGTTTATCTTTAGTGGCTAATCTCTCCTAGTAAATGAAGGAATTTCGTTTCAAGTTCTTTTGTTGGAACATCATATTCAAAGTTGGAAATATAGTTGCATAATTTGATTAAGCATTAGATAGTCAAAAGTCCTCATTTTCTTAGGTACAAAGTCAATGTATACACCTTGTCCCAAATTTGAACTGATTCCATAAAATGCTAATATCTTTTATATGTAAACTCATATGAGATTCCCACTTTGTACCTTAGATCTTCACATAATATGGAGCTTAACTTGATTTTTCGAGAAAATTTTAAGATATTTGTCTATTTTCTTTGAATATTTCAAGGTCTTTAAAGTGTTATAATATATGCCACTTTTTGTACCCACATTAGCTACCACTTAAAATCCTCAATCTTGCAGATCAAAAGAGTGGGTAGATACTGAGACATTAGTAGAATGTGGTGGTTAGTAAAAATTACAAATCCAATGGTTGGATTTTTAATGATCTCTTTTTCAAAATTCTTCCAGACTATCAGAAGGCCTGCAAATATTAATAATCTAATTAGTAAAATTACATTTTTGATGTGAATCATCTAAAACCTATAGGGACTAGTGTACTTGTAATGGTGCATCTATGGAAAAATAAATTGGATCACTCTAAGTATGGAAAGATCATTTGTTTATCATTTCATCATATTTTTGATTAATTTTGATTAACTAGACTAATTTATATTAATTTAAGCTATATTGGGTTAATTTAAGGGCAAGCGTATTTTCTATTACTTGCTTGATCTCATTTTAAGTACCTTGCCTCCCCAAAATTTGCTCTCCAAGCATTGTCCCAGTCCAGCATAAACTGGATAAAACTGGACACCCTGATATTGCAACAACCAGTTTGTCACATTGTCTTTCCTTGAATTTGACGAAAGAGTTTGGTCTGATTCAGGGTTCGTGTCTGATAAGGTTTTTCCTGAACTCTCTCTGAAAAAGGGGGTGATATTCCAGTTACTATTTTACTGAATTTCATTCATTGAATATTCACTTAATTGATTTCTAAATTAATCACGAATTCTGATGAGGAATAATCCGAGTGAATATGAAACGATAGAAATTCCTCTATGAGAGTATTTACTTATTCACTTATATCAAATACTCATAAAAATTAAACATAGAATTAAAGATAATCTAATTTTGATATAAACATTCTTTATGCATCTATTTATGCATAAAATCCAACTTCAATGGAAATAGCACTTTTATATAAAAGAAAAATCCTTTGATGCATCTATTTATGCATAAAATTAATTTAATAGGTAGGAATAACTCTTTTAAAATAAGAAAGAATTTCTTTATGCATAAAAATTAAATTTAATAAAAATAACACTTTTACAATAAAAAATTTTCCATTATGCATCTTTTCATGCATAGAAATTAAATTTAATGAAAATAACACTTTTATAATAAAAATTTCCATTATGCATCTTTCCATGCATAGAAATTGAATTCAATGCAAATAACACTTTTATAATTAAAAAATTTCTATTATGCATCTTTCCATGCATAGAAATTAAATCTAATGAAAATAACACTTTTATAAAAAAAAATTCTATTATGCATCTTTCCATGCATAGAAATTGAATTCAAGGAAAATAACACTTTCCATGCATAGAAGTTAAATCTAATACAAATAACACTTTTATAATAAAAAAATATCCAATATGCATCTTTCTATGCATAGAATTTAAATTCAATAAAAACAACACTTTTGTAATAAAAAATTTCCAATATACATCTTTCTATGCATAGAATTTAAATTCAATAAAAACAACACTTATAATAAAAATAAATTTTCAATATGTATCTTTTTATGCATAGAAAATAATTTTAATAATTAATATCAATGATATCCATGCATAGGTGAATATGTACATGGAGTAAATAAAAATATTTCTTTTAGAATGCACAAATGGTGGGAATTACTCTTTTAGAATAACATAAAGATGAACTTTATTCTCCACAAAATTTAAGAAAATTTTACCATAACCTCCTTTGTATGGCTGGCCATTTCTCAATTTTTAAATTCTAATATCAATTTAAAATTAATCCCAATTTGAAGTAAAGTACTCTAATCTACTCAATTTTCACTTTTTAAAGAGTAAACAATAAGAAAAGTTCAAATCAATTTATTTGTTACTCATTTTAGGATAAAGAAAGACTGAATTATTAAGGAAGAGAAGGGGGTAGCCTTTTCATCAAGGCATATTATCAAGATTCACTAAAAAATGCAAAGAAATCAAAAAACCATAGATTAGAAATTAAAAAGTAAAGTTTTTAGCTTACATGGAGTTTTGTGAGCTTTCCTTTGGCTTGAGGGATTGAGGGTTCTGACCATGGTGTATGTAGAAAAAACATTACGACATTATTTGTTGGCAAACAAGTTTGTTTTCTTTACTGACTAACAAGCTCTTCTAGACCATGTGCTATAGGATGTATTACAAGATGCTTGATGGAGTTTGACTTTACGGTTACAGTACATAAGGGATCCATGTATGTGCATGTTGATCATTTGTTCAAAATAACAAATGGAGAACCTCCTACGGGGGTAGATGATGATCTCCCTAATGCTCCTTTGTTCCAAGTGGATATAATTCCTAAGTGGAGAATTGATATAATAAACTTATTGACCAATGGTTTACTTATAGACAAGGCTATGCCCAAAGATAGAGTTAGGAAATTGATACGATTAGCGCAGCACCTTTCCAATTAATCTCTTGACAACTTTATTGGCTAGGCAAAGATGATATTCTTCAATTATGTGTTCCAGAGGCTGAATATGTTCCTATTTTAAAGGAGGCTCATTGCAGCTTAGCTAGAGGGAATTTCAAAGTTGAAGTCACAGGTAAGAAATTCCTTCAAGTTGGGTTATGGTGGCCTATATTATTTGGAGATGTTGTAAAATTTGTTAAAAGATGTGATGAATTCCAACAATTTGACATCACACATAACAAAGATAGAATGCCATTCACGACTATCATATCTCTTGGTTTATTCCAAAAATGGGGCTTGGATTTTGTTGGTCCTATAACTCCATTAGCAAAATCTACAAGGGAAAGATATATCATTGTGGACACAGACTATTGTTCAAAATGGGCAAAAGCCAAAGCCACAGTAAAAGCTGATGCTCATAGTACAACAAAGTTTATCTATGAGTATATTATTACCCGCTATGGTTGCCTATTGGAAATAGTGAGTGATAGGGGAAGACATTTCATAAATAAAGCTATAAATTTTCTTTTAGGGGAATTCATGATTGTCCATCGGAAATCTTCTCCATAATATCCTCAAGCTAATGTGGATAGGCTGAAAGTACAAACAAAATTCTTTGTACCATTATGACTAAAATAGTCAATGAGAAGAAAAATGATTGGGAATAGAAACTTCCGCTGCACTTTGGGCTTATTGAACAACTTATAAAACATCCATTGGCATGGCACGATTTCACTTGGTATATGGCTTGGAAGCAATCATGCCTATGGAGTTCATAATTCCATCTTAAAGGGTAGCACTTGCTGCAAATCTTGAAGGGCATGAATTACAAAATAGACTCTTTCAATTAGAGTAGCTAAATGAAACCAGGCTGAGAGTAGCATATGGCCTCTATGGTGAGAAACTACATCGAAAGACTTGGTTTGACAAACAACTGGTTAAACATGAATTTAAGGAAGGTGATCTTGTGCTTATGTATGCAGTAAAAAGTAATAAATGAATATTGAAACTGATTGGTACATGACCTTTTTGAATTTTTAAATTTACAACTTGGATGGAGTCCCCTTTGATTCCTTTGTGAATGGAAGAAAATTACGTAAATTCTATGGACCCTTGACTGAATCCATGTTGAATGAAATGCATAAAGCTCAAAAAAAGAAACATCTTGAAAAAGAAAATAAGACTGGCCCAGCTGGAAGGCAAGGCCCGAGCCAAAAAAGAAACAAACTTGACTAAATTTGGTTGGGTTTTCCAACACAAAGTAAGTTTTACCTAGCACTGGGTCTTTTAGATTCAGGAGTTGATAAAAGCCTTTTGTCCTACAAAACATGGGAAAAAATGGAAAAACCACAACTTAAGGAAACAAATCTTGTTTTGTTATGATTCAAAATGCTTTAATATATTAACAACTTCCTACCATTTTGCAAATGATCTTATGTTTTTTATGTTATGAATGCAAGTGAGATGTCAAAAGAGATCAGCTGGAACTAGATGGCCAAGTTTAGATGCAACCCTAACTCGAAAGATCATATCATGAGCATGATGCTTCCCTTTGGAGTAAAGATTGTATACCTAACTAATGATATGCCAACAGTATCATCCAACTTAGCAAGAGAACAAAAGCACTACATGTTAGATACAGAAGGGAAGATTATAATAAGTATAGCAAAACTAGAGCTAGATTTGAAGACATTGTTGTCCCCTAAACCTGAAACCTTTTCGAAATCTGACCAAGTTTCTACTAAAGAATCTCTGAAGTCTCAGTTCTTCTAAATAAATACATACCTAATGTAGTGGTAAATGGATACTGATGGGTGGCACAAAATGTTTAGTGAATTGAGCTTTGCCTAGCTATAAAACTTGCTATTGGGCTCCCAAAAAGCAAGGAAATCACTTGTCAACAAAGGATGAATGGATCCCTGTAGTAGTGAAACCTCAAAGAAATCAAAAGAAGTAGCAAAGTAACTTTGCTCACATTGCTATACTAAAAATATACATGTCACTAATAATAGCAAGAGCTATTGGTGAAAGATCCCTGTCCCCTCAGCGCAACAAATTCTGGGGTGCTAGTAGCGGAAGTAGCACTTCTTGGAGAGGTAGGGTCCCTCACTTGGAGCCTTGCCCATGTATATCCAGACAAGAGACTAATCCCTCAGTTCTTCCAAATCCGAGCCAAAAAAAACTTCCCTCGCCCAGAAAGCATGGGCGATTCCTCCAAAAAAAAAGCTTCCCTCGCCCAGAAAGCATGGGCGATTCCTCCAAAAAAAGTTTACTCTAGCGTAGTCAAGAGTCTTAATTAACTAAGCTGATTTGACCAAACCCGTAAGTCCCATAGTCAGATCAAGGAAAAGACTTGCACTTGGATCATAGAGACCAATGCTTTTTTCCTCATTGAGAGGCACAGTCGTCGTTGATTCTTTTTCATAGAACAATTTTTATCCGGATTTACTTCATCTATCATACCATAACAGAATTGAGTCTCAATTTTAGGGATCCATCAGTCCAGCCTAGTCCCGTGGGTTAGCCAACCGCCCAACCACTGTAGTGATGGGAGATCCAATTAAGAATTTGGTTAGGTTTTGTCTCGGGTACCATGGAAAAGAGTTCCCAGGCCCCCTAGCCAGATATTCATACAAACTTAAAACTAGTCACACCACTTACACACCCAATATAAAATTGCCTTTTTCACAGCATCAGCTATCTTAAAAAACAATCATTTAATGAAATCATTGTGTCACTGATCATAATCTTCAAAATCTCCAATTAAATCCTTATTTCCAATCATTCCTTCATCAGTGTACTTATGGCATCATTGGCAACTAGAACGCTCACCACCTGTCCGCTCAGGGGCCTTTTCGATAGTTCCTAGCTCATAGTACCCGACAATATTTTCACTTATAAAAATCAAAATGGAATCTCCGTGAAGATCAGCAAGATCAACCAACAAATCCATATAAAAGAGCCATAGACTCATCCGTTGAGGACCAGCAAGGTCAATCAACCAAATCCATGCCTGAATTCAGAAAACAACTCTTACTCCTTGTTCCAATATCTTCCACGATGCACGTGTAGGTATCTTTGGTGACCCAGAGCCCAACCACCATATGGTCAGCACCCTCTAGGATCCTTTGCAGGTCACCTAGCGCTTCACTCATAGGCCGCTTCCTTGGTCCCTCATCCACCATATCGGAAGCCCACCATTTAAATCGAATCGAGGCTCGTCAAGACCTCGGCTGACCTTGCTATGCGAGACGTCCTCCATTGACTCTTCGTCAGCTGTTGCAACTTTAACAGTTAGGTCTCCATGACCTCATTCACAAGACAATCAAAATGCTTCCCCAGCATTCTTGACATAAAACAGTCATTTGAAAACAGGTCATAAATACAGTATCTATAACAAACTCTCGTCTTTCCACATTGTTCCACATCAATCCACATTATTTAATCTACATCCATTTCATATGTATTCCTATCCTCATCCTTGGAATCACATTCATATGTATTCCCATTCTCATCCAATCACATTCATATGTATTCCCATTCTCACCCAATCACATCCAATCACATTCATATGTATTCCCATTCTCATCCAATCACATTCATATGTATTCCCATTCTCATCAATCCACATTATTTAATCTACATCCATTTCATATGTATTCCCATTCTCATCCAATCACATTCATATTCTCATCCAATTTCATTCTCATCCAATCACATTCATATTCTCATCCAATTTCATTTTCATCCAATTTCATTCTCATCCAATCACATTCATTCTCATCCAATCACATTCATATGTATTCCCATTCTCATCCAATCACATTCTCATCCAATCACATTCATATATATTCCAATCACATTCTCATCCAATCACATTCATATATATTCCCATTCTCATCCAATCACATTCATATTCTCATCCAATTTCATTCTCATCCAATCACACTCATCCACTCACATTCATATATATTCCCATTCTCATCCAATCACATTTATTCTCATCCAATCACATTCATTCTCATCCAATCACATTCATCCAATCACATTTATTCTCATCCAATCACATTTATTCTCATCCAATCACATTCATTCTCATCCAATCACATTCATATGTATTCCCATTCTCATCTAATCACATTCATTCTCATCCAATCACATTCATATGTATTCCCATTCTCATCCAATCACATTCATATGTATTCCCATTCTCATCCAATCACATTCATTCTCATCCAATCACATTCATATGTATTCCCATTCTCATCCAATCATATTCATTCTCATCCAATCACATTCATTCTCATCACCATCCAATCACATTCATTCTCATCACCATCCCATCATATACATTCTATCCACATAACATCACATCACATCCATCCACATCATATCTCATTCATCCAGTTCACATTCATCCAATCACATTCATATGTATTCCCATTCTCATCCAATCACATTCATTCTCATCACCATCCAATCACATTCATTCTCATCGCCATCCCATCACACATTCTATCCACATAATAACATCACATCACATCCATCCACATCATATCTCATTCATACACATCTCATCTCATTCATCCACATCCATCCAATTGTTCACATGTATGACTACCCACATCTATCCATATATTCATATCTATCACTTCACATCCACATATATTCATGTCACATCACATCTCTTTACATCACATCACATTCTTTCACATACACATCCACATCCACATCCACATCACATCACATTCTTTCACATACACATTCTCTTTACATCACATCACATTCTTTCACATACACATCCACATTCATTCTTTCACATACACATCCACATCCATTCTTTCACATACATCCATATCCATTCTTTCACATACACATCCACATCCATTCTTTCACATACATCCACATCCATTCTTTTACATACACATCCACATCCATTCTTTCACATACATCCACATCCATTCTTTCACATATTCATTTACATCCCGATTTACATGACATCACATCTCATCCATTCATTCACATCCCATTTCACATCACATTACATCTCATCCATTCATTCACATTCCGTTTCACATCACATTACATCTCATCCATTCATTCACATCTATCTGATTCACATGACATCTCATCACATCTATTCACATCACATCTCATCCCTCCATTCTGGGGTAAGACAGTTCTTTAAGAAAATAGGGTTTCTAAGCAAGTTTTAGTTTGATTTTCTTTTGAATACAAGAGTATTTCTGGGGTAAGACAGTTCTTTTGAAAATAGGGTTTCGAAGCAAGTTTTAGTTTGATTTTTCGTTTCACATCACATGACATCTCATCACATCTATTCACATCACATCTCATCCCTCCATTCTGGGGTAAGACAGTTCTTTAAGAAAATAGGGTTTCTAAGCAAGTTTTAGTTTGATTTTCTTTTGAATACAAGAGTACTTCTTGAATCAATATCCCCAAAACTCCTTGATCAGAATTCTGAATTTCATACCAGAATTCCTCGAATTCCACAAATCAATTCGAAGGGTCTCAAACTTAGTTTCAGATTTGGTGGAGTTTTGAGTGTAATTTTCTAAACTAGTAACACCTTCTTTCCTCGAAACTGACGAAAAAGTTTGGCCTTGGTCATAGTGTGATTCAAGGTTCGAGTCAGATAAGATTTTTTCGGAACTATCTTTCTCGAAAAGGTTCGATAATTTAGTTACTATTTCATTGAATTTCTTTCTTTGAATATTCACTTAACTGATTTCTAAATTAGTTACGAATTCCAATGAGGAATAAATTAATCATTTACCTGAATATTTCAATCTCGATAGATTTCTTGAATTTTCTTTTTACAATCCATGTGAATATAAAATGATAGAAATTTCTCTCTTAGAGTATTTAATCATTCATTTATCAAATACTCATAGAATTTAAACATAGAATTTAAGAGAATTATAATTTTGATACAAAAATTCTTTATGCATCATTTTATGCATAAAAATCAACTTCAATGGAAATACCACTTTTATAAAAAAATCCTTTTATGCATCTATCTATGCATAAAATCAAATTTAATAGGAATAACACGTTTGTAATAAAAAGAATTTCTTAATGCATCTAATTTATGCATAAAAATCCATTTTTATAAGAATAATGCTTTTATAATAAAAAAATTCCTTTATGCATCTTATAATCAATTTTAATAAGAATAACACTTTTGTAATAAAAAATTTTCTTTATGCATCTTTCTATGCATAAAAATCAAATTTAATAAGAATAACACTTTTGTAATAAAAAAATCCTTTATGTATCTTTCTATGCATAAAAATCAAATTTAATGAGAATAACACTTTTATAATAAAAAACAAATTCCTTTATGCATCTTTCTATGCATAAAAATCAAATTTAATGAGAATAACACTTTAAAAAAATTCCTTTATGCATCTTTCTATGCATAAAAATCAAATTTAAAGAGAATAACACTTTTGTAATTAAAAAAATTTCTTTATGCATCTTTCTATGCATAAAAATTAAATTTAATAACACTTTTGTAATAAAAAAATCCCTTTATGCATATTTTTATGCATAAAAATCAAATTTAATGAGAATAACACTTTTGTAATTAAAAAAATCCCTTTATGCATCTTTCTATGCATAAAAATAAAATTTATTGAGAATAACACTTTTGTAATAAAAAAATTCTTTTATGCATCTTTCTATGCATAAAAATCAAATTTAATAATTAATATCAGTGATATCCATGCGTATTCATAGGTGAATATGTACATGGAGTAATTAGAATATCTCCTTTAAATGCAAAAATGGTGGGAATTACTCTTTTGGAATAACATAAAAACAAACTTTCTTTTCCACAAAATTCTGGATAATTTTGCCATAACCTCCTTTTGTATGGTTAACCATTTCTCATTTTTATCATTCTTTATTAAACTTAAATTAACCCAAATTAGATTTATAGAACTCTAATCTACACAATTTTCTAAATTTAAGAGATTAAACATTAAGAAGAGTTTAATTAATCACTTAGTTAATCTTTCTAGGATTAAGAAGGGTTGGAATGTAAAGAAGAGAAGGGGGTGGCCTTTTCATCAAAGGCATAGTACTTGAATTTAATTCAGTCATCTGCAATTCATAGAAATCAAGAAAACCATAGATTTTTGGGATTAGATTTCGTCATCATCACCCTACTAAATGTTGTTGGAGCATCAGTCAGTCTAAGAGCATCACTAAAAACTCATAATGTCATGTCTTTGTTCAGAAAGCAGTTTTGTATACATTCTCTTCTACCATTCTCACTTGGTGGTAGCCAGATTTGAGGTCAATCTTACTAAAAACCTTAGCACCTCTTAGCCTGTCTAATAAGTCAACTCAAGGAATTGGATATCTATTTTTCACAGTGATCTTGTTAAGGGATCGGTAGCTACACACATACAATAGGTGCCGTTCTTCTTTTGTACTAAGAGTATAGGCGTTTCATATGGTGAGCTACTAGGTTTGATGAGTTTTATAGCTAAAAGATGCTCTATTTGAGCTTAAATCTCTCTTTGCTCAATCTGATTTACTTTATATAAGGAGCTGTGCAAGGGGGCATACTACTAGGAATAAGATCAATTTTATGATCCTCGGGTCTAGAACTCGGTAGTCCAAGAGGAAGGTCATTCAAGAAACAATCTGAGAATTATGAAAGAAAAGATTGATGAGAGGATTCATTGAGAGTAGGTTTTGAAGCTATAAGCTTATTAACCAAGACTAAATCAGTATTTTTCCTCTTCCTCAAAGCCCACTTAGCCTGTGTATTGCTAAGTAATGGAGGACTCTCTCCTTTGATCAATCCCGTAAGACATAGTTGTTTTCCTTTGTGAACAATATGCAATGAGTGAGAATCATAATCAATTTGAGGATTAAACTGGTGTCTCCATGGCATGCCCAAGATAAAATCAACTCCTTACAATGGTGCTACCAAAAAGTTTCTCTTTTCTTCATAAGATACAATAGACAAGAAAAGACCTTGTCCTTCCTTAGTGCAGTTATACTTTGTGTTAGTGAAAGCATAGTTTCTCTTTTCTTCATAAGATACAATAAACAAGAAAAGACCTTGTCCTTCCTTAGTGCAGTTATACTTTGTGTTAGTGAAAGCATCTTTGTGATGTAGTGACATTCCAATTAAGTACTCCTACTAACTTTTAAAAAATGAAATCGTGTGTGTTGCCATCATCATGAAGTACAAGGCACTTCCTTTTCTTTCCTTTTACCAAGATCTTCACCAAGATCAAAAGAGTATGAAATTTCAATTTACCTTTTGAGTCAGAAAGATTATCTTTAGATTTACCCTCTTGCTCGAGAAGATAGTCATCTTGACGTCAAATTCTTCATCTTTGATCATCTTGGCGAAAGAAGGCTTGTTCTTCTACAGGTAATTGGGAACAATATGCCCTCTTTTGTTGCACCTATAGCAACATATAGGTCCAGCACTAGCATCATCTTTGTTCATTGGAGTTGAGACTTGATTCTTCTCATTACCATCCTGATTATTGTTGCGGTCAGGAACTTTATTATTGAAGGGATTGCATCCTTGAGGCGTGTTAAATCTTTTAGAAAAAGAACCATTCCTTTGACAATTAGAAGTACAAGAATCATAAGATCTAGCCTCCTTAGGAATTACATTCTCACAACTCAAAGCTAAGGAAATATTAGAAGTTAGAGAATGGGGATGGAACATGTTCACTTCCACCTAAAAACATGAGTTTGCTAGATATTTTCATAGCATCCATGAACAAGTTGGGGAAGCTAAAGGCACATTATACTGTTGGTGATTTTGTTTTGTTGAGAATTGAGAAAAGAAGACTAAAAAGTGTTAAAAGAAACCTTGTTGTGAAATTAGCTCCCATATTTTATGGACCATTTAAAATCATTGAAAAGATTAATGATCTTGCATATAGGCTAGATTGGAGAATTCACAATTCTTTTTATAATAGCTTGATCCCATAAGTTAGTGTTTCCATGATCTTGCATATAGGCTAGACTTACCTTCTCATTAGAGAATTCACAATTCTTTTTATAATAGCTTGATCCCATAAGGTAGTGTTTCCATATTTTAAGAGCATGTATGACAACTATTAACTCCTTTTCATAAGTGCTATACTTACTCTCAGCAAGTTTGAGTTTTCTACTTTCATAAGCTATTGGATGATTATCTTGAGTAAGTATTGCTCCTATTCCTTGTCCGTTAGCATTAGTTACCAAATACAAAGAATGGTCTAATGTAGCTAACAATTTTCCTTCCATGCATGTTGGTTAGGAGGCTTAGGAATTATTTATACCCGAGCACAATCCAAAACCTTAAATTGAACACCAGGTCTGTCTACTAAGTGGTAGGATAGAGGCTAATCCAAGGGATGGATGAAGTTAGGCTTAGTCTACAGATCTAGGAAGTCTAGGAATTAGATTACATAGGGTTGTAGAGTAGGTCTTCATTACTTGAGGAGTAGGGTGTCTCATGCTGAGCCTCCAGGAGTCGCTTGTTGATAATCCTATTTGTGAGAAATAATGGAGTGAAAACTATTGAATTAAGATTAGAGAATCATTGAGTGGAATCTTGGGATTAGAATAGATAAGACCTAGAGGAATCACCAACATTTCTTGGTGATGGATTTTCTTAGTATCAATGAGGAGTGATATTGAGTTAGACATTCATCAAGATAGTGCTAGGTGAGGTCTCAAGTGAGATGCTTTACCCTCATAGTTTACTTTCGCAATGATTTTTAATAGAATATGTGGGGGGTAGGGGTCTTATAGAAATGGTGACTTGAATAGATCATGGGCTCAATTTAATCACACTCATAGAGTGTTTCAATGGGAAACAATGGCTTGCCATGTATATGGGTTTCCATGGGCTCAATCACATTCATAGAGTGTTTCAGTGGGAAACAATGGCTTGCCATGTATATGGCCCAAACTATGTAAAAGCTAACATATTCTTCCCTTCAATGAATTTTTTTATGTGTACAAGTTGAAATTTTAATGCCATCTATATTGTTTACATGTTTGTATGACACTCCCCCCCCCCCCCCCTCAAGTGATGAATTCCCATTTCTATCATGTGCTAGAGTCTAGACACCAAGGTACATGCCATGAATAGACCACTCAAGCTGTCTTTATACAATAGGAAAACCATGAATGGACCACTCTAGTTGCTTTTAGACAATAGGTAAACCATGTAGACATGACTTGGGTAAGGATTAGGGTAGCATTACTACAAGGTTGCATTACAAGGTGAGGGTCATGTGCTAGAGTCTAGACCCCAAGGTACATGCCATGAATGGACCACTCAAGTTATCTTTATACAATAGGAAAACCATGAATGGACCACTCTAGTTGCCTTTAGACAATAGGTAAACCATGTAGACATGACTTGGGTAGGGATTAGGGTAGCATCACTACAAGGTTGCATTACAAGGTAAGGGTCATGCCCTTTTACATCTTAAAGATTTTCCCTTTTACGTCTAGAAGAGTTACTCATCGGGATTGCTTCCTTCATCTTTTTTATACTTTGGTCCTCCTCTTGAGAAGAATGCTTTCTCTTCTCCCATTGAGAAGAAGGATTTCTCTTCTCCCACTGATGTAATTCAGTCCTCCTCTTGAGAAGAAGGCTTTCTCTTGTCCCATTGGTGTTAATGTAGCCTTGCTTTTGTGCCTTTTCTCCTACTCCATAAGAGCCACTAATATTCCTATAAATGTTGGGTCCGGGAAGTTCTTGAGAGTAGCCACCAATGGACCATGCTCTTCTAATGTCATGCTTTTGAGAACGATTGCTATTGTATCCTCCTCTTACACTCATGCACCAATGCTTGGAAGTTGATCATTATGCCTTTTATATGTTCTCATTAAGGGGGAGTTTCACAGAAGATGTGCAAAGTTTTCATGAACGGGGGTTTTGCGAAAGATGTGCCACGGTTTTCATAAGGGGAAATTTTGTGGAAGATGTGCTAATATAAACTTTGCCTAGATTGATTTGTCAACGTGTAAATGCTCTTAATAAGGTCTCTTATGTATTGATGGATGATTTGTCAAGTGTAAATGCTCTTAAGGTCCCTTATGTATTGGTGGATGATATGAATAGTTGTGATTATATGATGTTGTAAGGTGCGGAGTAATATGAGGAGCTACACATGTATAAATGATGATGATGTTAATCATAGGTTGGTTAATAACCTTCTCTTCCTCATTTCAATTATGCATGTAAAGTAATAAGTAAATTGTTCTTCTTATTCAATCAATGTATGTCACTTCCTTCTCTTCTAAATCAATGTATATCTCAATTTTGAAACTTCAATCAATGTATGTTTCGGTTCCTTCTTTGTGTAAATGCTCTTAGTGAGAAAAACAACCCATTTTTGGGGAGGAGAGAGAGAGAGAGAGAGAGAGAGAGAGAGAGAGAGAGAGAGAGAGAGAGAGAGAGAGAGAGAGAGAGAGAGAATGGGAAGGATACTTTTTAAAGTTGTGCGCTTGTGTGGATGGGCTAGCTTAGCAAGTGTCTTGGGAGCTTTTGAAAAATGATGCTTAAAGAGAATCAACATATGACACCAAAAAATAAAGTGTACAATGCTAGATATGTGGTTGATGAAGGGTAAGCATTGAAAGCACTCAAAAGTCTATGATCATTGAAGGGATTACAAGCCAAGATTAATATTTGAAAAATTAAATAAAATTGTTGACGTAATCAATTTCTTGGTTGCAAATGAAAGAAGAAAGGCATAACTTTAAGAAGAAAGGCATAATGAAGATATATAAAGTTATCATTAAGGGGCATCAAAAGGTTTTTAACTATAGGAATAGTTTGATCATGTGTTGTCGACCATTTTCTTTTTAGAATGTAAATTTCTCCAATTTCACATTTTTATTTATTGCTATGCCATATTCTATACATGCCTAGATTCATGTACTTAATGGAAAGGCCTTCGCTAAGGAAGTCAAATGAATCTAGAATTTTGGGAGAAGAGCCTCCTCTTTTGATGGAAAAGGGAGTGAGCTTGTGAAGAAAAATGCATGCACTTGATGGTGAGGGAACGAACTTGTGTAGAAAAATGCATGCACTTGATGGTGAGGCTTCGAACGTGATCACTGATGTTATTAAGAAGGAAAAAATCACTATGGATGTGAATATGGTGTCAGACTTTTGAGGAAACGTGACATTAAGTCATGCATTTTCTTCTTTCTTTTTTATTTTAAGTTGGACGATTTTTATTACATGAGGGTCCCGCATACCCTTCTTACACACACACAGCTACGAGTTCATGAGGTACAAGGTAGCACCATGCAATGTAGGCAGCTATGGATCGAACCCATTACCTCGGGTTACAAGCCATCCACTTTAACCAAGTGACCTACCGATTGATGACAACCATGCATTTCCATTGAATATATTCTGTGAGATTTTCAAGAATAAGAGTGTTTTTCATTTTTAAGTCAATATGTGGGCTCTTCTTTTTGGAGTCATGGGCCACAACAAATTGCAAAACAAAACGGATTAAAAGAGCCACTTTGTGTGTCACCATGTGCTCACTCACACAATACATACATACATACATATATCGTGTATGTGCCCGTGCGTGTGTGCGTGCATGTTTTCACTAAAAAAAAGTGCGCGCGTGAAAATAATACAGTGTCCACATGCATGTGCACATGTGCATGCGTTCGTGTTGCACGCTCATATATATGTACACCTAAAACAGATATCTGATCCTGATCGCGACGGCGACGGCGACGGCGACGGCGACGACTTCTGTTGGCTTCTACCTGAACAGGGCGAGGGTTTTTCTTCGCGGCAGCGAGAACCCTGAATTTTCCATTGCCATAGATAATTGAACCTCTGTAACCCTAATTCTACCTCTGACATCCTACCAAGCTCTGTCAACCCTAATTCTGCGAGTTGCAGCTCTGTAACCACATACGTTAATGTTATTTCGTCTTATCAGATGAACCCCTTTTCCAATCTGCTTCCTGTTTCGAGACTTTCGATTGTATTTGTCAATAGAGGTGCCAACAATAGCGAAGAGAAACCTGTAGGGTTTACGTGCGTGGGCATTTAATTCCAAGGGTTAGCAGGCTCCATTCTACAGCTTCAGGTAATCCATTTTGGTTCGATATTTTATAGTTGGTGCATGAAAATTAGGAGATTTGGGATGAAAGTAGGAGATTAGGGACGCTTATGATCTCTGTTTATGCTAACTGCCATTATCTCCTTCGTCATTGTAGACCTTGTTTTACAGGATTGAAGGCTAATAATCACGATTAAGGAGAGGAGTCTTGTCTCCTCTAATGCCAGGTTCACCTCTTCCACGGAGGAGAAGTCAAACTAGGACATCAAGATCCTGGACTTTAGCAGGTGGGTTGGCTTGATTTTATTGTTAATCACATAATTAATGGACAACAAGAAACGAATAGCTTTGTATCAATGATTATCTTCTGAAATGCGTCAAGCCAACCTTGGGTGCATGCAAGCGCGTGTGTGCCATTGCGTGCACCATTGGTTCTACACACGCGCTTGCCTGCACCATTGGTTCTATGGACAGGCCATGGACAGGCTTGATTGCCTGTCCATGTGCAGGCTGGCAGCCCTGCCGGTCACTGATGTTCACAGGTAGATGTCCTTGCAGCAAGGAGGTGGGCTATATGTGCAAGGGGTCTCATCATCATAAATGATGATGTTCCTCTGCAAAGAATTCTGCCAATTGTGCCATGTTGCAGTGAGTAGAAGCTCGACCTGCCAATTGAGCAGGCAGGTGCTACCTTGATTGTGTGGCGGGGTTAAAGTACAGCTAGGTATCTGGGCTCGAACTCACGCCCCCTCCTTGACAGCGTGCTACAGCAAGGGTCCGCAGGCATGACTAGGATTCTTATTTGCAGAGCCCCTGACATGTAGGACGTGCAGGATGGGCAGGTTTCTGTGGCTCATTTGTTCCATTCTTAGAAAATTGCCTGAGGATTCTATTTTGGTAAATGCAGGGATGGACTATGGTGTCTTGAGACCACGATCTCAGATAGCTGTGAAAGTAGTTGTCGCTTGCTCTCTCACTGTGCTCTGCGTGTTCATGCTAAAGCAGTCATCCACAACTCCCAGAACAGATGCGGTATTCTAGCTTACACTTATACTACTCATTCTACGCATAGCAAAGGAGGAATTTAAACCTGCATGTGTCAGAAGCTTTATGCTGATTTCAGTATATTGTCTTTGTGTCAGTTCATCAAACATGATGGAGTCATGCATGTCTTGGTCACTGGTGGGGCAGGTTTTATTGGATCACATGCTGCGCTTCGGCTCCTGGAGGACAGTTATAGGGTCACAATAGTGGTATGTTTTTAATCAAAATTTTAAGAGAAAAATACAGGCAGGTGCGCACACGGGGAAAAAAGTAACACAAAGCTTTGCTGGCTACTGTAATTTGCAGGACAATCTCTCACGGGGCAACTTGGGAGCGGTGCAAACGCTTCAACAACTATTTCCCGAGCCGGACAGGCTGCAATTTATTTATGCTGACTTAGGAGATAGCAAATCTGTATCCATGATCTTTCAATTTAAGATTTAACTATGTAACTGCCAGCAGTTTTTCCCGAGTTATACATACATACATAACCTTGTAACTGTCTGCAGTTTTTGTGATACATGTATGTGTGTGTGTGTGTGTGTGTGTGTGTGTGTGTGTGAATATGTACATGTAGATTTACATAATCTTATTCATATACAAATACAGTCATATACACACACTGTGCATATGTACATATATACATATGTCCATACATACACATACATGCAAGCTCACACAGGTGGTGGGGTATGAACTCATGCCCCATTTTGGCAACCAGGTTGGATATCCACTTGGAGAAGGGCCCGTGGATTACTATCAGCAGTTTCTCGGTTATGTTGGGTTTTGCATAGTTAAGTATCTTTCACCTTGACTCTAATTAGGTGGATCAAATATTTGCTAGCAATGCAATAGATGCAGTCATGCACTTTGCAGCCGTTGCTTACGTGGGGGAGAGTATGGAAGAACCACTTCGGTATGAATTAGATATAAAATTTATTAACATTTACTGGGCTGGTTGTTGTAAAGATATTTTTTTCCAAAACGTGATTGTTGACATATATTTTATGCAGCTATTACAAGAATATCACGTCCAATACAATAATACTTCTTGAAGCCATGAAGAGACGTGGTGTGAAAAAGCTCATCTATTCAAGCACCTGTGCTACTTATGGAGAGCCTGATACTATGCCTATCACAGAAGAAACTCCCCAGGTGAATTAGGATGAAAGCCTTGCTTTTCTATTGTGCTTTTTGATAATCAATCAAGGTGTCTTTTGATGCTCAAGGGCGTCAATTTTTTATTGACCTTATTATGGGTTTCTCTTTCCCTGAAGGTACCCATAAATCCTTATGGAAAAGCCAAAAAGATGTCCGAGGACATTATTAAAGATTATGCAAAGACGACAGACTTGGCAGCCACCATTTTAAGGTGTGTTGTTTTGGCATCTCAAGTGAGTTTTTTTTTTTTTTTTTTTTTTGGGAGAGGGGGGGGGGATTTATATGGTAGCTCTGACTGTTATAGGTCTGAATGACCATGTTCAGGTATTTTAATGTCATTGGATCTGATCCAAGTGGAAGGCTTGGTGAAGCACCAAGACCAGACCTCCGACGTCATGGACGAATCTCTGGTGCATGCTTTGATGCTGCCATGGCTATAATCCCAGGCCTGCAGGTACATGATCACAATCAGTAAACATGCATATGACAACGTTTTGTGAAATAATTATTTTCCTTTTTCAAGTAGGTGCATACATCCCGATTCCACTTGTACATGTATATACATGCATGAGAATGTGCACATGTACATGCGCCCAAATTAGTATTACGCTTAGGTTTGCTCGTGCACATTACTCACTGCAGGCATGGGCGCACACTTATACACCACAAATGCACATGATATATCTATTGAAGGGATTCATACTCGTCTGTCGGTATGCATGATTTGTCTGCATGCGTATGTGTGGGGAAGAGAGTCAGGCAGTGGGAGTGCATTGACATGAGGGCGATGCAATGGTATGGCAGGTCAAAGGGACAGATTATGAAACAAAAGACGGGACATGCATTCGTGACTATATCCATGTGACAGATCTTGTTGATGCCCATGTGAAGGCACTAGAGAAGTTGGTGCCTTTTAAAGTTGCCATTTACAATGTTGGTACAGGCCAAGGTAATGGGCGTTGCATTCTTTTCAATACTGTGATTTACTACAAGGGCCTGCTGGTGCTTGGGTTTCTGGAAGTAAAGGCTTGAGAAAAAAGGAGGAACATGCATTCGTGCGGGGAGTTTAAGCTGTTACTTTCTGGCCTGTTTTTGTTGCAGGAAAGTCTGTGAAAGAGTTTGTTGATGCGTGCAAGGCGGCAACAGGTGTGAACATCACCGTGACGAATTTGGAACGAAGGCCGGGCGATTATGCAGAGGTTTGGAGTGACCCCAAGAAGATCAATGAAGAGCTCAATTGGAGTGCGAAATATATTGACCTGAAAGAGGCTCTAACGATGTCGTGGAGGTGGCAGCAAGCTCACTTGAATGGTTACAAGTCAGCAACTTTGTAACTGTGGAGAAGCACGTGGTTAAATTTTTGCAAGAAAGCTCTGCTAGATTTTTTTATTTCAGTTCAAAATGGGGAGTAGACCCTTTTCTTGAAGGTCTCTGGTAACAACCTTGGGAATGGCTTACCTGCCTTCTGGAAGAGGAACATATTGAGCTCATATTTAAGGGAGACGCAGAAGCCTCTCCTCCAGCTTAACCAAGGTGACGGCTGCAGTTTTTTACTGTTCTGGAAAATGCAGACACAGATGAAATTCAGTTCATGGATGTAGTTATAATACTTGTAACTGGGTATCTGTGTGTAATGGCCGTAATTATGGTACTTGTAAACAGTCACCGACTGAGTTGCATTCTGTGATCCCATCGTTCAAACAAAACGTCCCCTCCAATTTCTTCAAATTCCTTGAATTTCCCGAATTTCCTAATTTCCCATTGTCCTATTTTCCAATTCATAGTTTTTTCCCCCTAGCCCTTTTTATACACAGCCATCATTCTCATTTTTCCTGCCCGCAGGGGGAGCATAAGGGGAAGGAACCGCGGCGACAGGCATGTGCACCCTCTACACACCACACAACCAATTTACCAAACGATCTAGAGAAAAAGTGGGACAATGGGGCCTGGCCAAGATCACCTAAGATGACCTTTTTGGCTACCCAAGATTACCTTTTTGATGGGCTGAAATCCTCGTTAGCATGGGAAGGAGGGGAACACTTTTCTGTGTAAAGGGTAAGTGCCCAGAGGTTAAAAACACTTCCAAAACAAACCGTACCTAAGTGAAGTAAAACATACACAATTTTTCCTTGAAGTTTCACTCAATGGGAAACTTGAAAGTAACAAGCAAATAATTAATTAAATTTCACTATCTATACCATTATTACTACTAGCTAACTTCTTTTCTAAGTTCACATTAGCAAGCATTTTTCATATTTCAACGGCTTTCGGATTGAGTTGAGGCACACCTTTCCTGAAAAGATCTTGAAATGATACTTTGGAAAACTTGATTGCTTATAGTGGTACATGTGAAAGTCAACTTTCTTGCTAACACTCTTTTGATGGCATGGAAAATTGGAATGGCTTTTTGAGGAAGCGACTAGGAGTTGTGCACATGTTGGTTGTTGGTGGCTTGATGTTGGGTTGCAAGCTCAAGACACTGGATACATGGCTCCACAATATTTGGCCACCAACGCCATAAATGCGCACATTTGTATTGCACGTGACCAACTTCCTAGGATTGAATGAAGCACCCATGATGAGTGGACACGTTTCAAAGGTGGGTTTTTTTTGTTTTGTCTAGGAGCTCTTTTTAGTTGACCCACACACTGTCTCGTCACCTCGGTCATGGTTTGTTGTGAGTGTAAAAAAATACTACGGTTTGTCTAGTCATGCTATGCCATGCCAAAGGTGATCCATCTCTCTTGGGTTTAAATGGAGTGTATTCTTTGAAAAGATGCAGGGAGGAAGAGCGCTTGATCTCTTGCAAGCACACACACTCACACAAACCCTAGAACAGAACACACAAGATGAGAGGCTGAAAATTTGTTCTTCTTCTTTACAACAACAACAAAGTTCTACGAAAGAGAGAAGGGAAATACAAGAAGTACTAAAGTGTACATGCGGTCCATAATGTGAGCATGCTAAGTGAGTGAGGTAGCAAGATAAGTATGCTATAACTCAATGGTAGACTAGTAGCTGGTGTAGTCCAGTTGTAGAATCACTGGCGAAGATCTATCATTTCAGTATTCTACCAAACATGCCAGTGATGTAAGTGGCAGAAACGGTCACCTAGGCATATTATAAGTGTCAGCTTGTATTGAGCTTGACATCTCAACACTCCTCCTCAAGCTAAACTCCATCTCTAGGACTCCAAGCATAGTTCGGAATCTGCGAAGCTTCTCTACTCTCAATGCTTTCGTGAAGATGTCACCTACTTACTCGTCTATGTGATAACATACACGATATCATTGTATCCTGCTAAGACCCTCTCTCTGATGAAGTGATAGTGGACCTCTATGTGTTTGGTCCATGCATGAAAAATGGGGGTCTCTCCCTCTCTCTAATTAGTGCTAATTACTTGTTCCCTCTTGCTTCCTCTCTCTCTTTCTCTCTCTCTCTCTTTCTTGAGTGATTAGGCTAACCAAACGCGATCCTTTTCTGCAGAGATTCCACACAATCTTCGCGAGAGAGCTTGCATCACCCGTAGGATTAGAGCAACCGCCTCTGTGTGACAATGAGTGCGGGAGGACGGCAGTGAGACAAGCGGCTACGGTGAAGCTCGTGAGCCATGTTCGAGCTCGCGGATGGGCAACTTCCCACGACACGTTAGGGTAGGATTTTATTAACATATTTAGCGCTGTTTCTGGAGAGCACCATCCGCTACTTGTCTACTCCATCTTTGATTCGAATCCGATGGAGCCTCCATAGCCCGGTGCCAGGTAGGCTCCTTAGCATGCGATTTTTTTATTTTTTGTTGTATTTTGATGTTTTGTTTGGTTGTTTTTGATATTTTCTTGAGATTCATGTATAGTTGTGTTTAGAGTAGGATTATCACTTGTTTGATTGAAAAAAACTTGAGATTTGGGTGATTAGAGAGCCAAGCAAGAGGAATTTTGCTTAAACCTAAATCATTTTTCTTATTTTTCAGCTTAATCCTTCTTCTTTTACTTAATCCTTTTTCTTATTTTTCAGCTTAATCCTTTTTCTTTTACTTAATCCCTTTACATAGGTAGGTTAGCATTACTAGATAGAACACTAATCAAATAAAAAAACTAAAAAAACGATAAACTATCTCTTAATTTTTTACTAATTATCACTAACCTACTAGTTAGTGTAATTAGTGGACTTAAAGAGAGTAAAAAACTAAAAATTTGAGCCTAATTGCTTGTAATTAGGCTAATTGAGTGGCATTAGTGTTCCAAACACTTGCCTTGACTCAATCTATGTTTAGTTCACTCCAATTAGGTCTTAATTAGTAAGAATTAGCACTAATTTGGTCTCTATCTAATTTTTTTAATCTTTTGAGTGGATTAATTAGTGACCTAATTAGTAAAATTATTTTGGAATAATCACATCTTTGGATTAGCATAAACATTGCTAATCCACCTATCAAATTCCCATTTAAACTCCTCACCAATTAAGAGTAATTTGAGGGCAAAGAAGAGGGTTAAGGAGTGATTAATAGTGAAATTAAGATAATTAATCTTTAGTTAACCTAGAGTGCCTCTAAATTAGTCGAAATTCACTAATTTAGAGGTAGCCCCTAACTTTAGCCCTTTCCCACCTACTAGCATTAATGAGGGGGCCTTAGTTGTCTTCCACTCACTTTCCTCCAATTTGAAATTGCAAATTTCAAATTGAACAAGCCATTCCACATTTGCCACGATTGTACCAACCTAAAGCCATGGGCGCATGCTTGTAAAAGCGTATGGCCATACCCAAAAAAAAACTTCTTTTTCAAAAAAAATACGTACGGTCGTTCTACATTTGCCAACGACCGTTCCATAATACTAAAGCCACATGCGTACACTTATAAGTGTACGGCCGTACAATACCCCAAAAAAAACTTTTTTTTTCAAAAAAAGAAAATATATGGTCGTTCCACACTTGCCACAACTGTTCCATACTGAAGCCACGGACATGCGCTTGTATTTGAAATTTTAAACGATGCAACCAAAGTCCATCTCCTTAGACTCAGCCTTGAAGGCAAGGCCATGTCATGGTTCCAATCCTTGGACCCTCGGCAAAAGTGCTTTCAAAGCGGTGAGAGAGGCCTTCATTCTCGGATTTGCACCCTACGGGCCCAAATGGAGCCTCGTCATCCAACTATTCCAATTGGAACAAAAACCTGAGGAAACATTACGTGACTACATCGCTCACATCAAGTATCTTGATTCGCATTGCAAAGAGGGAAAATTTGACAAATAAGCAATTAATGGACCGTTTTCTCTTGGGCTTGCACAATCCAAGGTTTCACGACCACTTGTTGGTCAAGGATCCCTCCACCTTTGATCAGGCCTACAAATGGGCGATCTTTCTCGATGACATGTGAGAAAGCTATTCCACGTAATTGGCCACCGCGCCAATAACAACCTAAAGCTCATTTGTAATGTTACCTTCCTCTCCTCTCGGGCCCCAAGCCTTACTAGTGGCACCACCCCAAACCAGCCACTCACATAACTCGCCACCACCACACCCCTCTCCATTGCCAATCTTTCCATCCCAACAGTTGCCTCTCCAAGCACACCCTATTGCTCATGGAAAGATTCCAGCCAGGTCCATTGCTAAACCTGTGGAGCCCATGTGCTCCACCATCCTCAAGGCACCCCTAACACCTTATCTCCCTTTGTCGGTGCCTCACATGGACCCTAAATGACTTGTGCACACTATAGGTGCACCCATAGGGAAACCACCTCTTTTGTGTTTCCTCTGCCATGGACCCCATAGAGTGGCGGAATCCCCTCAAAAGAAATGTTTACCAATGCAACCACAATGTCATGGCTGTGGAATTGACCATTACTATAAGGATTTCCCTTTGCAATTAGTTTCTCATTCCACAGTCATCGAAGGCATGCCATTCCTCAACATGTTGAACCTCCAACATGGGAAGACATCCACTGCCCCATTGCATGTCATCACACTGTTGTAGGCCAAGCTAAAGAAGGCCACGTCCCAAAAGAAACAACGCTCTAAGCACGTTGGCCACGAAGATGATCAAGTTAGCATCTACATGGGCTCAACAATGACCACATCATCCTCCTCTGGGAGTGATGATCGTGCCGAATTGCCACTCCCTCATACAGCCCACCAAAAACTCACCAAACGAAAAAAACAACTGGCCACTTATCCCACTTTATGAGGCTCAATTTGAACCACCACCCGTTTTCATAACCTTTGACCACATACGTGAGTGCGCGCCGTCCCTCCCCCATTGAACCTGAACTTCTGCACTAGGTACGACAGGAGCCCCCACAAATGCTTAAGGCCAAGCACGATCCGTTCACCAACATGATGTTGACAAATAATGATTTTTTCCCTCATGCAACTCCTCATCCTCCAATGCCTATTCCACAAACGGCCCAACCCAAAATCCACATTCACATCAAACCAATCGATGCGAACACTGAACACAGAGTGTCCAACGCGACAGTGACTCTCACGAGGTCTACACACCAAATTTGCTAAGGTATTTTATCCTCCTACGGCAACCAACTCTCGACCTCCACACTTGTCAAATAAGGACCAAATTGAACTTCCATATACTATAGCTGGATGGAACACAGCCCCTTCATCCGTACTTACTCCATCACCACAACCCACAACCCAAAGGCGCACCCACAATTCGCATCAATGCGTTGGGACAATACTCAGAGCATTGCCCATTACCTATAACGGACATGTGGTCAAAGGCATCCTAGATGGAGGTGATGGTGTAAGAATCCTCACACAAACATGTTGGGAAAACTAGGGCTAACCACACCTCGATCCCACCACATTGGTGAACAAGCTTGCGGATGGGAACTTTGTAAAACCCCTAGGCCTAGTGCATGACCTCAAGGTCAACGTCTATGACATGACATTCCACCTCACATTTGTGGTCATGGAATTTCGTAATGCTACCTATGATGCCATCTTGGGTAGACCCTTCATGAGACAAACCCAACTAATCCATGACTGGGACATGCATCATGTCTACCTTCGCAAAGGGTCTCAAACGCTTAAGATCAATTTATATATTTGGCACTCACATCCCATGGCCAAAGCTCCCTTTGTTGAAGACTCTGTGACCACCGCCAAGAGTAATGATCTCTTGACTTGTGATTCTTGTCATCAAGCCCTTGATGATGCGTGGGTGCCATGCACGATAGCTTTTGTCAATAGTGACAAAGTCGACCACTATTGGCTTGAAATCCTTGCTACACTTGACACCCTCCCAAGTTGCAAACTCGGCACACAATTCGTGCTCCCAAACTTTAGGAAAAATTTGGGCTCATTTTTGGGCCCTCTAAGGGATTTTTTGCCATCTTTGCCTTGAAAATGGGGGTCGGTGAACATTTCTTACCTTATGTTAAAACCCCATCATATGACATATCATTAGAAAGATCATGAAAACTAGATCTTATAATTTCAAACTCCGAAACATTTGGAGTTGCTAAGCTCAAGATATACCATTTTCCTCAAAATCAAGTTTAAAGGCTACTGTAAAACGGTTCACATCGTCACTTTTGAACCTACTTTACATATTCTATGAGTCATGTCCAAACCCCATCATGTAATATACCAATGGAAAGATCTTGAAGAGTAGATTCTATATATGCAACCTTTGAAAAAATTAGAGTTGATTTACAAAAAAATTACCATGGCCCCATTTTTTATTATGTGGCATTCCTTAGAGGGCCCAAATATGAGCCTAAATTTCCCCTAATGCGACTAGACCCTTCATGAACCGTACAAAGCCATTGCCTCGCTTAACACCTTGAGTGTAAGTGTAGCTCCACAACCTGAAACAACCACCCTTTGGGTCTGGATAGATTTCCCCTTTGGTAGAAACATGCAAAGAAAACATGTCTTGCTCTCCCATAGCTAGCCATAATATTTTGCCATGGGAAACATGGGTCTCTCTATGAAAACTAACCCATGCCAAAGTTCAATTGCCTAGTAGTAGACAACGCATACAAATCCTTGGGTCTTTTACACAAACTATACATACTGTATCTAACCCATTGGCGTGTAAGTTTTACATGGTTTCCACAAGTGAAACAAAAGAAGCAGTCATCCTCGGAGGAAGCTAGGTCCATAACACTACAAGTACAATTAACTTCGCTGACAACACAACTACCCTCAAGCTTCCCCAAGGCAAGGTAACAATGATCCTTTGGGATGGAGAGTGCATTAAATCTGACCCTCTGTCCCCACTAAACTTCCACAAAGGGTACTCCCTCACCCACCACAATAACTGGTAAGTCTTTCACTGCCCCTGAACTACCACCATAACTCAACCCACCACAAATATGGATTAGACTTCCGACCAAGAATGGTCTACAATGGTGGCAAGCCCACATTTATCCTATGGTCCGCACCAATCTCATATTCTTGGAGGCCTAGAAATCTCTTGGAAAACCCACACTAACAAAAGAAGACACTTACATTCAAATCTCACACGAAATGCATCTCATGAGTGTTAGGTATTTCATTCCTAAATTTTCTATAAAAAATAACCAGTTGGAGTGCAGATTTCATATCATAGATGCAGGTGCACTCCAAGGCCAGATTATCATTGGAAAAGAGTGGATTGATGCCACTCACTGCCGAATCAATTGGCGCGAACAAACGGCCACCATGGAAATCAATGGCACAAAGGCCACTGTCCTCTTGTGTCCCCAAGAGGAGATCATCCACACACCCTCACCCTCGACTGCCCTTTCCCCTCATGCCCCATCCTCATCACCGGCAATCTCCCCTATTTCCCCTCATGCCCCATCCTCATCACCGGCAATCTCCCCTATTCCCCCACCCCATGCCTCACTAAATCCAACTGAAAGGCTACTGTCGACACCATCCACCATTGAAAAACAAGCCTCGACGTTGACATTGCTCCTCACTCTACATCCTTGATCACCCACACTACAAACACCCCAACTGCATATCTTTCATGAAAATCAATGGTGGGTGCCCAAGAATCTTCTTTTGCTACTCAGGGATTCTATGATGGCTGCACAGAACTATGGATCCCTAGACAACCATCAGCTAAGCCAACAAACACCAACCCTAAGACAAAGCTTCAACACTAGCTAGTTCCTGACCACCTGTTTACGAGCACAAGGCTACTATCAAGGAAACACTCACCTCTAGCTACCCAAGCATGCTTCTTGTGATCATCCACCACAACTACTCCCCAAGAAGCAGCAACAAAAGGTCCAAGGCAACACACACCCGTGGCTCTCCAAGCCACAATCAAAAGCCTCTCCTCCTCGTCGACAACCACCTCATTGCTCAAAGCCTCGTCGACAAAAAAATCGAAAGCCTCACCAACCACAGACCTTCATCACTTGGCAGCGTTGGGTGCCCAAATGTCTCTTAGAAGCCCAAGGCTTCCATGATGGAAATTCCATCATTTGGCTCCCAAGGGATACCCCTCAACAGTTTGTCCAAACCACACCCACCACATAAGTACCTATCCAATCAACAAAGATGGTTCCCCCCTCGCCACTTGCATACTAACACCATTGTTTTACTAACACCTCCTTAATAATACCACCTCCCACACTTGGATACTGGTCGTTAAGTATTTCCTGCTAGTCCACTCATTCAAGTACTCTGACTCCTCTAATGTACGATGTCCCTCCACAAAGTCAATTTTAATTTTTAATTTTTTTTAAAGAGTACGACTGGGCACATATACAAAAGCAAACTCATAAGAGCCCATTAGACTCGCTGGATACTTAATCACTAGTACTCCACTAACTATTTTCCATCTTGCTAACTCCCCCATCCATTCTCATTTTCGAAAGGGATATAGTCCATGTATTTGGGTCGCTGAGAGCAAAAACTGGTTTGATGACATGGGATTTGACTTCTCTCATCATGTCGTCACCCACTTCTTGTCGCATGGTAGCAGGTATGTGGGTTCTTGTTCTTTATCGACAATCCAAGGTGGTGTTCAGATAAGCATGAGCTTTGTATGGTGCTACCTTAATCTCTTGTGCCCTCCTAAAGGGCTTATTATGGCGATGGGGTGTTGTACATCTCCTATTTTGATAGCCTTCAAGGCTTTAGGTAGACCATGCTACTCTTTTGATAGTGATTCCAACATCATTGTTTGAGGGTGTAGTCCCCTCTTGTGTAGAGTGTGGTGCCCAAGAGTGGGCACACTTCCATGAGGTGGTTTCTTGAGTGGATGAGGATGATATGCAACGAGACCCTTGGGCAACCTTTCGACTAGTATTGCTACTTTTGGATTTTTATGATACTAGTCTATTATGTTTTCTTATACTCTACTTTAATTGATTTCTATGTAGTGTGCTTGGTGTTTATATGTTATGTGGAGTCTAAGTTTAGGAAGATTTCCACCAACCCTCAGGATGATTGCATCATGTGGGACCAACATCTCGTGCTATGTTAATTTGTGGATTCAGAGTGAAGAGGATTAATGTACTCTAGAAATTGTCTTTTTTGCAATGCATTTACATACACATTATTGGGAACCATTGAGATTTGTTTTGGTGGTGGATTTAGAATGTGAAGCAAATTGATGTACTTTAGAAATTACTTTTTTGCAGTGCATTTACATACTTATTATTGGGAGCTATTGAGATTTGTGTTGGTGCTGATTTGTTCTTGCATTTAATCATAAAATGTAATGTTTTAATTTATGTAGGTCAAATTTTGTTGCCTCCAATTAAATGGGAAATATGTATGTTTCTATTGCAAAATATGTATGTTTGTTAATGAGAAAAATATGTATCGCAGTTTGATTGGTGTGGCAATATGTATGTTTTATTGGTGTGCAATATGAATTGTTAAATGTGCTTCCTTCTTTTGAGAGATATTCTAATTGTTATAATAAAGATTATATAAAAATAAAGATGGTGTCTCTACAATGTTAGATTCATGTCATGTTGAAAGTGTCTATGGGCGAACAATGTCCATCTTGATGTTCATGAGACTATTCACCATTTGTTTTATGAGACAATGTTGAGTAGTACTAAAGAGAATGTAGAAAGTGTGAGAGTGTGTGCATCCACCCCCCCCCCCCCCCCCGCGGTGATTTTCCATCCTCCTCTTGCTCTCGGTGTTTTGACTACCTCCAGGTTTGGGATTTTGGGATCTCCACCTTCTTTGGTCTCTTGACCTTGGTTTTAGTATAATTGTAGGGTAAAGTAGCTAGAACGAGTGGGACTTTTGGTACCCATACTTGTCATCGCAATTTACCTTTGGGTATTGGCAGGGTGACGTGGAGGCCGTAGGGATTAGAGTTTTCTTCATTGTTTTTCTAGAACAAGTGAGACTTTTGGTACCCACACTTGCCACAATTTACCTTTGGGTATTGGCCGTGGTAAAGTGGAGAGGCAGCAGGGATTAGAATGTCCTTGGTTGCTTTTTTGTTTCTTTTGTGGTTCCTTGGCTTCACCTTCTTAGCTTTAGCATTTGGCTATTGGGCCTTTGCTTATGATAGAGTTGGGAAGGGTTGTGGTTATTTCAATGAATCTTGATGAAGCAACAATCAAACTGATTGGCTTGAATCTGCTTATAATAAGGTGAGCAATTTTTGGATCTCCGAGGAGACTTATCTTGGTTCTGCTTCTGTGAGAAGAGAATTCATGGTTCTTTACGCAAATTTGATGGTTACAATCCTTTTTTCTCCAGTCAATCAACCCTTAAAGGATGATTTCTTATGGCATAGTTCTTGCAGTCTCATGAAAAAGGAACTAGCTTCCACGGGAGAAGAGTTTATGTGGAAATCAAGCTTTACAACACCTTCATATTCATTGTATATAGTCCTAAAATAGTCTGCACAGGCTCAAGGAGTGGTTTGCTTAACAATATTCAAGTCTCGTAGGATAGTTTTTCCTACTCCTAAATATAATAGAGCAAGTTTGGCTAAACCTTTGCCACTTGTTGAGAACTCTAGGAAAGACCTTGTAGACTTTACTTCTTCTTCTCCTTTGTCATTCATTGTCTACTATGGCCATGTGAAAAAGCAAAACTCCCCTCCTCTATTTAGCTTGTTCTTTGACGAGCCTTGGCTTCTCTCATCAATCTTGTTTCTTTCTTTTGACTTCCTTCTTTATTGCTTTCTCAACCAGGTGTATGGCTTTGAGTTGTTCATGTTAAAGACAAAAGCCTTTAACATAATTACATGAGTTGTTCTTGTGATTTTATTGCTTTATTCATTATTTTATTACTATGTATCTCCATTGCCTGATTACAAGAAAGAAGATGACGGATAACTTCCATGCATGTAAAGTGAAATGAAAAGGTGGGACGCGAAGGGGTATGGGCTGCCACCCTTCGAATAATGTATTATTAAATGCCTAAGGTTATTTGTGGTAGGTTCATATGCATATCTATGGAGTGCATGCACACGCCTAACACTTGGCACACCCGGTGGACGGATCTTGAATCCGTGACTCGAACCCACATAACATGATAGGGTCATGCCAAGGTTGTGCACATAACATATACATGGGTTCGAGTCACGGATCTTGAATCCGTGACTCGAACCCACATAACATGATAGGGTCATGCCAAGGTTGTGCACATAACATATACATGTGAAACCATGCTATATCATACAATATGAATGCAGCATAGAACCATGAAACAATAAGAAGATCCATACTCCAAAGACATGGAGTGAAATATAAAAATCTACATGACACACCAAGAAATGTATCATAGGCCAAGCATAGCCTATCTCCAAGAAAACATATTGGTGTAGATCCTCCAGCATCTAGAATATGTGCCCAAGGTGGCACAACACCATGAAAATGTGTCGATGAAGCATATGGTGAAAGATCATCACTATAAAACTATGCCATATAGGATCCAACATCCACATCAAGAACTCATGGGGTCAGATCATCGATCAAGGAAAACACTGGAACTACCATGATCCACCATACTCGATAAAGAAACAAGAGTATACTCATCCAGTAGAACATTATCTAGAGCATCATCAAAGGAATGATCATCAACATGGAAAAATCCATCAACATGGATCCCATTATGCATGGAAACACCATGAAAATTGGCATGAACCATAATAACATCATGGAGATCACCATCATGTGAATGATCATCACATAAAAGAGCATAAAGGAATTTTCATCCTTCATGAACCAACATCATGGAGATCACCATCATGTGAATGATCATCACATAAAAGAGCATAAAGGAATTTTCATCCTTCATGAACCATCATGAGAGTACCCGTATCTGGAACATCTTGCTCATCATGCACATCATGCACATGATCACCAAGCATGAGAATCATCATATCATCATCATCATGATCATTAGAATCCAAGAACTCCATAATCACTGTATCAGCACCATGATGAAGACCATTATCATATAAGAGAATATCATGGAGATCCATGTCCTATGAACCTAGAATATCATCAATAGAATCCAAGAACTCTATAATCATTGTATCAGCACCATGATGAAGACCATTATCGTATAAGAGAATATCATGGAGATCCATGTCCTATGAACCTAGAATATCATCAATATGATCAAACATCAACAGTACCAAAGGATCATCATGAATCACATCATCTCGAGCATGTAGAGAATCTACACATGTAGATGTGGGAGCAACATCCATAATCACAATATCATCATGAAGACAAGAGGAAATCTAGCTATCATCAACCATATCACAAACTGCATCATGTGGTGACATGGACTCCACCGAAAAGGAATCACATATTCTCCTCCTCTCCATGAGAATATCAGCTAGGGAACGACCACAACATCCATGTGGTGCCATCATAACAAGAGACTCCACTTTATGCACATCATCACAACAATGTTGGCCATCTATCAAACCCTGGGACACATCCGAGCAAGGCTAGGGACATCCGAGAACTCCTCTTAGCATTTCCCGCCTTCCTGGTTCTTCCATGAACCCTCAACCTCCACCATATCCATCCCAACATCATGACAAACAATTCCAACATCCTCATCACTCTCATCTGAGTCAAAATCACTCTCATATGCCTCCTCTAACACCTCCACTATTGATCTTAAAGTCCCTATCCTCCTCAAGCTTGAACAAGGTGTCCATCTATGCCCCTCATGATCAAGATGCCACTCATAAGCACTATCTAATGCACATGCATAATGCTCTAATTTTTCCCTAGCTTTCTCCATTCTCCTAGATGATGATGCTTTCCTCAAGGACCTAATGATGCCATACGATTCCTCCACAAGCTCGGCAAAGCACCATTTTCTACAATCCTCCCCCTTGTGAGACAAGGCTCACACAAGTAGGGGCATGCAGATGTTTTATGATCCCTCTCTAAGAAAATCTCACACCACTTTTTCTTCTTCTTCTTCTTCTTCCCCATCGCGAACGATGAGAAGTGGGGCTCTCACGAATGGTGCACCACACCAACATGAGACCCAACTTCCACACTAAAAGGAGAGCTTGGTGCTATACCAAGGTCCAAGCAATGTACAAAATCAGACTACCCACACGACTCAAAGTCGGATAAAAAAAAGAGGTAAAACACCATGCATGGAAAACATCATGCCCACCACATCATCGCATGGGAACACCGTCTTAGAATGTGCTAAAGGAAATTATAAGCTTGAGAGAAATATAAAATGGAAACCTGCTAAAGTTGGAGGTGACTTGGATTGGATTCCCACTTGGACTGACTGACCTGTTCCGCTTGGATGATCCGAATCGAGCGTTGGATCTGATTTGACCCACACTCCAACTTCAAGCTCCAGAAAGTGGGCTCAGTGTAACTACATGGCGGAGAAGTCTAGTGAGTCGAAATTGACGGAAGCCACCTCTGCCACCTTCACAAGAAGTCCCATAAGGTCCATGACTCGTGATTCTGACTCGGGCTCGGACTCCAACCCAGACTTCGGATGCTCCAATTGAAGACCCTCTAACTAGTCATCAATCTGCCTGTAGGTCGAGACGATGTCAATATCTTCGTCTCAGATGTCACTCTCCCAAGATTTTTGTTGCTATCCCACTAGTAGAACCTCTACGCCTAATTGATCAACTTGTCACACGGTTACATCATCACTCCACTGTTGGTGGGAGAGGGGGTAATCACTGCTCCATGCCTCAACTCTAGACTTGGAGACGGGTTTACCACATGATGTGGAGGGCTTCCAGTCTGACCCTTTGGAGTCTAGTAGGGCTGAGGAAGCCTAGCATGTGTCCCTCCGACTAGATCAAAGGTGCTTGTATGCTTGGGATCTTCATTTTACGTAAAAGGCCACCATCCCATACATCGATTTTGCCTGAATGTCAAAATCAATGATAATGTTGGATATGTTGTTGAATCTATTGAAGATAAACTCAAAAGATGCGATGTTAAAGATGATGAACGGTAGTGCTTGCACACCAAATGTTGCTACTGTTGTGCAAAAATCTCAAAATTAAACAAAAACAATTTGAACTGACACTCCCCTAGGATGCCTACGAAGATCTTAGAGCATGCGAACGAACCTCAAAACACTTTTAAAACACTCTAAAATGCACAAAAAATCCATTAACGTAGTTATCAACACACTATATGGTATACCTTCTTCTCCACCTAAGAGGATACATAATAATGAAATAATCAAAAGAGAAACTCCAGGAGATGTTATGAGGAGTTAATTCATGGAACATATATTCCCATGTTTTCTATTATTAATTGATTGGAGTTAATCCATAGAATATATATTCCCATGTTTCTCACTTTTATGAATTCTCCTAGATAGGTTTAGATCAGAACACCTTTCTAAATCTAGGTGATTGTAGCTTACTTTGCACATATGATGCAGGTGAATCCGTACATGCATGGGAGTATTGGTTGCATTGTTTTGATGATATGAAGCTGTTTATATTTTTTATCAATCAATTTATTAATTGATTGGCTTAGTTGATGCAAGTGCAGATGTTCACTAGATGAGCATTCTCCTTACATGATAGAGGAAGAAGAGAAGAGAAGACAGAAGATGCAAGGATCGGTTCGGGAACACACACTTAACCAACCCTAAGGGGGTTAACTCCTCGATGTGAAGCCGCTAGGGGATCACTCACTCCACCACCACTTGTGTCACCCAAGTGGAGCTTTCCTTGAGCTAGGTAGGGAGAAATGAGAGAAGGATCTATGGAGAGCTCAACTCCTATCTCAATGCCTTCATGTGTGTAAGAGTGTGTGTGTGTGTGTGTGTGTGTGTGTGAGAGAGAGAGAGAGAGAGAGAGAGAGAGAGAGAGAGAGAGAGAGACCAAGAAGAAGAAGAAGAAGACGAAGGAAAGACGGAAGCATCACCTAGAAGCACACTCACAATCAAGCAAGCATGCATCAACACACAAGCTTTCCACCATAGCCACAAAAGAGCAAGAGGAAAGAAGACTCAATTGTGATAATGGGATTGTCTCTTTTTCATATTTCATAAGTCACTTATATACATGAGCTCTCTTTTTAGAATGGCCGATGGCCCATTAATAATTGGGGCCCAAAATTAGTTCTCTAGCTCTATGTGCTTGATGACAAGGTGATGAAGGGCCTTGTAGGTTGTGTAAACGTTTGTCCATCCTTGTTAGTCCAGGTAGGCGAGGGCGGTAATAGATTTGGAAGAGGCGTAGGGGTACAGACAGAAGCCACGGTCGGGTGCGGTGGGTTCAAAGGAGGCACTGGTGCTGGTGGCTTTTTTGTACCTCAAGAGGTTGCCCCAATTGGAGAGGTTGACAGTGAAAGGATGGATAGGGAGGATGAAGAGGATGGTGGGGTTGCCGAAGGAGATTTGGTTTTGAAAGAAGAGGGTAACGAGTAGGTTAATAGAGGGGGGAGGGATTTTGGTGATGAGGTAGGAGAGGGTAGAGGCGGTTAGAGGGTCATCAAGGAAGATATTGTGCTAGAGAACATTGAGCTGGAGGGCCCAAAAGTTGAGTTCAAGGATTTGGGCAGGGTTATGGGGTGGGTAGGAGAGGTTAGGCAGCAGCTCAGTGGTGGCAGCATCCATCAAGGTTTTGACCTTGCATTCTGTTATGATGTATACCGCCCCAAAGCTGTGTAGTACACCTGACTAGCACATTCTTAGGCCTCAAAGGATGCACTAATTTGGTTTCGTCTATCCTAGTGGGAATCTTGGGCAATGTGGCACATGTCGTGGGATTCCCGCTGGGTGAGGAAGAAGGGTTCGTGGGCCAAAGGGGGAAGCTATGAGAGCATACTTTGGTATAAAAATTCTATACCAACCAGTCAATCCCAAGAATCCTCTGACTTCTTAATAAACCAGATAGAAGGGAAACTATAATAGACTTAACTTGAAGGAATCAATGCTTTTTTCCTAATTGAATTAGGCACAGCCGTTGATCTATTCATTTGAGAAGTCTTCAGGTTATTATTTAATTATTCGAGTTCCAAGCGTATTCCTATTAATCAATTTTATTATTAAAAATCTACAGATTCCAGCCTAACCCCATTCGGCCCATGGGTTTTAGCCACCGCCCAACCACTGGAATTGGTAGAACCAGACAAGTACTCACCCACCCATAATTGAATGCCTTTCTTAACTTTTGCTTTAGAATACAGATACGCACACACTCCTCTTTAAACTTTAACTTTTAAAACAATCCATTGAAAAACAATTATTGGGGTTACAGATGACATAGCTCAAAATTTCCATTCAATCCTTGTTTCTCACAAAACAGTATCACTCTGGACTCTCCGTTTTGAGACCAGCAGGTCAGCACAACGAGATCGAGTAACAGATTACAATAATTTTCTCATCATCAAACATATATATATCTTCCATGACATACGCATGGGTTTCCTAAGCATCGCGAGCCACTGGTCAGAACCCTCGAGGATCCTCCTTAGGTGTTCTGGCACTTCACTCAAGGACCGCTTCGTCGGCCCTCGCCCATCGTACCGGAAGCACGCCATTTTAAACCATACCCAGGCTGGTCAAGACCTAGGTAGGTTTTTGCTGCGTGAGCCGTCCTTTGAACACTCCCTGCGTGAGCTGTTGTTGCAACCGAACTTCCCTTAGAAATGCACATATACCAAATGCTCCCTCCAGCATTCTGGCGTAAGACAGTCCTTTAAGAAAACAAGGTTTCTATGCAAGTTTTTAGTTTTGATTTTCTTTTGAATACAATGAGTATATCTTAATTCGGTATCCCAAGACTTGTAGATCACAGGTTTGGATTTCCAAGCAGAATTCCTCGAATTCTGAATTCTTGATCCTCAGATCAAAATCAAGGGTCTCAACTTAGCTCAAATTCGGTGGGTGATTTGAGTGTAGATTACTGAACTTGTCATATCATCTTTTCTTGAAACTGACAAAGGAGATTAAGTCGTGGGTCATAGTCTGATTCAGGGTTCGAGTATGGAAAGGTTCTCCCTGAACTATCTTTCTTGAAGGGTAATATTTCAATTACTACTTTACTGAATTTCATTCATTTGAGTATTTTGCTTAACTGAATTCAAAACTAAACACGTATTCCTATGAGGAATAAATTAATCATTTATCTAAAATTTTGACTTTGATGGATCTTCTGAATTTTCTCATTACCATCCTAGAGAATATGAAACAGTAGAATTTTCCTTCACAAAGTATTTACTTATTCATTTACCAATATTTTTATTATTATAAAAGTGTTACTTTCATCAATATTGATTTTTATGCATAAATAGATGCATAAAAGAATTTTTTTTAATAAAAGTGTTACTTTCATCAATATTGATTTTTATGCATAAATAGATGGATAAAAGAATTTTTTTTAATTATAAAAGTGTTACTTTCATCAATATTGATTTTATGCATAAATAGATGCATAAAAGAAATTTTTTTAATAAAAGTGTTACTTTCATCAATATTGATTTTTATGCATAAATAGATGCATAAAAGAATTTTTATTATTATAAAAGTGTTGTTAGAAATCTAGCATGGTATCATACTAAACTAAAACATGAGGAAGACTGCAAAGGAATGAAGCAAAACTGAGAAATACTTTCCATTGATGTGACCCCTGATTAAATAGGGCCAAGTACAAGACCATGAGCGAGAGTGCTTATGGGATAAAAGTAGAGGTGCCACATGGCACACACTCAAGACTCAAGACAAAACTGAAACTAGACAAATGTAGACTAGAGAAATAGTACACTTATTGTGCACTTATTTCCAACACCCTCCTTAAGTGGACACTAGGAGGAAGACAGAAAGACAAGACTAGAAGACAGACATAAAGACCTATAGGCTGAGAGACAAGACATAAGACATGACAGACAAAGATCCTGAGACACCCCTCCTCAAGTGATATCCTCATATGGGTCCACAAGGGTAGGTACAAGAGTGGATCATAGACAGAGAGAGAGAGAGAGAGACAATCAGCCAGTGGAGTGGTCCCACAGAGAGAGAAACTGTCAGATAGACATGAGAGAGTCTGACAGATAGAAGATAAATGGGGACGTAGACAGAAAATGCCAAGAGAATGTGGGTAGCTAATCCACAAAAGAGAGGCATATAGACTGATAGACAGAGTGTCAGATACATGTGACTATAAGATCACACAAGATAGACACATAGATAGAGAGATGGACCTTGACTGATAATCCCTCCTCAAGGCAATCCTCCTGCTAGAGTGAGTAATGCAGGGGTGCCTCTTGGATAGGGACAAAGATAAGTCCATGTAGACAAATAGTCATGACATTACCCCAATGTCTACATCATTGGTGATCAATGGTGGTAGATAGCATGAAAGCATAGACAATTATGAGAGAGATGGGAAGGTCTTACCATATTTGGCAGTGTCTAATCCCGTACAAGATAGAGAAGTAAATGAAATTCAGAACTGAGATTTTTGATCACTACAAGACAATGCTGCAATACACGCGTTTCATACACGCGATAAATTACGGGCGCGTGTATGGTCGCTCATGTATTTGAATAGAACCAGGTGCATGTATTTTTGCCGTTTAAATTCGCGTGTATATTAGCATTTATCAGCGCGTGTATAAGCACGTGAAAATACACGCAATAATACACGCATCAATACACGCATTAATACACGCATCAATACACGCTTGGTAAAGAAAAACTGAATTCCTTTACAAAATTAAAAACTATTTTCTTTAAACCATCTCATAGTACATTACAATATATATCATTACACAATCCCACTACATGTATTTACAACAATGAAATATATTCAAAAATAAATCATGAGATGATAATTAAAAGACAACACATACAATAGAAATGTCATCAATTTAGAATGATACAGTGACGGATTGGTTAGGGTTCGATCTCATCTTCAATAAGATCCATCCTTGCCAAACGATCAACATCAATATCCATTTGATCAATTTGTAAGGCTACGATTAAATTTATTCCACTATCGATATTCTGTACTCCATTGATAATGGTATCGATGTCCTGATCATCCTCATCAACATCACCATCATTTTCAATGGTAGGGTCATTCTCATGATCATGAGAAATGGCACGCTCATCCTCATTATCATGATCATCTCTTATTTCTTGATCATCGATCACAACATCTTCATTGGCATGTTCGACTGCATCATTTTCATTGCAGCTTGTTACATCCTCCATATGCTCCATATCAGTGAATGTATTATACATCACTTTGGAACGTGGTGCAATAGGGATGACGTACCACCATTTAATGTCATGCACCATTGGTAGATAGATAACCTACTCAAATACACATACTGTAGTAATTAATTAGCACATCAAAAGTCAAGGGGTACGCGAGCTTAGATATATATGTACATGAAACACATTAATAAAAAAATGCATACCTGCTCACATTGTTGTGGCAATACGAGCCTATCTTTCTTTGTTTGCCAAAACTTTGTAGAGTCAATAGTTACATAGCCACTTGCATGGCGTTTTATCGTTGCATTAGGCCCTTTTTCCACCACGTTCATTTGCCATTTGACATCCAAAACATACACAAAGAAGCGACGAAAGTCAAGCCTAAATATGTCTTGGATTGTGCCACAATAATCATCCATTTTTCCATTAGCTCCCTCAAAGCTTCTAATGACACCGCAATCTTGTGTATTCCTCTTTTCATCAATTCTTTGTGTTCAAAAATGCTTGCCTTCACACCATATAGCATTGAACATAGTGCACTGGACCAAAATAGAAGCAATATTTGTGTAAGCAATGTGAATAAATATTAAAAGCAAATAACTTACAACTAATGCAAAACATTAGTTCTATGTACCTTTAATATGCATCCTCGTGCATACTCCCATTCTTCCACCGTGATATGCAGCCCCTCATCGCTCTCTGCTCTCTCCATTTCCTCATGCAACCAATCAACATGGATATCATTCGGAAGTGTTGCTAGATGCTTAGGGTACGCCTTACCAGAGCCATGTTGCCTCCGAAAGAGAGCTCTTTCTGCTTGCCTTTTTATCTTTGCATCCTCATATCTTGTAACCCATCTGCTTATCACATCACTATTAAGGATGCAAGTGAAATTGAGATCATCAATCAATGTTTTGTCAATGACTTTACTCTGTCCTTTTCCTTGAGGCACAATATAGGTCATCCTCAAGTCCTCTTCATTGCTCCATAGTCGTGGCAAAGAGCTGTCCACCTGACCAAGAAATTCTGAAATATATACAAGAGACTCTTGTATCAACCAACCCTCAGCCATGCTTCCTTCAGGCCTTGCACTTTGCCTCACAAAGTCTTTTAAGGTCTTCATGAAGCGCTCTAGGAAGAACATCCAACGTGCATGAACAGTGCCACATAAAGCGATTTCGTCCACTAAATGCACAATGAGATGTAGTTGACTTGTGAGAATGGTTTGCTAAAAAGTCTCCTCTATCAAACAAACCACCTCCACTGCCATAACACGCGCATCATCCAACGTGGCTGGATCAATTGCTTTTTGGAACTAACATATCTGAAAAAAAAAAATAGTACGTTATACCTCATGCACGTTCATTTTGCAAGGTATAATGAAGGGTGATCTGACATGGGTTTTACATACCTCACAAGCTCGCCCATCTTATAAATACATTTTTTCAAACTCTTATTTGCACAATGGTCGATGCTAGTAGGTAGTATGAACTGCGCACATAAGAGCACATGTATGTATGGTTTATGGTATTATAAAATTTAATTTCAATGTACAAGACTTGGAAAACACTTACTTGGAGCATCTTGTGCCAATCGTGGGACTTCAATCCATATAGTTGCTCAACGCCTCTTTTCTTAGTGGTTGTAAAGGCTCCCTTCAATGATCTCATACATCCAGTGGGAGTACGCAAAGTGGTGATGGCCTGCTTTACCTGCTTCTCCTCTTTCTTTGATATAATCCATGGTGCAGGCGAAAGACGAACGTGCCCACCCTCCTCTCGTGGCCAAGCTTGACGCATACGTCCTGCGACCCGCAAGTCCTCACACGTACGCTAACATTGTCTCGTTTACCAATAATATATTCCCAAATACCAGATCCCACATTCTTGAAGATGTGCATGGGATCAAGAAGATGGTTGATCTTAAGATGGGTCCATATGTGCATGGGATCAAGAAGATGGTTGATCTTAAGATGGGTCCAATATGGTAGCCGAAAAAAAACAGAGTACCTACACAAGGGATTGCTCTATGTGACCTTTAATCCAATTAGAGACTACACAAAACAAGATTGAAAAACATTACTATACCTGTTCATGCCATCTGGAGGAAGAATATTTGTAGACTCCCAAATACGCTTCCAATCTTTTGCACGAAGTGTTTGTGGAGGAATGTTACTCTTACTAGCAACATATTTAGGATGATCTGAGGGAAGAAATCGATGATGATTATCGAATATGGTCTTACACAAACCGTCAACATACTCATGAACTAACGAAGGGCCACAAACAAGACATGCATGTTTACCCGATGTTTTCAAACCTGTTAAAATATAAATAAAAGTTAGAATAATAAAGTCAATATTTATAATTAATATAGCCAATAGTATTAGAGTAGGGAGGTAATTAGAATTCTTACCAGAACAATCGCTGTATCCTGGAAAGTCATGCATTGTCCACATCAACATTGCTTTTAAGTCGAAGTGTCGAGAGGAGGGAGGCCTACTAATGTCCACCACCGCAACACCTCTCCATAGTTCCTCCAACTCATCAATCAATGATTCGAGATAAATATCCATATGCTTGACTTTATGTTTCCCTGGAATTAGAAGGGATAACATAAGATGTCCCTTCTTGATCGCCACCATTGATGGTGGAAGGTTGTAATTCACCAACACAACTGGCCACACGCTGTATGCGGTACTTTTGAAACCAAATGGATTCACTCCATCCATACCTAGGCCAAGTCTCAAGTTTTTGGGCTCTGTTTTAAAGCTGGGCCACTCATCTTCAATATGCTTCCAAGCAGGAGTGTCTGCAGGAATTCTCCACATGCCATCATCCCCGATCGATGTGAGGAATGCCATGATATGAGCTCTGCTATGGATTTGCACTTGAACATGTGTTTGATGCGAGGAATTATAGGAAAGTGTCGCAAGACTTTACGAGGTATATCAAAACTCTTCACATCTGTTCTATACCTTGCTTCACCACAAGTGGGACAGTGTCGAGCCTCCTTATGCGTTCCACGAAAGAGAATGCAATCATTGATGCATGCATGTATGCGATCATAATCCAATCCTCCAAGAGATGTCACATAGCGCCTCGCTATGTCTCTTGAGATGGGTAGTCTATTTTCTTTTGGAAGCATGTTTGATAATAGCCTGCATCCAATATCATCAATTAGTCCTAGATCCTAAACCTTAAACCACTAATTCAAATTTGCAAGTTAGAATGCTTACTTCAATAATGCGTCAAGACTTGCATTGCTCCATCCATAAACTGTTTGTATATTGAGTAGTTCAAGTGAAGCACGTAAAATAGAGAATGTGCACCCTTCAAAAACCGGTGTCGATGAAGCCTTGTAAAGATGCTCTTGTTCCATATCATCGTCGTCCATACCTTTGGGATCATCCTTAAAAAGATTCCGCACCATATCATCAAACACTTCCTCTTCCACAACTTCGTGGGGTGCAGGGCTATTATCATCCCTTTCCCACTCTCTGACAATAGATCCCGAAGCTCCAGCATCATCTCGTCGATGCTTTGCGTGCTCTCGCCACGCGTAGGGCACCATGTTAGGGTGTGGTACTGCATCATCCTGCTTCAATTTGAGTTTATATATTATAACTCCATTAATTTAATTTGGATACCATGAGTCATTTGAATACCATCAATTTACTCACCTCTAAACCTGTTTGATTCCATTCTCCATACATGGAGATGTGATTTAAGGTAATTCGACGTGCTCGTACAATGCATCCTTGACATCGATTACACATACATTTGATCCGTTGTCCCAACCACACATCGCAATTACGATGACGCATTGTCTCATCTTCCCCATAACTGCTTGAGGAGGTTGATGACATCCTATGTGTAAACCAGAAAACACAAAATCACGCCAATGTTTTTAATGAAAGAGAAAAAAACGCGTGTATAAACGCGGCTATTTCCCAAAAATTGCATGTATTAACGCAGCTATTTCCTAAAAATCGCGTGTATAAACGCGGGTACTTCCTGAAAATCGCGTGTATAAACGCGGCTAATTTACTGTACACGCAAAAATACACGCGTTTCTACATGCGACGAACTGTTTAAACTAAAAATAGCCTGCCTTCCCCAAATAAACATTTTGAACTAACATATCTGTCCTCTTTCGTTTTCGCCTCGTCCAACAGACACTAATAACGCAAGGAGGGAGCAGAGAAGGAGCACACACACGGGTGAAGGAAATCGACCAAGAAAGAAGACTCACTTTTTCAGAGGTGAGTCAGTTTGTCCTTTGGCTTGTCTCCTTCCTCAGATTTGTTTATGCTATTTTGTCTTTGCTTTTTGGGTTTGTCTCCGTCCTTTTGCTTCTGTGGTTGCGATTTTCGGTGAACGATTCTGACAGGGGTGACAGTGGGTCTTTTATAAGGACACATTGTCGGAGGTCGGTCGCTTTCGAAATTTTTTTTGAACAGGTCACGTGTAAAAATGCATGTATAAACGCGTGTATCCTGTCTGCACAGACTGTTCATGCGGATATACACGCGTTTCTGGACGGGTGTATACATGCATTTCTGGTTGGGTGTATACATGCGTTTCTGGACGGGTGTATACACGAGACTGTGTTTCCTGTTTCTATAGTTTGCAGGCTGATAGGTGACTTGAATGATGATATTTGTGTGAGTCAAGAGACAGCCCATGATGTACATGAGGATTATTTTTGCAGATTCTTTATGGATATTCCAGGTTCTTCATCCGATCCATTTGCGTACAGCAATTGGCTGATGGAGATGCTAAATCATTTTGGGTGCCATCCTGGTCTAGTTGAGCTTACAGAGTACATGTATGCCCATCCCCCTCCTTCCATGCCTGGTGTCTATACCCCTACCGTGAGTATCCAGGGCACTCCACTACCGTCTATGCCTACAAGTCCAACGAGACGGCATGCAGCTTCTCCTCTTCCACGCCCATCGAGGAGACATACCTCGTCCTAGACACACTCACGCACACCCTCCCAAGCATCGTCACGTCAGGGATCACAGCCACAATCACGTACTCCCTCAGAGCCACCGTCACGTAGACAATCCCTCAGTCGTGACTCCACCCGCAACAGTAGGAAGAGTGGGAGTGGAGGATGCGGCGGGTGCTTTGGTGGGGGAGGTAGTAGGGCACGCGGTGAGAGAGGAGATAGAGGGAGAAGAGTTAGAGGAGACAGTTCGAAACAGGTCGCGCATGTAAAAACGCGTGTATCCTGTCTGCACAGACTATTCACGCAGATGTACACGCGTTTTTGGACGGGTGTATACACGCATTTCTGGCTGGGTGTATACACGCGTTTCTGGACAGGTGTATACACGAGACTGTGTTTTTTGTTTCTATAGTTTGCAGGCTGATAGGTGACTTGAATGATGATATTTGTGTGAGTCAAGAGACAGCCCATGATGTACATGAGGATTATTTTTGCAGATTCTTTATGGATATTCCAGGTTCTTCATCCGATCCATTTGCGTACAGCAATTGGCTGATGGAGATGCTAAATCATTTTGGGCGCCATCCTAGTCCAGATGAGCTTACAGAGTACATGTATGCCCATCCCCCTCCTTCCATGCCTGGTGTCTATACCCCTACCGCGAGTATCCAGGGCACTCCACTGTCATCTATGCCTACGAGTCCGACAAGACGACATGCAGCTTCTCCTCTTCCACGCCCACCGAGGAGACATACCTCGTCCCAGACACACTCACACACACCCTCCCAAGCACCGTCACGTCAGGGATCACAGCCACCATCACGTACTCCCTCAGAGCCACTGTCACGTCAGGGCTCACAGCCACCGTCACGTAGACAATCCCCTAGTCGTGACTCCACCCGCAGCAGTAGGAAGAGTGGGAGTGGAGGATGCGCGGGTGCTTTGGTGGGGGAGGTAGTAGGGCACGCGGTGAGAGAGGAGATAGAGGGAGAAGAGTTAGAGGAGACAGTTTGGAAGAGGAGGAGATGAGAGAGGTGGAGGGAGTGATCTGCTATGATGTGACGGATAGGGACGGGATAGTGATGGATGCAAGGGGGAAGGAGGTAATGGAGTACATGCATGGGGTAGTATCAAACTTGTATAGAAATTGTTTTATTAAATTTAAAGATCAAAATAGCCGATTAGTTGGGAAGGTGATAGAGGCTGTACATAGTCAGTACCCCAATCCCCCACATGCTACATTCTCGGATGTATGGGAAAGGATGCAAATAAGGGAGATCTTAAGTAATAAAAGATCTCACCTTAAAAAACTTGCGTACGATGATGGGCTAAATGTAGTTGCGGGTGGCTATCCTGCCGAGAAACCTGCCCCACTGCGCACAAACGCGAGTGGAAGGAGGCAAAGAAACGAGCAGAGGGTGGCATGAAGAGCAGGAAGCATGTGGAGGCACGACGGATCCAGATGGAGACCATTGGATCTTTGCATTTTGGATCTAGTGGCGTCGAGTCATGGGAGGCAGAGTTCGTATCTTGCCACTTTATTTGATTGTTTACTTAATTCATTGATTCTATGATTGTTTTAATCTTACAAATTGTGTTGATTATGATACAACGACGGGTTACGGGGAGGAAGCCCACAACCCACGATACTGCGTATGCTCGTCGGCATAGCAGACGTGACACGTGGGCCATCTTCAGAGCCGAGGGACGTATTACGGACGCGTAATTTGAGATGGCCATGAGACCATACGGTCGACAGGTACTTGAAAACTCTAAACGAATGATTTTTGTAAGATCCCTGTTCCCACCGAGCAACGGATTCAGGATACTGGCAGGGGAAGTAGCACTTCTCGTGCGGGACAGCGGCCCCACATTCGGGCCTCACCCACAGATATCCGGATAAGAGACTAACCCGTCGGTTGTTCCAAAACCGAACCTGGAAAAACTTCCTTTACCGGAAAGCACGGGTGATTCCACCAGGAAAACTTTTACTCTAACGTAGTCAGGCCCTTACTGATCAAACAGATCCGACTACATCTATAAAGATACTTGGTCAGATCAAGGAAGAAACTTGCACTTGGCTCATTGGGATCAACACTTTTTTCCCCATTCAAGAGGCACAGCCGTTGATTCCTATCCATAGAACAATTACTGTCCAGGATTTACTTTATCTATCGTAATAACAAAAGTTGAGTCTCGATTTACGGATCCATCAGTCCAGCCTAACCCCATCCAATCCCATGGGTTAGCCAACCGCCCAACCACTCTAGTGATGAGATCCAATTTAGAATTTGATTTTTGTCTCGGTACCAGGGAAAAGAGTTCCCAGGCCCCCTAGCTGGATGTTCATGCAAAAAGAAAACTAGTCACACCACTCACACACCCAATATGAAATTGCCTTTTTCATAGATTCAACGAGTTTTAAAACAATCCTTTAATAAAACCATAGTATCACTGATCACCATCTTCCAAGTTATCCGGTTGATTCTTAATCAACCAACAGATCCATATAAAGAGACATGGACTCACCCATTGAAGACCAGCAAGGTCAATCAACCAGATCCATGCCCGGTTTCAGAAAACAACTCTTACTCCTTGTTCCAATATCTTCCTCGACGCATGCGTGGGTATCCTAGGCGACCCAGAGCCCGAGCACCGTATGGTCAGCACTCTCTAGGATCCTTCGCAGGTGACCTAGCGCTTCACTCATAGGCCGCTTCCTTGGCCCCTCATCCACCGTACCGGAAGCTCACCATTTTAATCGCATCGAGGCTGGTCAAGACCTCGGCCGACCTTGCTACGCGAGACGTCCTCCATTGACTCTCCATCAGCAGTTGCAACTTTATCAGTTAGGTCTCCACGACCTTAATCACAAGACGGTCAAAATGCTTTCCCAACATTCTTGACATAAAACAGTCATTTACAAACAGTTTACAAATACAGTTTCTATATTAACTCTCATTTTTCCACATTATCCCTCATCAATCCACATTACTTATTCCACATTCCATTTATATGTGTACTCATCCCATCACATCATTTTCCATCTCATCACTTCAGATTCCTTCACATCACATATCATATATTCACATCCATACATATATCCACATCCACATGCACATTCACATCCATACATCCACATCTACATCCATACATCTATTTTCACATCCACATCTACATGCACATTCATGCATCCTCATCCATACATCCACATCTACATGCATATTCACATCCATACATCCATATCTATATGCGTACATCCACATCTACATGCATACATCCACATCTCTATGCATACATCCACATCTATATGCGTACATTCACATCTACATGCATACATCCACATCTCTATGCATACATCCACATCCACATTCACATTCACCTCCTCCATACATCTACATCTACATGCATACATCCACCTCCACATTCACATCCACATCTATACACCTACATCTACATGCATACATCCACATCTCCATTCACATCCACATCTATACATCTACATCTACATGCATCCATCCACATCTCCATTTACATCCACATCTATACATCTACTTCTACATGCATACATCCACATCTCCATGCATACATCCACCTCCACATTCACACTCACATCCATACATCTACATCTACATGCATACATACATCCACATCTCCATGCATACATCCACATCCACATTCACATTCACATCCATACATCTACGTCTACATGCATATATCCACCTCCACATTCACATCCACATCTATACATCTACATCTACATCTACATGCATACATCCACATCTCCATTCACATCCACATCTATACATCTACATCTACATGCATACATCCACATCTCCAATCACATCCATATCTATATATCTACATCTACATGCATACATCCACATCTCCATGCATACATCCACATCCACATTCACACTCACATCTATACATCTACGTCTACATGCATACATCCACCTCCACATTCACATCCACATCTATACATCTATTTCTACATGCATACATCCACATCTCCATCCACATCCACATCTATACATCTACATCTATATGCATACATCCACATCTCCAATCACATCCACATCTATACATCTACATCTACATGCATACATCCACATCTCCATGCATACATCCACATCCACATTCACACTCACATCCATACATCTACATCTACATCTACATGCAAACATCTATACATCTACATCTACATGCAAACATCCACATCTATACATCTACATCTACATGCAAACATCGACATCTCCATGCATAATAAAATTCTTTTAATTAATCTAGGATGATAGTTCCTAGAATATGGTAGGAAATCCTCTTTTCATGCTTTGAATGAAATTATTTTATGTGTATATTTTTATAAAATTTTGCCATAGCTCCGCTAAGTACTATAACTAATAAATCTCAATTATTTTAAAAGATAGGTTATCTTTAAGGGAATGATTAGAATGATCCCTAATTGGATCATTAACCCTTAATGGATTAAATAAAAAATAATCATAAACTAAAAGCATAGATAAAAAAAACTATTAATTTATTCTCAAGCATAGATTAATCTTGGATTAAGAAAAAGCTTTATGAAAAGCTTCATTTGGATTGAGAATAGGTAATGAGTATGACCATTTCTTAAGTGAGAGAGAGAAAAAACCATTAGAATTAAACATAAATGAAAATTTATGTAATTCTTTACTATCATTAATTAATTAAATTTAAAAGCATTTCAAAAACCATACCAATTAAGCTTCTCAAGCTTGAGAGGGGTTGAGAAGAGACAATCATTGAGAAATTATAGAAAAGATCAAAATTCACTATACTTACCTTATAATTTGCTTGATTCTTTGTTCACGGTAGAGGCCCCCAACCAATCAATTGGTTTAGTATGTTGATGGAGCCACCAATGGGGATTTAAGAAAGAGAGAAGTGTCAAAAACTAGTGAATTATTAAAGAATTCACAGTTCTTGGCTTAGGTGGAGTAGAGTAACAATGCATAAGACACTATATTTTTTTCAACAAGGGGAGGCTTCTATTTATAGGAAAATTGAGCTCCTAACCAAAGAAACTGATTCTAGAATTTTCCAAGTCAATTTGGTTGAATTTGGACTAGATTTGGACCTAGTTTGGACCTAGTTTGGACTAGATTTGGACCTAGTTTGGTCACTTTTTGATTCGGTTTGGTTCCATTTTGATTTGGTTTGGTTCAAGAGAGATGAGAGATAAAAATATCACATTATTTTTGAGTTTAAAACTCATTCAAGCATGTGAAATATGCACCTCCTTTAAAGAACTCCCCTTCCTTACATATGTGTCAAAATGGAATGATTATACCCAAAATATCTCATATTTTTAATATTGCTCATAGTTTTTTACTAATAAACCTTGTACATTTTCAACTCTTCATCTTATGTGAGCATTTACTCATTTTTGGATACTCAATTTATCTCATTTTTTTGATATTACTCATAGTTTTTTACTAATAAACCTTGTACATTTTCAACTCTTCATCTTATGTGAGCATTTACTCATTTTTGGATACTCAATTTATCTCATTTTTTGATATTACTCATAGTTTTTTACTAATAAACCTTGTACATTTTCAACTCTTCATCTTATGTGAGCATTTACTCATTTTTGGGTATCTTCATTTACAAATAGGATTTATCTCCTCCCTACACATGGATTGATGCTATTGGCCCATAGGAACCTTAATTGGACCATAATCCAAAAATTTCTGAAAATCTAGACCCTTAGACTAAGGTTCTTTATACCTATTTCCAATTAATTTCAATTGCATATTGGAAAATTCTTTTTGAATTTCTGTTTCAGGGAAACTTATTTTAATAAGATGAGTTATTTTTCTATCCAAAAATATTCATAATCTGAATATTCTCTCTCTAAAATAATTTTCTTTCTCTAGGCTAAAACAGTTAGAAACAAGGTCTTTATATTTCTGAAGAGGGATTGATTATAGGGGAAGATACTAGACATCAAAAAAGGGGTTGGGGGAGGAATCTTACATTCTACCCCACTTAAAAAATGCGAGATGTCCTCATCTCGCAAACTGGGATAATTTCGCAAGATGCGCGAATATGAGACTTAGAGAAAAATTTTAATCAAGATTAGCCACCAAGAAAAGTCTTAAAGAGAGCAAGATTCAAAATAAGAACAAGATTTAAACTTTATTCATTCTCGGAACTTATACAGTAAAGATAGAAGAACTCTTTACACTTCCATAAGCCCGTCCATCATATGGTCACAAAAGCAGCACTCACAAGCTGCACAAGTATAGGGTAACTCATCTATGGGAATGATTCTGCTGGTTATTGTTGCACCTATCTCAGTGGTATGAGGTGATCTAACAAAAGGACCTCTAAGAGGCAAGCCAAAAACGGGGTAAAGGCATATCTTCTCATGAGGAAGACAACACGCCAGTAAGAAGACCCACTCAGAAAACCCAAGATGCCTTGATCTCATGACGCAGTAGTATCGGGGACCCAAACCTAAGGCTTCAATAACCATAGCCAAGCGGACATTGTTACGAAAGTGCTGCTGACCCCAGGGTGTTACCCTAGTTATGTCTTGATAGATCCGCCATTTGGTCTGCGCTATAGAAGTTCCCAAGTGAGGGAAAAGTGAGCGCTCATACTGTTCTAAAAAATCTTTCTTCACAGACTCTCTTGCGTCGTCTTGAAGGTGAGAAATCATCATGGATAAAACTAATTCCTGTTGCCAAGCCATAAAGGAGATTAAGAAGAAGGGAGATCGATGGAGGTAAGACTACTGTGAGCGACAGTTAAAAGTTACGACTTATATAAAGGAAGGAGCTAGCGTAACTTAGAAGCCAACGGTATCTTGCCACTGAAGTTTTACCGTCTTTCCTTGATTTGGGTTTGGCACATATTTCTATGAAATACATTAAGAACTTTGAGATGAGGAGGTAAAAGAAGCTTGTAGGTTAAGTCACCTACTTTCATTGAATTCAGATATAAGGCACACAATATCTGGGGGATAACTTCTTATACTTCCCAAGAGATGAAGAACTTCTTTTGGGTCGTACTCGAATGAAAACCAAAACCTTGGTATCCAAAACACTGATTTTTACTACTGAATTCATTGTTCTGAATCCTTAAAACAGGCGTGACTCCTGAGAAGTATTCTAGGGAAAGGGTCTTCCTTTTTTAAACAGAAACTTTCTTTTATTTTAGAGAGGGAATAATTATAAGATCAGAAAGGGAGATTCTTACTCCTGTATACCTCGAAGGCTGGGGAGGAATCTTACATTCTACCCCACTTAAAAAAGTGCGAGATGTCCTCATCTCGCAAGGTAGAGGACAACTCTTTTTCTTAAGATCCAATTTTATTCTGGGGTTCCTTATATTCTGGTCAACCCAACAGAACACTGGGATAAATATCCCTTATATAGAACTCATCATTAAATAACAATTCATTCAGATCATATCATTCATATCTTTAATATGATAATGGTCCATTAGACCGAAAAGTTTCCTTCAGAACATTCCTCCACCACGAAAATTTCAGTTAAGCAAGTTCTCAATTTGACATCCCTTAACTTGATCTACCGGTCAAGTATTAACAGTAGCAATCTGACAGCACAACCCACTAATCTCATAGTGATTTGCTGAATTCATTATCATCATTCTAGTTATTATGAATATCATCACAGGGACTCGTCCCATTCCTCATCATTGTGGATTCATTATATTTCAACTAAATTTCAAAAATCATCATTTTTCAATCAGAATTTTCAATCAGAATCCAAATCAATTCATCAATTCTCAAACAGAATTAAAAATCATATCAACCACATTCGAAATCATCATCTGGATAGCATTAACGCTTATAATTTCAATCTTAGATTTACTCGTATATACTGTTAGTAAAGAGCTGCAATTATACTCTCGGTATATACGGGTAGTCACAACCCTTGGAATTATAAGGTAAATACCATCATGTCTAGGCCTCAAGCAAGTCAGGGATTCTATATAATTGCGGTATATCCATCTGAAGACCCAATTACCAAATTATGAATTTCAGTTTGAATATCAAATTGTATGAATTATATCACACAATTACAACCTTTTTGTGTTTCTTGATAAATTTTTGACATTTGGTTTCTCAGTCGATCTTTATTAGCCAAATGCTCTGATACCAACTGTAAGATCCCTGTTCCCACCGAGCAACGGATTCAGGATACTGGCAGCGGAAGTAGCACTTCTCGTGCGGGACAGGGGTCTCACATTCGAGGCCTCACCCACGGATATCCGGATAAGAGACTAACCCGTCGGTTGTTCCAAAACCAAACCCAGAAAAACTTCCTTTACCAAAAAGCACGGGTGATTCCACCAGGAAAACTTTTACTCTAACGTAGTCAGGCCCTTACTGATCAAACAGATTCGACTGCATCTATAAAGATACTTGGTTAGATCAAGGAAGAAACTTGCACTTGGATCATTGGGATCAACACTTTTTTTCCCATTCAAGAGGCACAGCCGTTGATTCCTATCCATAGAACAATTATTGTCCGGGATTTACTTTATCTATCGTAATAACAAAAGTTGAGTCTCGATTTACGGATCCATCTGTCCAGCCTAACCCCATCCAATCTCATGGGTTAGCCAACCGCCCAACCACTGTAGTGATGAGACCCAATTTAGAATTTGATTTTTGTCTCGGGTACCAGGGAAAAGAGTTCCCAGGCCCCCTAGCCGGATGTTCATGTAAAAATAAAACTAGTCACACCACTCACACACCCAATATGAAATTGCCTTTTTCATAGATTCAACCAGTTTTAAAACAATCCTTTAATAAAACCATAGTATCACTGATCACCATCTTCCAAGTTATCCGGTTTATTCTTAATTTCCCATCATTCCTTCATCAAAGTATCTATGGCATCATTGGCAACTAGAACGCTCACCACCTGTCCACTCAGGGGCCGTTTCAATAGTTCCTAGCCCATAATACTCGGCAATATAATCACTTATCAAGATGGACTCTCGTTGAAGATCAGCAAGATCAACCAACAGATCCATATAAAGAGACATGGACTCATCCATTGAAGACCAGCAAGGTTAATCAACCAGATCCATGCCCGGTTTCAAAAAACAACTCTTACTCCTTGTTCCAATATCTTCCTCGATGCACGCGTGGGTATCCTAGGCGACCCAGAGCCCGAGCACCGTATGGTCAGCACCCTCTAGGATCCTTCACAGGTGACCTAGCGCTTCACTCATAGGCCGCTTCCTTGGCCCCTCATCCATCGTACCGGAAGCTCACCATTTTAATCGCACCGAGGCTGGTCAAGACCTTGGCCGACCTTGCTACGCGAGACGTCCTCCATTGACTCTCCATCAGCAGTTGCAACTTTATCAGTTAGGTCTCCACGACCTTAATCACAAGACGGTCAAAATGCTTTCCCAGCATTCTTGACATAAAACAGTCATTTACAAACAGCATTTACAAACAGTTTACAAATACAGTTTCTATATTAACTCCATTTTTCCACATTATCCTCATCAATCCACATTACTTATTCCACATTCCATTTATATGTGTACTCATCCCATCACATCATTTTCCATCTCATCACTTCAGATTCCTTCACATCACATATCATATATTCACATCCGTACATATATCCACATCCACATGCACATTCACATCCATACATCCACATCTACATCCATACATCTATTTTCACATCCACATCTACATGCACATTCATGCATCCTCATCCATACATCCACATCTACATGCACATTCACATCCATACATCCACATCTATATGCGTACATTCACATCTACATGCATACATCCACATCTCTATGCATACATCCACATCCACATTCACATTCACCTCCATACATCTACATCTACATGCATACATCCACCTCCACATTCACATCCACATCTATACATCTACATCTACATGCATACATCCACCTCCACATTCACATCCACATCTATACATCTACATCTACATGCATACATCCACATCTCCATTCACATCCACATCTATACATCTACATCTACATGCATCCATCCACATCTCCATTTACATCTACATCTATACATCTACTTCTACATGCATACATCCACATCTCCATGCATACATCCACCTCCACATTCACACTCACATCCATACATCCACATCTCCATGCATACATCCACCTCCACATTCACACTCACATCCATACATCTACATCTACATGCATACATCCACATCTCCATGTATACATCCACATCCACATTCACATTCACATCCATACATCTACGTCTACATGCATACATCCACCTCCACATTCATATTCACATCCACATCTATACATCTACATCTACATGCATACATCCACATCTCCATTCACATCCACATCTATACATCTACATCTACATGCATACATCCACATCTCCAATCACATCCATATCTATACATCTACATCTACATGCATACATCCACATCTCCATGCATACATCCACGTCCACATTCACAGTCACATCCATACATCTACGTCTACATGCATACATCCACCTCCACATTCACATCCACATCTATACATCTACTTCTACATGCATACATCCACATCTCCATTCACATCCATATCTATACATCTACATCTACATGCATACATCCACATCTCCAATCACATCCATATCTATACATCTACATCTACATGCATACATCCACATCTCCATGCATGCATCCACATCCACATTCACACACATCCATACATCTATATCTACATGCAAACATCCACATCTCCATGCATAATAAAATTCTTTTAATTAATCTAGGATGATAGTTCCTAGAATATGGTAGGAAATCCTCTTTTCATGCTTTGAATGAAATTATTTTATGTGTATATTTTTATAAAATTTTACCATAGCTCCGCTACTATAACTAATAAATCTCAATTATTTTAAAAGATAGGTTATCTTTAAGGGAATGATTAGAATGATCCCTAATTGGATCATTAAGCCTTAATGGATTAAATAAAAAATAATCATAAACTAAAAGCATAGCTAAAAAAACTATTAATTTATTCTCAAGCATAGATTAATCTTGGATTAAGAAAAAGCTTTATGAAAAGCTTCATTTGGATTGAGAATGGGTAATGAGTATGACCATTTCTTAAGTGAGAGAGAGAAAAAACCATTAGAATTAAACATAAATGAAAATTTATGTAATTCTTTACTATCATTAATTAATTAACTTCAAAAGCATTTCAAAAACCATACCAATTAAGCTTCTCAAGCTTGAGAGGGGTTGAGAAGAGAGAATCATTGAGAAATTATAGAAAAGATCCAAAATTCACTATACTTACCTTATAATTTGCTTGATTCTTTGTTCACGGTAGAGGCCCCCAACCAATCAATTGGTTTAGTATGTTGATGGAGCCACCAATGGGGATTTAAGAAAGAGAGAAGTGTCAAAAACTAGTGAATTATTAAAGAATTCATAGTTCTTGGCTTAGGTGGAGTAGAGTAACAATGCATAAGACACTATATTTTTTTCAACAAGGGGAGGCTTCTATTTATAGGAAAAATTGAGCTCCTAACCAAACAAACTGATTCTAGAATTTTCCAAGTCAATTTGGTTGAATTTGGACTAGATTTGGACCTAGTTTGGACTAGATTTGGACCTAGTTTGGTCACTTTTTGATTCAGTTTGGTTCCATTTTGATTTGGTTTGGTTCAAGAGAGATGAGAGATAAAAATATCACATTATTTTTGAGTTTAAAACTCATTCAAGCATGTGAAATATGCACCTCCTTTAAAGAACTCCCCTTCCTTACATATGTGTCAAAATGGAATGATTATACCCAAAATATCTCATATTTTTAATATTGCTCATAGTTTTTTACTAATAAACCTTGTACATTTTCAACTCTTCATCTTATGTTAGCATTTACTCATTTTTGGATACTCAATTTATCTCATTTTTTTGATATTACTCATAGTTTTTTACTAATAAACCTTGTACATTTTCAACTCTTCATCTTATGTGAGCATTTACTCATTTTTGGATACTCAATTTATCTCATTTTTTTGATATTACTCATAGTTTTTTTACTAATAAACCTTGTACATTTTCAACTCTTCATCTTATGTGAGCATTTACTCATTTTTGGGTATCTTCATTTACAAATAGGATTTATCTCCTCCCTACACATGGATTGATGCTATTGGCCCATAGGAACCTTAATTGGACCATAATCCAAAAATTTCTGAAAATCTAGACCCTTAGACTAAGGTTCTTTATACCTATTTCCAATTAATTTCAATTGCACATTGGAAAATTCTTTTTGAATTTTTGTTTCAGGGGAACTTATTTTAATAAGATGAGTTATTTTTCTATCCAAAATATTCATAATCTGAATATTCTCTCTCTAGAATAATTTTCTCTCTCTAGGCTAAAACAGTTAGAAATAAGGTCTTTATATTTCTGAAGAGGGATTGATTACAGCGGAAGATACTAGACATCAAAAAAGGGGTTGGGGGAGGAATCTTACAATTTTGGTTTATTGAATTACATATATATATACTTATATACTATATATTACTTGAACAGGCACAAGCTGCTGATGATCCACCCGCCGCCACTGCAGAGGGTGGACGTGAGCACTACTCATTGGACATTCCGACCGATGTGAGCTCATTTGAGCATGGAGGGAGCACCGAGTCATCATCTGGGTCTGAGTAGTACTCAGACTTATAGTATCACATTCCATATTGAGGATGTGGTTGTATATATTTTTTTGTAAACTGAAGCCATGGGCTACTTCGACATATGGACTCCCTTGTATATATGTGTGAAATTTTGATAGTAATGTTGAATCGTGAATCATGTCTGTCTTGAATCGTGTATTGACAATGTATGCATTCATGTCGTTCTTGTCTTAATCTTTCTCATGGATATGTTCTTCGTGGATGGTCCAATGCACCAAAAAAAAAAAATTCAAAGAGTGTTATTGGGTGCTGGAATGCTGGAACAGCATTCAGGTACCAAGTAGCACTCTTTGGATTTTTTTTTTTGCTCTCTGTTCGCGTGTATAAACGCGTCAGAACTGCAAACAGTCGCGTGTATATACGCGGATAATCTGTAAAATACGCGTGTATAAACGCATCAAAGTTGAGAAATACACGTGTATAAGCACATCTAAATTCACAAAACACATGTATAGACGCTTGTATCAGCGCATCTAAATGCAGCTGGAACTGATAGAACACGTGTATACTCCCGTGTATCAGCGCGTCTAAACAGTCCTATACACACGCTTTTACACGCATGTCTGTGGCCGCGATGATACACGTGCTAATACACGGGCCCGCTACTTTTTTTCACAAGTCATTTTTAGCGACTAGGAGCGCGGGTATGAGCCCGATCCCTTGTAGTGGATTTTTCAAGAAATAGAGAGTAGACTGAAAATACTTCTTAGATGGAGAGTGCCTTGAGCTGCTGCTATAGAGGTTGCTGGAGGAGAAGATGGAGACATGGAAGTTGGAGTGGAGGCCGGAGGAGAAGATGATGAGGCACAAACTGACTAAACAGCAGCACCCGGCCTGGTATAGATAGCAGCTCCATGAACACGCAGCAACGAGAGAATGGCGGGGCAGACAGGAGCGGCCAGAGGCTGAGGAGACAAGCGGGCAGTTCCAGCAGGAGATGGCAGGGCAGATGCGGCGCAGGCCTTGCTGGAGATGAAGAGGCAGAGGCGTAGAAGGGGGCGCGGTCCAGGGGAAGATGGCGCAGATTTGCAGCAGGCTGGAGCTGAATCGTGGCGACAGAAATATGGCGGGGCAGAGATTGCGCAGGAGCAGGAGCAGCACGAACTGCAGCTGAAGAGGTGCGGCCAGATGTCGAGGCCAACAGGAGAAGCCGGTGGGCAGAAACAGGAAATGGCGCGTAGATTTTTGGGACAGATGTCAGAGAAGGATAGCGGGGCAGAGGTAGAGGATATCTGGGAGAGGTAAACTGAAAGGAGAAGATGGAGATGATGCAGCTATGGTTTCAGCAGAGAGAGAAGAGGCTTCATGGCTCTGATACCATGTTAGAAATCTAGCATGGTATCATACTAAACTAAAACATGAGGAAGACTGCAAAGGAATGAAGCAAAACTGAGAGATACTTTCCATTGATGTGACCCCTGAATAAATAGGGCCAAGTACAAGACCATGAGCGAGAGTGCTTATGGGATAAATGTAGAGGTGCCACATGGCACACACTCAAGACTCAAGACAAAACTGAAACTCGACAAATGTAGACTAGAGAAATAGTACACTTAGTGTGCACTTATTTCCAACAAGTGTTACTTTCATCAATATTGATTTTTATGCATAAATAGATGCATAAAAGAATTTTTTTATTATAAAAGTGTTACTTTCATCAAAATTGATTTTTATGCATAAAAGAATTTTTTTTATTATAAAAGTGTTAGTTTCATCAAAATTGATTTTTATGCATAAATAGATGCATAAAAGGATTTTCTTTTATATAAAAGTGTTATTTCCATAAAAGTTGAATTTTATGCATAAATAGATGCATACAAAAAAAAATTTATATCAAAATAAGAGTTCTCTTTAATCATTGTTTAAAACATCTTTCTATGTATAGAATTTAAATCTAATGTAAATCACTCTTTTATAAAAAAATAAATAAATCAATATGCATCTTTCTATGCATAGAATTTAAATCTAATGAAAATCACTCTTTTATAATAAAAAAATAATCAATATGCATCCTTCTATGCATAGAATTTAAATCTAATAGAAATCACTCTTTTATAAAAAAATAATCATATGCATCTTTCTATGCATAGAATTTAAATCTAATAGAAATAACACTTTTGTAATAAAAATATTTCTACTATGCATTTTTCTATGCATAGAATGAAAATAACACTTTTAGAATATACAAACGATGGGGATTACTCTTTTTGAATAATAAAAGGTAATACTTATTTCATAAAAGGTAATACTTATTTCATAAAATTTAAGAAAATTTTACCATAACCTCCTTTGTATTGTTGACCATTTTTCAAATTTTCCTATTCTTAATTTACTTAAAAATCACTCTTTTATAATAAAAAAATAATCAATATGCATCCTTCTATGCATAGAATTTAAATCTAATAGAAATCACTCTTTTATTAAAAAAAAATCATATGCATCTTTCTATGCATATAATTTAAATCTAATAGAAATAACACTTTTGTAATAAAAATATTTCTACTATGCATTTTTCTATGCGTAGAATGAAAATAACACTTTTAGAATATACAAACGATGGGGATTACTCTTTTTGAATAATAAAAGGTAATACTTATTTCATAAAATTTAAGAAAATTTTACCATAACCTCCTTTGTATGGCTGACCATTTTTCAAATTTTCCTATTCTTAAAAATTATCCCCAATTTATTTAAAGCATTCTAAACTAATCAAATTTCACTTTTAAAAGAGAAACAATATGAAAAGTTTAATTCAAACAATTTGATTACTTAACTAGGATCAATTTGATTACTTAACTAGGATAAAGAAGGGCTGAATTTAAGAATGAGAGAGGGGGAAAGCCTTTCCAACAAGGCATAGCATCAGATTATCATTTTAAAGATAACAAAAAAAAAAAGAAAACCATCAAAAGAATAAGAAAAAGTAGGATTTCTAACTTACATGAAATTCTAGGAGTTTCCTTTGGCTTGATGGTTTGAGGGATCTACTCTTGTTTGCAACAAGAGTGGCCACAAATTCTTTAGAAGAGGGAAAGGTCAAAAACTAATGAATTATTAAGAAATTCACAATTTATGACTCTGGGGAGAAGTAGAGTAACAGTGCATAAAACACTATTAAGCTTCAACAAAGGGGGAGGCTTCTATTTATAAGAAAAAGTGAGCTTCTAACCAAGCAAATTGATTCTAGAATTTTCCAAATCAGTTTGGTCCATTTTTAACATTTTTGGGTCAGTTTAGCTTACTTTTTGGAACTAGACTCGAATTAGGAGAGAGGAGAGATGAAATATCTCAATTTTTTAGAATTTAAAACTCCACCACACGTAAAATAGGTGCCTCCTTCATGAGGAGGAATCCGCGCATTTGAGGTGTCAAAAATTCATTTTTTTAGTATTTCCTTCTCTTCATCTTATGTGAGTATTTACTCATTTTTGGGGGGATTTTCTTTATTTTTTCTATTTATCTCCTCCACACATTTGGATGAATCTGATCGGCCCCTCAAAACCTTAATTAAAAATTTTCAGAAAATCTGGACCCCTAGGATAAGGCCTTTTGAACAGATTATAATTGATTTCTAATGCACCTTCTGAAAATCTTTTTTAACTTCTACTTCAAGGGAATTTATTTTAATAAGAAGAGATATTTTTTCATCCAAAAATATCTAAAATCTGAATAACCTCTCTCTTGAACATTTTCTCTCTCTAGGCCAAAATAGGTAGAAACAAGATCTTTTATATTTCTGAAGAGGGATTTGATTACAGGGGAAGATACTGGACATCTTGAGAGGCTGAGGAGGAATCTTACATTCTCTCCCACTTGAAAAATGCTAGATGTTCTTATCTTGCAAACTGGGAGTAATCTCGTAACAATTCGGCTTCTTTCTCCCAGGTGGCTTCTTTAAAAGTATAGAACTTCCATTTGACCAATAATTCTCTCAGAATTCTGTTCCTAAGAACCTTTTCTCAGACATCAAGGATTTCTTCAGGTTGGAGTTCCATCTGCCCTTGGGTTAAAGAAGTTAAGATTTCATCATCAAGCACATGATTCGGGCTTGGGATATAATTTTTAAGAAGGCGGACATCAAATAAATTATGTACTTTGAGATGAGGAGGCAGAAGAAGCTCGTAGGCTAAGTCACCTACTTTCTTTGTAATCAGATATGGTCCACAATATCTGGGGGATAACTTCTTGTACTTCCCAAGAGATAGAGAACTTCTTTTGGGGCGTACTCGAATGAAGACCATATCTGCTTCTTCCAATATTTTGGCTGTCCTCTTCTTATCTGCATATTGCTTCTGTCGATCCTGGGTAGCTTTCATATCTTTATAAATTGATTGTACTTGCTGCTCCATGTCGTCAAGCATCTGTCTGGACATCTCGACCCTAATCAATGGGTCGGACCAAGTTAATGGAGTTAAGCAATATTGTCCATACAAAGCTTTGAAAGGGCTCATCCCAATACTTCTGTGATAAGAAGCATTGTAGGCGAACTCGACTAGGTGCAGATAGCTTAGCCACTTCCTGGGTTCCCTGCCCACAGCATGTCCAAATCCAAAGTATATCTTTGATTACTTGGTTCACCCTTTCTGTTTGACCACCGGTCTCTCGGGGTGGTAAGCTAAGCTGAGATCCAAGAAAGTTCCTACTGCTTCAAAAAATGCAGTCCAAAATCTTGACGTGAATTTGGGATCTCGATAACTTACTATTCTTCTGGGTAGGCCATGCAATCTGAAGATTTATTTGAGGAACACTCTGGCCACATCCACTGTAGTGTAGGTTTCTTTTACTGGAATCAGATGGGCAACTTTGGTTAGTCTATCAACTACCACGAAGATGGAGTTGTAACCTGATTGCACTGAGGGTAATCCAGTAATAAAATCCATACTGATACATTCCCACTTCATCTGGGGGATGCCTAATGGATGTAGCTTTCCAGGTATTTTTACTCTCTCGGCCTTGACTTTCTGTCAGGTCAGACATTGACGTACATGATTAAGTACATCCTTTTTTAGACTAGGCCAAAAGAAGATTTTCTTCACAGACATGTAGGTTTTGATGAAACCTAGATGTCCTACAATAAGGCTGTCATGGGCTTCATTCAAAATTTGATCCTTAGTTCCCTCATCATTGGGAATGCATAGCCTATGATTATAATACATAATTCCATCATCCACGCTATACCCTTGAACTCGAAACTCCTGTGTAGTTTTGCTTTCCTGCATAAGTAGGGTAGCAATAGGGCCAAAGAATCTATCTTGCATGATCTTCTCACTTGCTTCAATAATCAAAGGATTTGACACTACAGTAATTGTAAGCAAGGAGGCTTTTTTGCTGAGGACATCTGCTACCACATTATCTTTGCCTGGGCGGTACTTGATTTCATAATCAAATTCCTGCAGGGTCATTATCCACTATCTTTGGCGCATGTTGAGATCCTTCTGAGTGAAGATCCACTTTAAGCTCTGATGATCTGCATCAAAGTGAATCTTTGACCTAGTAGGTAATGTCTCCACAACTTCAGGGCATATACTACTGAAAGTAGTTCTAGGAAATGGGGACAACATAATTCCTCTTATGCGTTTTGAGTTTTCGAGATTCATAGGCCACTGCATGAGTGCACCTCCCAGGGCAAAACCACTAGCATCAGTACCTCAAAGGGTAGAGAGAAATCTGGCAGCTTCAAAACGGGATTGGTTTACCAAGGCGGTCTTCAGCTTATCAAAAGCACTCTGGCATCTGGCAGACCATTAAAACGGAATATTCTTCTTGAGAAGATTAGTTAAGGGGGAAGCTATGAGAGCATACTTTGGTATAAAAATTCTATACCAACAAATCAATCCCAAGAATCCTCTGACTTCTTTCACTATCTTTGGTTCAAGCCAATCTATGACTGCTTGGACTTTGGCGGAATCTGGAGAAATTCCATCTTTGGATACCAGAAAGCCCAAGTATTCAACATGGTCAGCAAAGAAAGTGCATTTTCTCTTTTTTCAAAGAGTTGGTGCTTCCTTAGGATCTCAAGAACTCTTCTGACATGAGCTTCATGGTCAGATGCATTCTTTGAGTAAATCAGAATATCATCAAAGAAAACAAGAACAAAATCATCCAAGTCTTCTTTGAGAATGTCTTGCATTAATCGATTGAATGTAGCTGGGGCATTTGTCAATCCAAATGGTATGACGGTGAATTCATAATGCCCATACCGAGTATTGATGGCTGTCTTCGGGATATCTTGCACATTAATCCTGATCTGATCATACCCTGATTTGAGATCTATCTTTGTGAAGATCTGGGCTCCACTTAGCTTGTCCATAAGCTCATCAATTCTGGGGGTAGGATACTTATTCTTAACTGTCAGCTTATTGAGACCTCTGTAGTCCACACAGAGTCTTAGCGTTCCATCTTTCTTTTTCTGAAAGAGAACTGGCGCACCCCAAGGTGAAACATTGGGTCTTACAAACCCTTGTTCTAACAGCTGTCTAAGCTATTCCTTAAGTTGGATGGCTCCAGGAACTGGCATTTTGTACGTGTGCAGGGCTACTGGCTGAGCTTCGGGGATCAATTCTATCACATGATCTACTTCCCGAATTGGAGGCATCTCTAATAATTCTGCTAGGAATAAACCATCATAATCACTTAACCATTCGGGTTCTTTAACTTTTAGCTTTGACTCTACTGGATTCATTTTGATAACATACATGAGCTACTTCTTTCTAAGTCCTTTTAGTAACTTAGAAGCCTTTACTAACTGCAAACTTGTGGGGATCCTGAAATTTTGATTCCTTGAACTTTATTTCCGTGTGAAGGTCACTGAAGAAAATGGTTCCATTATGACAGTAAATGTCAGCTTGATTTTTGTGGAGCCAATCCATTCCAAGAATCCCGTCGAAAACTCCCAAAGGTATAACTCTAAACTGATAAGTCAGTTAAATTCCCATCTAGATTGAACTGAATACGATCTGTCTCAAGGTGAGTGAAAAGAATCTTCCCACTTGCCAATTCAACTTGCATAGGTTTCCCGGATTTTTGATTTAAGACAAGCATCTAGCAAAAATGAAAGAATGGAATGACACGATCTATACTTCCAACACCATACAGTATAGTTATGGCAAGGAAGTCAGCAAACAACAATATTGCCGACTTGCTAGGCGGCTACAGATGGGTGGATGGTAGCATGCCAATGTCAAATTCAAAAGATTTTGCTTACAACAAGTTTACCAATGTTTACGTCGAGGTGGAGGCGCTTCAACGAGCTATGATTCAGTTTTATGATATGACATTAGAGGAGATGGATGGAAAGGCTATATTTGTCCTCAAATTAGATGAATGTCAAGTTGTAAAGGGCCAAAGGGTGGAACGTACAATTCTGACACTCATGAGTAGGGCATTGAAGTGAAAGAGCTTAGACGGCGAAGATGAAACAGGTGATGCGTGTTGAGATTCAAGCTCGATGTCAGAGTGCGCCAGCTATGCTATGTGCTGGCAAATTAGGTAGGAACATGTGTGAGACATAAATGACCGCGTGTCCAGCTGGTCATAGTGTGTGGACATTAGCTAGGGTTAGTAGAGTGTGGACACAACTCATTGTGTGTTGTGTGGATTATGGATTAGTGCATTATGCTTTGTGTGAGTGTGGACATGGCTTCCCTCTATGGTTAGGGTTTGCAATATACATTAGGGTTTGCTCCTGTGTGTGTGTCTCCTCCTCCTCTACCATTCTTTCAACATGGTATCAGAGCCTTGTGCTGTTTATTAGGGTTTATGAGTGAGTGAGTGAAGAGGGAAAAGAAGCTGTGAAAAGAAGCTGTGAAGCTGTCCATTGGAGCTGTGAAGCTTGGAGCACACTGTATCTTATCAGATCTGAGAGCTTGGCCTACCGGGTAAGGTCTTCTAAACATCCTTGAGCGGATTGCAGGTGAAACAGGCAAAAGCAAAGCAAAATAGAGCAAATCAAAGCAAAGAAAAATTCTATTTTTTGAAGCTCTCCATTAAAGCTTGGGAACATTGATGTATGGTGGAAATACGTGTGATTATGGCAAAAGACATATGTATTTGACAAAGAGGGATGTATTAGCAACCTATGTGCAAGCCTTGAACAATTTTTGGAGCAATTTACATGCATTTGATTGAGTGAAATTACTGGTTTTTTGAGCTCTCACAAAACAGAGAAGAGGAAGCCCAAAATTGAAGCATTTGGAGTGTGATTTTGGCTCAAATCCAACCATTGGTGGGTTGCACACATACCTAGGTGTCTTGGGCACTTGTAGCACTCATCAATTATCATCATAAAACTTCCCAAAGGGCCCTACAGCATGCGGCGCAGCCAGACAGGAGAAAACATAGCATTTTTCTGGTTTTTGCCTACGAGGAGATCAATTTCTCATTGGGTGCTTGGTTCCTTCCACAACTTCCTTAGCAATTGGATGCTTTACACCTTGGAGAAGAGGGCTATGTGATTTGTTTGGTCAATGATGCTTAATTGAGCTGGGAATGAGCTGATTAAAACAGGCTGTCCACTGGGGTTGCAGAGAAACAGAGCATTTTAATCGAGCAATTAATCCTTGATGTTTTACAATTGGACAAATTCCTCTTACATGGAGTTGATGGACACTATTGCTAAGCCAATGAATGCCTGGTTGCTCAATTTGGTGAAATATTGAAGAAATTAGAGCCAAATCATTACTGGTTGTTCTAGTTTTTCTGGTTTTTCCAAAAACAACGAAAAGGGGTTTTCAAAAATCGATACGTACACATGTCAGATGGTGTTGATACTCAACATTGAGGTTCATTAGGTGTCAATGCAAGTTTCCCATACTTGATTGCACCATTACATTGCGATTTGGAGCCTTGGAAGGCGTGTCAATTCAGGGTATCCCGCACTGAGTGAGACAGTTCATCTTGGATGATTACAGGTTGATTTTCTACATCAATTTTGGAGTTTGTTGGCTACCTTGGAGTATCTGGAACACTCATTGGAGTGTGGTTGATCTGAGGAAGGCTCATTTACAGATTTGAAGTGTGCGGAAGGTGTATGCATTGAGCAACATGTCGGACAATCCAGTTCAGATTGTTGGTGAAAAGCTGGATAGGAAGAACTTCCAGGCGTGGAAGTACAGGATAAAGAGTTTCTTGAAAGGAAAAGGATTTTGGAATCTCATTACAGGTGCTGAGCCTGAGCCTGAGCTACCTCGGCAACCTACACAGCAGCAGCTTATTGCTCATAAGCAATGGTCAGAGAGAGCATTCAAAGTGCTGCATTATTTGTCTATATGTATATCTGATGCTATGCTCATACACATTCAAGATGCTGAGAATCCCAAAGATGCATGGGATGCTTTGGTCAAGATGTTTGATACAGATACGAGTGCTCGCAAGTCTCAATTGCGACAGCAGATACACAATGTGAAAAGGAATAAAAGGAGCATACATGATTATGTGCAAGAAATCAAGAAGTTTGCAGATTCATTGGCCACAATAAATGCCCCCATGCCTGATGATGATTTGGTGGATATTACCTTGCGTGGTCTTGGCAAGGAATACAAATCTTTTGATACATCTATCTCGGTGAGGAGTACAGGCTTACCTGATTTCGATGAGTTGGTTTCACTCTTGTTGGTTGAGGAAATCAAGCTCAGTGATTCATTTCTGGATGCATCTACTAGCCATGATGATGGCAGGAATCAGGCTTTCTATTCTAAGAGAGGCTTTAGAGGCAGGGGGAGATTTGCATCACGTGGACGTGGTGGTAATGGTCGTGGATGGCAAGATAGACCTCCACAACAAAATTTTCAGCCTTCTTATGGTGCTCGAGGTGGTCGTGGATATGCACCTCAGCGAGGCAGAGGTACCCCCCGTGGTCGAGGACGTTGGCAAGGCCAACAAAATTCTATGCAAGATGTGGAATGCCATTATTGTGGCAAATATGGTCATATGGCGAGAGATTGTTTCCGCAAACAGAATGATTTGAGAGGGGGAAGAGCACAACGTGGTGGTCATTATGGTGGAAACTATGCACAACATGGTGGCAACTATGCATCAAGTAGTAATGATGGAACTGCAAATCATTTGTTTGCCATGAAGCATGTTGTGGGTTCTATGACAACAAATGCTGAGAATGATGACACATGGTATATGGACTCAGGAGCATCAAACCATATGACATGTCATGGTGAATGGTTTGAGCATATGAAGCCAATGGATGTCAAAGGCTATGTGGAAACAGGTGATGATACCCAGCATGTCATTACACATGTTGGAAGTGTACCATTGGTCATGCATAATGGTCAGACAAAGTCTATGTCAGATGTGCTGTATGTGCCTTCGATCACTAAAAGCTTGGCCTCAGTTGGTCAAATGGTGGAACAGGGATTACAGGTTCGCTTCAATGAGCATGGATGCTTCTTTGAAGATTTTAAACATGGATGTAGAGTGATTGCTAAAGGCAAGAAAGAAGGAAGATTGTTTAAGCTGGATGCTGGAATTCCTGAGCTAAAATCAGCCATGTTCTCAAAGAGCAGGAATGTGGTACAGAACATTGATATGTGGCACAAGAGGATTGGCCATGTCAATATACAGAGATTAAAGAACATGCAAACAAGAGGCATTGTCAATGGATTGCCTAGGTTCAAATATGATGGACATATGCATGTTTGTGAAGCCTGTCAGTTTGGGAAGCAGGCAAGGTTGAGATTTCCTAGAGAAGGAAATATGAGTAACAGGCCACTTGAGATCGTACATAGTGATGTATGGGGTCCTGCACAAAACCCATCTATCAAAGGCAGTTTATACTATGTTACATTCATAGATGATTTTAGCAGGATGACATGGATATACTTTCTCAAAGAGAAGAGTGAAGTGTTGGAAAAATTCATGGATTTCAAAGCTTTTGTAGAAAAGCAGTATAGCTGTTGGATTAAATGTCTGAGGACAGATGGAGGTGGTGAATACACCTCAAAGGCGTTTGAGCATTTCTTGAGGAAGCATGGAATAAGAAGACAATTGACTTGCAGGTATACACCTCAGCAGAATGGTGTGGCTGAGAGGAAGAATAGAGTCATATGTGAAGTGGCAAGGGCAATGCTTAATGAAAAGAGCATGCCAGATTACTATTGGGCAGAAGCATGTGCTACTGCAGTGTATATTTTGAACAAAACACCTACAGCGGCCATTCATGGAAGCACGCCAGAGATGCGGCTCACAGGTTACAGGCCAGACATTGGACATCTTAAAGTTTTTGGATGCATAGCTTATGTGCATGTGCCTGATGAAAGAAGAAGGAAGTTGGATCCTAAAGCGGAGAAATGTGTATTTGTTGGATATGCACAGGATCGAAAGGCATACAAGTGTTATAATCCACAAACTAGACAAGTGGTCATCTCACGAGATGTGGTGTTTGATGAGCTTGCTAGTTGGTATAAAGCAAAAGATGAGGGTGTTATTGAGTCACTTGAGGCTGATGTTCATGTGAACTTGCCAACAAGCAAGTTCTAGTTCTACTACTATGTCTGGGCCAGCAGAGCAAAAGCTGAGAGTAGCAGTGTACGTCCATGGTCAGGACGTTTGAGGCATGAGAGTGTAAGCACTGGGAGTAGTGCTATGGATAAAGGCAAAAAGAAAGTCGAAGGAATTGGAATCACAGGATATGAGTCATCTAGTTCTGAGAGTTTGGATGAGGAGCTTGGCATACCTGTTTTACGCACACCTGGTGCTAGGCAGGACAGATATGTGCCACCACATGCTAGAGTTACAGGTGTACAGAGTGACCCGCAGGCATTGCGGATCCCAGAGAGTCAGATATCCTGTTGACAGATTGACATATAGAGATTTTGCTATGCATTATGCATATATGACATCTATGGTGAAGCATGTGGAACCTACATGCTATACAGAGGCTATTGGAGAGCATGTATGGGAGAAAGCAATGGATGTAGAGATGGACGCATTGGTCCATAATGATACATGGGACTTGGTTGCACTACCAAAGGACAAGAATGTTATTGGATGTAAATGGGTTTACAAAGTGAAGTGCAAATCTGATGGTTCTATTGAGAGACATAAAGCTAGATTGGTAGCAAAGGGTTATGCACAGACCCAAAGATTGGATTATGATGAGACGTTTAGTCCAGTGGCTAAGATGGGCACAATGAGAGCAGTCATTGCTATGGCTGCAGCTAATGGCTAGGAAATGCATCAGATGGATGTTAAGAATGCATTTCTGAATGGAGATCTACAAGAGGAAGTGTACATGGCACAGCCAGAAGGGTATGTACACCCTAGATATCCCACTCACGTATGCAGGTTGAAAAAGGCATTGTATGGTCTAAAGCAAGCACCACGAGCTTGGAGTGATAAGATGAACAGATATCTTATCTCACTTGGTTTTCAGATTTCTACAGCAGATTCTTCACTCTATGTGAAGAAGACACAGCATGGGATTGTTTTACTAGTCATCTATGTGGATGACTTGATTATCACAGGTGATCATGGTGCAGATGTGATGCATGTCAAGAAAGCTTTGAGTGGGCAATTTGACATGAAAGATCTTGGTGAGTTGAGATATTTCCTTGGCATTGAAGTGGTGAAAGATCATGCAGGTACTTGGTTAGTACAGCGCCAATATGCATTGGGTGGATATGTTGGCAAAGTATGGCATGACAGGGTGTAAGCCTATGAGTACACCATTGGAGCAAAATGTGAAGTTGCGGGCTGATTATGGCGAGGAATTGGATGATCCTTCTATGTACAGGAAGATGGTTGGTAGTCTCATATATATGACTATCACACGCCCGGATTTGAGTTATGCTGTGGGGCTAGTCAGCCAGTTTATGCAGAGCCCCAGGAAACCACATTTGGATGCAGTGAGACGCATCATGAGATATGTGAAAACCACAGCACATTATGGTTTATTTTATGAGAGTGGTAAAAGCTTGGACATACATGGCTACACAGATGCTGATTGGGCAGGTAGCGCATATGACAGGAGGTCTACTAGTGGATATGCTTTTACACTTGGAAGTGCCGTGGTGAGTTGGAGTAGCAAAAAGCAACCTACAGTTGCTTTATCCAGTACAGAGGCTGAGTACAGGGGTGCAGCCATTGCTACTTGTTTGGCTATATGGTTAAAGAGTCTCTTAGCAGATTTATGTGAGCCTCTTGATGGCAAAGTTGTCATACATTGTGACAACATGAGCAGTATACAGTTGGCAAAGAATCCAGTGTTTCATGCGAGGACCAAACACATAGAGGTCCATTATCACTTTGTCAGAGAAAAGGTGCTGGATGGTACAGTTGATCTTCACTATGTGAAGACTGATGAACAGGTGGCAGATATCTTTACGAAGCCACTTAGCAGGGAGAAGTTTGAGTACTTTCGGACTATGTTGGGAGTACATGGGATGAGCTTGAGGGGGAGTGTTGAGAGTCTTGATATCCCAAGCTCATCTACATCTTCATCGGCAGTACATCATGAGCTTGAGAGGGGCTGTTGAGATTCAAGCTCGATGTCAGTGTGCGCCAGCTATGCTATGTGCTGGCAGATTAGGTAGGAACATGTGTGAGACATAAATGACCGCGTGTCCAGCTGGTCATAGTGTGTGGACATTAGCTAGGGTTAACAGAGTGTGGACACAACTCATTGTGTGTTGTGTGGATTATGGATTAGTGCATTATGCTTTGTGTGAGTGTGGACATGGCTTCCCTCTATGGTTAGGGTTTGCAATATACATTAGGGTTTGCTCTTGTGTGTGTGTCTCCTCCTCCTCTACCGTTCTTTCAACAATGCGGAGAATAACTTGCACACAAAGCGACGCAAGCAAGATTACTTTGGAGTGCAGTCTGAGAAGAACATATGGTGGCAGGAAGCATGGACCCTTCCGCACGAGGACCATGACAGTCTGAGGTGGTACTTCACCCGTACAGGTATTCAAGGAGTGATACACAGGCAATCAAATGGTGAAGTCTTGCATGTGCCTGGCACTGGTCACTTTGAAATAGAGTGGCACCTTGGTGGTGACCTCAAGACCCTCAAATGCATGTTGGGAACTAAAAGCGGTGCTAACACTTTGTTTCCATGCATCTTTTGTTGTCATCCACCAAGGATGCCAAGTGTTGCAGTGGGGAAGACCAAACAAGCAACCAAGGTGAAAGGTCGTAATAAGTAGGCAAGTGCAAAGGGCTCAAATCAATTACAAAAAGGGAAGGGTATGCACGTCTGGCTCAATGGAATTATGAGCTGCAATCAAAGCAAGGCACCGTCTCGCGCAGAGGAGGATGCTACTTGGAACCCTATTCTTTCAATTCCACTGTCGCGAGTACATGTGTGTACCTTGCACGCAAGACTTAGAATTCTGGACAAATTGTTGATGCTCCACATCAATTATGCTTGGAACATGGAGCCAGAGTCACGGCGAGAATAGGGCATCCAAGAGCTTGAAGTTGTTTTATCATCCGTGGGGCTTCACGCAGGTGCTGTCACCCTCTCTAAGGATCGCAAAAACCCATCAAGTACCCAAGATAACTCTAATAAGATATGTATGGGTGGTGCAAAAGCAAGACACCTGCTCTCAAACTATGGTGAGGCTCAAAGCCATACACATTTTGAATTATGGAAGCAGATTTGTGATGTAACAACCTATTGAGGCAATGAGGCGACACTAGGATTGAAGCGTGCACATGTGTAGGAAGCTTGTGATGAGATGATGAGGCTTCTTGAGCGCCCGTATCTTGATGAAGCAGAGATAGCTACATTCAAGACTTCGATTGACAGATTCACAGAAGAAATGATCGATGCTTGGGGGGAAACTCATATAACACACTACATGCATATTCTCTATGCGCACAGTTCCTTCTTCCTAGATGAATATGGGTCTCTTGCACTCTGGAGCAACCAAGGCATGGAACGATCACATTACCAAGCCAAGGCAGCCTATTTTAAGAACACGGGTCATGGCGGTGGCAAGGTTCGCAGCAATGCGTTTCAAGAAATGTTCAATTGGTTTTACCGTGCACTTAGTGGGAGAAAGGCCCAAAAGTGAGCCGAAAATTTATCTTTGAGGCACAAAATCATGAAGGTGGTAGGTGCAAGGCGAAAGAGAAGGGTGAAATGCGTCAATGGCACGTGAAAGAGCGAGGCAATGGCACAATGGTCGACTAAGAAATGGCCGCGTGTGGTTACCCACCCAATAATTCTTGTTCGCCACTTTTTGGCGCATTCATTGTAAATTGACTTTTTTGTAATTTTGGCCCCCTATAAATATCAGTGAGTTTTATAGTCATTTTTAAAAGTCTTGACTTGTGAGCTCTCTCTCTTCCTCTCCCCTTGACTCTCTCGCGTGCTCTCTCTCTCTCTCTCTCTCGCTCGTGCACTAATATCTCACACACATGGAGCCCCCAAATGATCCTCCCTCCAATACGCAGGATGACATTTTCAAAGACCTTGGGCCCTTACCGGTGGCACATAGAACTAAAATCCCAAACATTTACCCACAAGCCCAAATGGATCTGGAAGCTGAGCGTGTGAGGCTTGAGTGAGAGGCCCAAGAAGCCCAAGAACGCCAAGAAGCAGAGAGATTACAGAAAGAAGCAGAGGACATGGAGGCAGTTGAGAGAGCAAGAAAAGAAGCCGAAGAGACCGTCAGAACACAAGAGGAGGACGAGGCAGCAAAGAAAGCACAGGAGGATGAGGCTGCCAAGAAGGCGGAAGAAGACGAGGCAGTTAGGAAGGCGGAGGCAGATAAGAAGGCTGTAGAAGAAGCTCAGGCCGCCGCAAGCAACGAGAGAAGATTAGCATTCTTTGCTGCGGAGGAGGATTGGCTTAACAGAAAAGCTCACGGATTTGTTGCTGACCTGCGAATGGCCGGATACAAAGATGACACAATTTTGGAAGCGGCTATACAAGGTCTTCGAGCAGAATATACAAAGAGGAGAAATGAAGACACAGTAGAAAGGGAGCACCTGCCGAGTAATAGGATTCTCAATGCAATGCTAGACAGAGTCTTGGCTCGTGCACTTGGTAAAGGAAAGAGAAAACTCTCAGCTGAGGAAGTAGAAAATAAGAGACAAAAGCTTGAACAAGAAGCCAGGGCAGCAAACACACGGAGGCTTTGTGAGGAAAAAGAAAGGAAAGATGAAGAGGAGTGAGTAAGGAAGGAGGCAGAGCAGAGAGTAGCTCAGAAGACTCCATCTGCAAAGGCAAAGAAAACACCAACACCTGCAAAGGCTAAGAAGGGGAAAACCATTCCTAAACGCACAGAACCCCCTTCCGATAACTTCCAAGAGCAGCGACAAAAGTTCAAAAATGACACGCTAGCTTGGACTCGCCACGCGCAAGCACCACCGCCCCCAACAATGCAGAAGAAGCAAAGGTGGAGACCAGGGATAGTTGCCCTTAGAGAAATTCACAAATATCAGAAGACTGCACACCAATTATTCCGAAGGCGCCTTTTGGGCGTCTTGTCAAAGAGATTATCCACGACCAGCGCCGGGATGTCAATCATGTGCAAGCGGCAGCACTAGGCGCTCTGCAACAAGGTGCCAAGGATATTTTGGTTTCGCTTTTCCAAGACGCGGTTTTGTGCATGGTGCATGCAAAACGTGTCACTTTGAAGCCATCTGATCTTCGTCTAGCTAGGCGTATCCGTGGAGAGGACACTCTCTTTCACTAGATAGGAGAAGCCTTTGTAATGCAACAAATCCGTGTTTTGTAATCTCAATTTGATTAATGAAAAACCATGTCTATTTTCAAAAAAGTTATTTTCTATTGCAAGTGATTGTCGTCTTGTCAAGGTAATTGTAGTCTTTTGCATGTAATTGTTGTCGCTACATACATTCGACCTTTTGTGAACGCTCGTCTGCCACCACCCGTCCGACTTTGGCTCGACTCGATGGGCCGATTTCTCCTGTGTATGGTCCCAAAAGGGTAGATCAAATGTGCGGGGTGCGCCGGGGCCGACGGGGGGGCCGGTGGTCGCGCCGTGGAACTTGTGCGCCATGGAGCGACTGTAGCCTGTTTGACCTGGGGTAGATCAGATGTGCGGGGTGCACCGGGGCCGACCGGGGGGGCCAGTGGTCGCGCCGTGGAACCTGTGCGCCACGGAGCGACTGTAGCCTGTTTTGACAGGCTACAGTCGCTCCGTGGCGCACAGGTTCCACGGCGCGACCACTGGCCCCCCCGGTCGGCCCCAGCGCACTCAAACAGGCTACAGTCGCTCCGTGGCGCACAGGTTCCACGGCGCGACCCCACTGGCCCCCCCAGTCGGCCCCGGCGCACCCCGCACATCTGATCTACCCTTTTGGGACCATACGCAGGAGAAATCGCCTGTCAAACAGGCTACAGTCGCTCCGTGGCGCACAGGTTCCACGGCGCGACCACTGGCCCCCCCGGTCGGCCCCGGCGCACCCCGCACATCTGATCTACCCTTTTGGGACCATACGCAGGAGAAATCGGCCCGTCGAGTCGAGCCAAAGTCGGACGGGTGGTGGCAGACGAGCGTTCACAAAAATTGATTGAAACATCATGGCAGGACACGACAACAACATATAAACACATCAAGAAGATAAAACTTAAAATCAGCTCGAAAAACATGTTGATGTCATTAATTGTTTGATTTTCACAAAAGGCAAATGAGTACATTGGATCTAGCCAACTCGCTTGATGAGCTTGGTGAAAGCCTCGTGGGTGAGAGTCTTTACTGATGGTTTGTCACCAATGCGTTCGGCTATCTCTTTGGCATCAGTGATGCCTTGTCCAAGGCTAAGGCCACAAAATCCTAGGAAAGACCCTGCACTTTTATCACCAAAGCTATAGATAGCTGCTTCCCTATTTACAAGAATACATTTATGGGCATTTTGGGCTATAGGGGCTTCAGACAGGATGGCGCTTAGGGCTCTGCACTTCAAAAATTCAACTTGCGCATCATTTGAAAAGTCGTTGTGAATCACGCGAAGCATCTCGACATTGAAGCTCGGGATGTAGTGCCATAGCGCAGCATCTTTCCCCTCCACCTCCTTTCGTGCTCCACCCTTTCGGCTTGCGAACCAGTCCATTTCTCTTGCAGTCTACAAAGTAGATAGAAGAATGAGTTGACTTCAAAAAATTACAAATTAAGAAGGGAAGAAATTGGGTGTACTACCTCAGTGGCATCATCATGATCCGCAAGGTCTGTATCACTAATATTGATGCTCCCGAGGCAGACGGAATCCGAAATGGCAAGCGGCTTGTGAGGGGCAAAGCTAGTTTCTGGCACACTCTCGTAGAAATCCTTGCACTAGGATATTTGTACAAGAGTCTCTGCCACAAGGGACTCTATTGAGGCATGATTTTCTGGGAGCGCAAGCACCTTTGTGACATCTGTGGAACTGAAGTCAATGCAGATGTCATCATCTTTGGATGGCTGTTGTGTGTCTCGCATGCCCGCGTACATAGCAATGATTGAGAGAGTTTCATCCTGGTGCAGCCCAAGGACATGGGCGATGTCATCCAAAAATAAGAACTCTACACCTTCTACTATGATGGGGTGTAGAGTTCGCACGTCGAGCTCTGGAACTTCATCCATGACATCGTCCCCTTCGATGTCCCGTTTCACAGCCTCAGCTTGCTGCTCTTCCGCCAGAGTCACAAGTGCAAGAGATGCTTCTTGCACTGGGGTGACAATCTCCTCCTTTGGGTCAGCTTCCTTGATCAAGAGATAAGGTGTGGCTTTCTTTGGAGGAGTGGCCTTCCTCTTTCCCTTGCTTTTCTCTGTTCCCTCCAAGATCAGGAGGGCAAGGGTCATGTCCCACCTCAAAAAACTTGTGCCGATGTTGCCCATTCCAAGACCTACCAGGTTATCTTCTTCCTCCTCCCTTAGATATGTGCTACTAAGGCCTTTGAGGAATCTTGCAAGCCTGAACCTAAAATTTTTGTCCGCTTTGTAGGTAAGCTTGATAAGATCCACACGCACCCAAGTCCCCTCCTCGTCTTCAAAGTTGACACAATATTCAGCCATGTATGTGTCCATGTAGCTAGTGAACGCCGCCCCAAACATGTCATTATGGAGTTTGGTGGTGCCTTCCATGTCAATAGATGTCTGAAAGATGGGTGCAAGCTTCTCGATCAAGTGACCGAGGTCAATCTTGTGCAATTGAGATAGGAGAGCTTGGGCGGGGGTGGCCATGCTTGAGTAGCGAAGAAGGCGAGGGGACCGCAAAGATGCCGAGAGTGAGGAGATGAACTCAAAGTGGCCAAAAGTGACTTATAAAGAGGTCTTTAAAACTTTTTTTATGTTTAAAAATTCACTTAAAATCTCCAAAAAAATAAAAACACGTGACATAACTTAAAAGTGCACAAAATTGAACGCAAATTGCGAGTAGCCAAAATTGTTTTGAATTAATCTCTCAAAATCTGTTACATAGCTTGCTTGATATGGATACATCTAGGGAAGGGAATGCTTTTACAAAAGTAAGATGCCTCTTTCCTCTTACGTAGAGGTGTGTTATCAATCACAAATGAAAAGTCACCTTTCAGTGCAAACCTAAGGCCTAAGTACTCCCTTAGGTTTGCCATATTCCAATCAGCATTTACTACGATATCCCACACATCAGCTTGTGTGCTAACATGTACATCAAGCTGTTCTGCATCGTTGATGTCCGAATTGAGTGCTTGCCATTCGCCTCCAGTCAACTTCCAACGTCTGTAAGGAAAGATAATAGAGAGTTGTTGCTTTCCAAGCTGGTACCGAACGATCATCTTCTCCGACACCACCATGCACTTTATCTTGTCACCCTGATGTTGAATAACCTTCAAATCCCACAAAGGTGGCAGAAAGGCACTCATTGCTGTGCCTCCCTTTGCAATCCACATTGTAGGAGTCCGGTGAACATCAGTCTCCTTGAACAAAAACACAAACAAATGTAAAGGCATGAAGAACGTGAGAGTCGCACGATGTGACCCATAGGTGCACTTCATTGCATTGCACACATCAATCTCAATCCGACGTCTGGTTAGTGCAACCAAAGTATTGTCAGACTTTGGCCAATCATGGTCCGTGAGACTTGGTGTAGGGAGCCTCCGTAGAGTCCCAGAACCATGTCTTGACGTGGGTACAATATACTCTGCATGAAAGAAGAAAACTGAGCGCTCTAAAAGCTCTGATGCCGAACAACTAGTATATAGTAGCTTGCCGATTTCAAAGTGGTGCGCCTCAAAGGTTCTAGAAAGGGCCTCTAAAGGCTCCCATTCCACAAATGTCGACGAAAAGATGTCTACACAGAACATTATAAGAACACACTTGAAAAAATCAAGCTTCCGTAACATGAAATGATATTAGCATGTCTCAGTGCAGCCCATAAAACAAGAAGCACAAATAAAACTTACAATTTGCAGGAAAGCGTTTGTGATTGGCATTGTCAACACGGAGTTGCGATGCCTTGTAGACGTGTTGGATCATCACCTGCTTGCTTCCGTCAGTCCCCTGCTTGAGATCCACTATGCGACCCTTCCAATGGTGTGACTTTAACCCTATGTATCTGCGAGAGACTTTGTGGGCTCCCCTTGTGCTTGGATGCATCATCACCCACATTCCTTTTGCAAAGGTGCTTGTAACCCACAAGCCAGTGTCGTCTTGTTCGTTGCTGCTGCCAAAGGACTCCACCCTTGACCAAGGTCGGCGACTCATTGTGCTTGGCTAACCGATTAAGCTAAATGCTATGAAGTTGTAGGTGTGTGAGAAGATCTCTGCAACCTAATGCTAGCAGAGCATATAAGCTGGCAAGAGGAGTCAAGAATGTGTATAAGCTAGCAAGAGGAGAGTGAAGAATGTGTGCAAGCAAGAGAGGAGAGTGAAGAATGTGTGGAAGCAAGAGAGGATGGACTTGATGGGGAAAAAAGTGTACTGTTTTCCAAGCTTTCCATAGCCAAGAAGATCTCTGCAACCTAATGCTAGCAGAGCATATAAGCTGGCAAGAGGAGTCAAGAATGTGTATAAGCTAGCAAGAGGAGAGTGAAGAATGTGTGCAAGCAAGAGAGGATGGACTTGATGGGGGAAAAAGTGGACTGTGTTCCAAGCTTTCCATAGCCAAGAAGGCACAGAAAGATAGATCTAACTTTAGGAGGGAAGGGGAAGGTAGAATGGGGAGGGAGGAGGCCAAAAAAAGACTCTTTTAGTTAGAGAGAGACTCAAAACCGAATTGCTAGTTTTAGAGAGAGGAAGAGGGAGTGGGGAGAGGGAAAAGTAGCTTTAAATGAGGGATAATGATGGGGGGGCATTTTTGGCCCTAGCCCACTTTTTGAGGTGGGGTCATTTATGCCAGTTTGAGCTGTCTTTATTAAAAAAAGGTGGGAAATTTGATTTTATTGAAAGATTTTGCATTTTTCAGTCCAATTTCTTTTAAAAAAAATGGTATGATTCAAGTTTGACCCCTACATATTAGGGGCAGGGAAACCCAACATTTTTCTCCACATGGCCTTCTCCCATTGCACCACTTTTTAATGACTGTCATTAGGCTTGGGGCAAATTAAAGGGCCCAAGAAGACCCCAAACAAGTCCTAATGAGGTGGTGAGCGTTCTGGTTGCCAATGATGCCATAGGTACGCTGAGGAAGGAATGAATGGAATACTTGATTATATTCCTGGGTACTATGGGCTAGGAACTATTGAAAAGGCCCTGAGTGAATAGGTGGTGAGTGTTCTGGTTGCCAATGATGCCATAGGTACGCCGAGGAAGGAATGATTGAAAATTGAACTTGGAACTAGAATATTGAGGATTATGATGGGAAACACTGTGGTTTTATTGCAATGCTCTTTTGCAAATAGTTTAATCTAAGAAAAGGTAATTTTATATCGGATGCATAAGTGGTGTGTCTATTTAAGTTTTGCAAGAGAATCGGCTAGGGGGCCTGGGAACTCTTTTCCCTGGTACTGTGGACAAAACATAACCAAATTTTTATAATGGATCCTATCAATACAGTGGTTGGGCCTTTGGCTAACCCATGGGATTGGATGGGGTTAGGCTAGATCAATGGATTCCTATAATAAAATTCAATTCTGTTCAAGTTACGACAGCTGAAGTAAGTCACAAATAATCCTTGTTCTATGGAAAAGAATCAACGGCTATGCCTCTCTTGATGGGGGAAAAAAGTGTTGGTCTCTATGAACCAAGTGCAAGTTCCTCCCTTGATTCGGCCATGTGACCCATGGGTTTGGTCAAAATACAAGGGATAGTTAAGGCTTTTTGTCTATGCGCTAGAATATTTTCCTGGAGGAATTGCCTTTGCTTTCTGGGCGAGCACTACAAGATAATGCTGCCATACACACGTTTCATACACGCGATAAATTACGAGCGCGTGTATGGTCGCGCATGTATTTGAATAGAATCGGGGGCGTGTATTTTGGCATTTAAATTCGCGTGTATATTTACATTTATCAACGCGTGTATAAACGTGTTTATATACACGCAGTAATACACGCATCTATACACGCTGCCATACACGGATTAATACACGCATGGTAAAGAAAAACTGAAGAAAAACTGAATTCCTTTACAAAATTAAGAACTATTTTCTTTAAACCATCTCATAGTACATTACAGTATACATCATTACACAATCCCACTACATGCATTTACAACAATGAAATATATTCAAAAATAAATCATGCATATGAGATGATAGAAATGTCATCAATTTAGAACGTACAGTGATGGATTGGTTAGGGTTCGATCTCATCTTCAATAAGATCCATCCTTGCCAAACGATCAACATCAATATCCATTTGATCAATTTGTAAGGCTACGATTAAATTTATTCCACTATCGATATTCTGTACTCCATTGATAATGGTATCGATGTCCTGATCATCCTCATCAACATCACCATCATCCTCAATGGTAGGGTCATTCTCATGATCATGAGAAATGGCATGCTCATCCTCATTATCATGATCATCTCTTATTTCTTGATCATCGATCACAACATCTTCATTGGCATGTTCAACATCATCTTCATTGCGGCTTGTTACATCCTCCATATGCTCCATATCAGTGAATGTATTATACATCACTTTGGAACGTGGTGCAATAGGGATGACATACCACCATTTAATGTCATGCACCATTGGTAGATAGATAACCTACTCAAATACACATAGTACAGTAATTAATTAGCATATCAAAAGTCAAGGGGTACGCGAGCTTAGATATATATGTACATGAAACACATTAGTAAAAAAATGCATACCTGCTCACATTGTTGTGGCAATACGAGCCTATCTTTCTTTGTTTGCCAAAACTTTGTAGAGCCAATAGTTACATAGCCACTTGCATGGCGTTTTATCGTTGCATCAGGCCCTTTTTCCACCACGTTCATTTGCCATTGGACATCCAAAACATACACAAAGAAGCGACGAAAGTCAAGCCTGAATATATCTTGGATTATGCCACAATAATCGTCCATTTTTCCATTAGCTCCCTCAAAGCTACTAATGACACTGCAATCTTGTGTATTTCTCTTTTCATCAATTCTTTGTGTTCAAAAATGCTTGCCTTCACACCATATAGCATTGAACATAGTGCACTGGACCAAAATAGAAGCAATATTTGTGTAAGCAATGTGAATAAATATTAAAAGCAAATCACTTACAACTAATGCAAAACATTACTTCTATGTACCTTTAACATGCATCCTCGTGCATACTCCCATTCTTCCACCGTGATATGCAGCCCCTCGTCGCTCTCTGCTCTCTCCATTTCCTCATGCAACCAATCAACATGGATATCATTCGGAAGTGTTGCTAGATGCTTAGGGTACGCCTTCCGAGAGCCATGTTGCCTCCGAAAGAGAGCTCTTTCTGCTTGCCTTTTTGTCTTTGCATCCTCATATCTTGTAACCCATCTGCTCATCGCATCACTATTAAGGATACAAGTAAAATTGAGATCATCAATCAATGTTCTGTCAATTACTTTACTCTGTCCTTTTCCTTGAGGCACAATAGAGGTCATCCTCAAGTCCTCTTCATTGCTCCATAGTCGTGGCAAAGAGCTGTCCACCTGACCAAGAAATTCTGAAATATATACAAGAGACTCTTGTATCAACCAATCCTCGGCCATGGTTCCTTCAGGCCTTGCACTTTGCCTCACAAAGTCTTTTAAGGTCTTCATGAAGCGCTCTAGGAAGAAAATCCAACGTACATGCACAGTACCACATAAAGCGATTTCGTCCACTAAGATGTAGTTGACTTGTGAGAATGGTTCGCGGAAAAGTCTCCTCTACCAAACAAACCACCTCCACTGCCATAACACGCGCATCATCCAACGTGGCTGGATCAATTGCTTTGGAACTAACATATCTGAAAAATAAATAAATAGTACGTTATACCTCATGCATGTTCATTTTGCAAGGTATAATGAAGGGTGATCTGACATGGGTTTTACATACCTCACAAGCTCGCCCATCTTATAAATACATTTTTATAAACTCTTATTTGCACAATGGTCGATGCTAGTAGGTAGTATGAACTGCGCACATAAGAACACATGTATGTATGGTTTATGGCATTACAAAATTTAATTTCAACGTACAAGACTTGGAAAACACTTACTTGAAGCATCTTGTGCCAATCGTGGGACTTCAACCCATATAGTTGCTCAACGCCTCTTTTCTTAGTGGTTGTAAAGGCTCCCTTCAATGATCTCATGCATCCAGTGGGAGTATGCAAAGTGGTGATGGCTTGCTTTACCTGCTTCTCCTCTTTCTTTGATATAATCCATGGTGCAGGCGGAAGACGAACGTGCCCACCCACCTCTCGTGGCCAAGCTTGACGCATACGTCCTGCGACCCGCAAGTCCTCACGTACGCTAACATTGTCTCGTTTACCAATAATATGTTTCCAAATACCAGATCCCGCATTCTTGAAGATGTGCATGGGATCAAGAAGATGGTTGATCTTAAGATGGGTCCAATATGGCAGCCGAAAAAAAATGGAGTACCTACACAAGGGATTGCTCTATGTGACCTTTAATCCAATTAGAGACCACAAAACAAGATTGAAAAAACATTACTATACCTGTTCATGCCATCTGGAGGAAGAATAGTTGTAGACTCTCAAATACGCTTCCAATCTTTTGCACGAAGTGTTTGTGGAGGAATGTTACTCTTACTAGCAACATATTTAGGATGATCTGAGGGGAGAAATCGATGATGATTATCGAATATGGTCTTACACAAACCGTCAGCGTACTCATGTACTAACGAAGGGCCACAAACAGGACATGCATGCTTACCCGATGTTTTCAAACCTATTAAAATATAAATAAAAGTTAGAATAATAAAGTCAATATGTATAATTAGTATATATAGCCAGTAGTATTAGAGTAGGGAGGTAATTAGAATTCTTACCAGAACAATCGTTGTATCCTGGAAAGTCATGCATTGTCCACATCAACACTGCTTTTAAGTCGAAGTGTCGAGAGGAGGGAGGCCTACTAATGTTCACGCCCGCAACACCTCTCCATAGTTCCTCCAACTCATCAATCAACAGTTCAAGATAAACATCCATATGCTTGACTTTATGTTTCCCTGGAATTAGAAGAGATAACATAAGATGTCCCTTCTTGATCGCCATTGATGGTGGAAGGTTGTAATTCACCAACACAACTGGCCACACGCTGTATGTGGTGCTTTTGAAACCAAATGGATTCACTCCATCCATACCTAGGCCAAGTCTCAAGTTTCTGGGCTCTGTTTTAAAGCTGGGCCACTCATCTTCAATATGCTTCCAAGCAGGAGTGTCTGCGGGAATTCTCCACATGCCATCATCCGATCGATGTGAGGAATGCCATGACATGAGCTCTGCTATGGATTTGCACTTGAACATGTGTTTGATGCGAGGAATTATAGGAAAGTGTCGCAAGACTTTACGAGGTACATCAAAACTCTTCATATCTGTTCTATACCACCACAAGTGGGACAATGTCGAGCCTCCTTATGCGTCCCACGAAAGAGAATGCAATCATTGACGCATGCATGTATATGCGATCATAATCCAATCCTCCAAGAGATGTCACATAGCGCCTCACTATGTCTCTTGAGGTGGGTAGTCTATTTCCCTTTGGAAGCATGTTTGATAATAGCCTGCATTCAATATCATCAATTATAATTAGTCTTAAATCCTAAACCTTAAACCACTAATTCAAATTTGTAAGCTAGAATGCTTACTTCAATAATGCGTCAAGACTTGCATTGCTCCATCCATAAACTGTTTGTATATTGAGTAGTTCAAGTGAAGCACGTAAAACAGAGAATGTGCACCCTTCAAACACCGGTGTCGATGAAGCCTTGTAAAGATGCTCTTGTTCCATATCATCGTCGTCCATACCTTTGGGATCATCCTTAAAAAGATTCCGCACCATATCATCAAGCACTTCCTCTTCCACAACTTCGTGGGGTGCAGGGCTATTGTCATCCCTTTCCAACTCATCTCTGACAATAGATCCCGAAGCTCCAGCATCATCTCGTCGACGCTTTGCGTGCTCTCGTCGCGCGTAGGGCACCATGTTAGGGTGTGGTACTGCATCCTGCTTCAATTAGAGTTTATATATTACAACTCTATTAATTTAATTTGGATACCATGAGTCATTTGAATACCATCAATTTACATCTACTCACCTCTAAACCTGTTTGATTCCATTCTCCATACATGGAGATGTGATTCAAGGTAGTTTGACGTGCTCGTACAATGCATCCTTGACATCGATTACACATACATTTGATCCGTTGTCCCAACCACACATCATGATTACGATGATGCATTTTCTCATCTTCCCCAGAACTGCTTGAAGAGGTTGATGACATCCTATGTACAAACCAGAAAACACAAAATCATAATATGTTTTTAATGAAAGTATAAAAATCGCGTGTATTGACGCGGCTATTTCCTAAAAATTACGTGTATTAACACGGCTATTTCCTAAAAATCGTGTGTATTAACGCGGGTAATTCCTACAAAACGCGTGTATTAATGCAACTAAATTATCATACACGCGAACATACACATGTTTATAAACGTGACGGTCTGTTTAAACTAAAAATAGCCCGCCTTCCCCAAATAAAGATTTTGAACTAACATATCAACACTGCTTTCGTTTTCGCCTCTTCCAACAAAAACGAAGTGCAAGGAGGGAGTAGAGAAGGAGCACACACGGGAGGAAACCGAGCAAGAAAGAAGACTCACTTTTTCAGAGGTGAGTCACTTTGTCCTTTGCCTTGTCTCCTTCCTCAGATTTGTTTATACTATTTTCTCTTTGCTTTTTGGGTTTGTCTCCGTCCTTTTGCTTCTGTGCACACGATTTTGGGTGAACGATTCTTACAGGGACGACAGTGGTCCTTTTATAAGGACCACTTTGTCGGAGGTCGGTCCCTTTCAAAAAAAATTTTGCACAGGTCGCGTGTAGAAACACGTGTAAAAGCACGTGTATCCTGTCTGCAGAGTCTATTCACGCGGCTATACACTCGTTTCTCGACGGGTGTATACACGCGTTTTTTGACGGGTGTATACACGCGTTTCTGGACGGGTGTATACACGAGATTGCGTTTCCTGTTTCTATGGTTTGCAGGCTGATAGGTGACTTGAATGATGATATTTGTGTGAGTCAAGACACAGCCCATGATGTACATGAAGATTATTTTTGCAGGTTCTTTATGGATATTCCAGGTTCTTCATCCGATCCATTTGTGTACAGCAATTGGCTGATGGAGATGCTAAATCATTTTGGGCGCCATCCTGGTCCAGTTGAGCTTACAGAGTATATGTATGCCCATCCCCCTCCTTCCATGCCTGGTGTCTATACCCCTACCGCGAGTATCCAGGGCACTCCAGCGCCGTCTATGCCTACGAGTCCGACGAGACGGCATGCAGCTTCTCCTCTTCCACGTCCACCAAGGAGACATACCTCATCCCAGACACACTCACGCACACCCTCACAACCACCATCACGTGCTCCCTCAGAGCCACCGTCACGTCAGGGCTCACAGCCACCGTCAAGTAGACAATCCCCCAGTCGTGACTCCACCCGTAGTAGGAAGAGTGGGAGTGGAGGATGCGGCGGGTGCTTTGGTGGAGGAGGTGGGGGAGGTGGGGAAGGTAGTAGGGCACGCGGTGAGAGAGGAGATAGAGGGAGAAGAGTTAGAGGAGACAGTTCGGAAGAGGAGGAGATGAGAGAGGTGGAGAGAGTGATCTGCTATGATGTGACGGATAGGGGCGGGATAGTGATGGATGCAAGGGGGAGGGAGGTAATGGAGTACATGCGTGGGGTAGTATCAAACTCGTATAGAAATTGTTTTATTAAATTTAAAGATCAAAATAGCCGATTAGTTGGGGAGGTGATAGAGGCTGTACATAGTCGGTACCCCAATCCCCCACATGCTACATTCTCGGATGTATGGGGAAGGATGCGAATAAGCGGGCTCGTGTATCAGCGTGTGTATCATCGCGGCCAGAGACATGCGTGTAAAAGCACGTGTATAGGACTGCTCAGATGCGCTCATACACGGGTGTATACACGCATTCTGTTCAGTTCAGATGCACTTAGACGCGTTGATACATGCGTCTATACACGCGTTTTCTTAATTTAGATGCGCTTATACACGCGTATTTCTCAGTTTTGATGCATTTATACACGCGTGTTTTACAGATTATCTACGTATATACACGCGTGTAAAAGCGCGTGTATAGGACTGCTCAGACGCGCTCATACACGGGTGTATACACGCTGTCGTGGCGTGGGCGGTGTCGCTGGGAAAGCGCGAGGCTTCTGGCTGTGAGAGTAGCTTCCAAAATCCCAAGCATTAAATGTCTTCTCAACTTCTCATGGAACAAAGTATAGCATGGTATTAACTCAATCTCTTGACTCAGGCATACATTCAATGGGATTGTCTCCACAACTCATACAAGACACACCATCTTCGACTCTGATGATACAAGGCTTATGGCAAGAGAACTCATCATCATCTTCATATATCATCATCAAAGCTTCATCATCATGGAAGGTCTTCACATAACATATGCTATATGTTTGTACAAAAATGCTATATGTTTGTACAAAATGTTTGACATGCAACAACACTCATGAGACAAAACAATAAAACTCACAAGACATCACCAAATCCAAAGGGTATACATATCTTCAGCATATGCATGCCAACAGCCCATAGCATAGCTTGTCTCCAGCCGTCAGCCAGCACTTTGACGTCTGCAGCTATATCTTCAAGACGAGTCCTTCCACAAGTCAGCACCAACCTTCCTCTCCCTGTTGCAGAGCCGCCCACGTCTCCCAGTGGCCAGCCACAGCTTGCAGCTGCGCCTGACCTTGCCAGACTCCCTCTGCCTTCGAAGCCACTGCAGCGCCTCCTCTGCTGGTTCCGCTTCCTTCTGACCAGTTCTTGTTGTATCCAGCCTCCTTCAGGGCAAATTCAGCTTCCTCTTACTCTCCAGGCTCACAGGCAAGCTCCTCTAGTACTCTCCTCTGCATCCACAGCTCTACAAGCGCTCCACAGGCTCTCCTCCAGTCCAGGATTGTGCAAAATGAGCTCCCTTCTACAACGCCAGCCCATCAGCCACACCGCAGCAAAGCTGCTCCTTCCTCTCTTTAACCTTTGCGCTCCCCGCTTCTTTACATGCCAGTCACCCTCTTTCTTCGCTTCCTCTCTGCCTGCGTGCTACAGGGGGCTGGCAGCTCTTCTCTCCTCTTCGTTTGCACCAACCACCGCCTACACGACCCCAGTGCACCTCTCGTGCCTTCACACAGTCGCCAGTCCTCACAACGGTGGCCTATCCACGTTGGCACTCTGTCGCCTCCTATCCACACCTACGCACCCAAGGCCTCTTCTTTTTCCCCCGTCTGCAGAATTCCCCTTGGCTCCTCCTTTTTGCTGCGCCAGAGAGCTCCTTTCTTCTCCCGCCGCCCCCTTCAACTGCGCATCCCCCCGCCAACCTTCTGGAGGCCTTCACCCTTCGAGATGTCTGTGCTGGCCGCCTCCAGAACCTCCACGTAGACCACCAGCTGGCTACGTTTTTTTTTTCTTATTTTATTTATTTATTTTGAAGATGGTCACCATGTTCTCTTTTTCACACCAAATACCCACCCCCTTATCTTTTTTGCCCTTACTTCCACATACCTTCAATGCGACCTCGAGTGCCTATTATATTTTTGACGTGCCCACACATTCGATGCCAAGTAGCTGATACCAACCCCAGCGGACCACATTCCGGACAGGCTTGTAACAGGCTCAACACCAAACCATTTCACCTGTACACCTGGCGACGCCCTCAAAAGCAAAACCCTCCACACACCATACATCCCATATGTACCCAGGCACTTAATCCCATGTATCTGGATTTGCATTTAATGGCCTCACATGCATGGTTTCACACCATAGACGTGCCGTGGCACGACATCCACCCCCTCTAAACCTGCACATCCTCTGGTATGTGCCACACAGGTCCTGGAATTCAGTGTCCATGCATTATTTGCACACCAACATTGGTATATGTACAAGCATCCAACTAGGCGTCTTAAACCCTGTCAAACCTTACCCAGTTGGTATCACCCTAGTAAGCATGAAACAGTAGAAGAATATACATAGTGCCACTCACAAGGGGTTATCCTTTGTTGAAACATAGCATGACATCTTAACCTACCCCCTAGCCTGCAAGATATTTATATCTCAGCAATCACATCTGAATGGTTCTGCTTTTCCACCTGGATCAAATACCAATCGCTTTTGGCATATGTGCCATATCCTTTGCTCATATGAAGCCCTATCCTCACTTAGATTCTCTGCATATGCATAATTACCCTCATCATTGAAAGTGGGATGCTCTTCAAAATGATTTGCTTCAAAATTTTCCTCAGGCCATGTTTGAAGCCTTTGCACCACATATTGTATGGCCACACCAAGTAACAACTGCATTAACAGCATGGAACACACACTTGGTAACATCCCATCCAAATCTACCATGCTCGGATCCAGCTCACCCACTGACAAACATTCATTCTTCTCATCCAAAGACGGAAAAGCATGGTCTTCATTGGCTTCCTCTATGCTATTATATACCTCTTCTTTAGGCCGTTGCAAAGTATGCAAAGCATCCACACCATCAACACATACAAAGTCCAACAAGGCATCATCGAGAATAGCCTCCGGCTCTGGATCAATCTCATCACAATCATTTAGCTTACATAACACCTGCACATCCTCACTTGCAACTGTAGCATCAAGCATAGAAGAGCCCAAAGCTGATGGGGATCTATTATATACCATGAAATCATCCAATGCATCATCTAAGATAGCATCCAATCCAGGATCAATCGCATTGAAGCCATTATTATCTTGCAATCCCACATGTTGATTATCATGAACATTCATACCCCCATAACTATATCCATTTGGTTGCTCATATGCAGCCTCATGAGGCTCTGTGACCACACTTTGCATATCCTGCATGTTATCTCCCAGGATTTCTTGATACCTGTCTGCAGATGGGCTTAGAATTATGGGTCCCTCACCCGAGTACCCTTGAATCTGTATGTCATTGAACCTTGTATGATCCAAAAAGACAGATTCAATTTCCCTCTCCAAATCATCGTCATAAACAGGCTTTCAAGCTCGAGATTGTTGCTCACAAATGTGGTTGCAAGGTAACCCTGACACTGATGACATAGCATCACCCTGTTTATTGTTGGAACACCCTGTTAGCATTCCAGAATAACCCAAATCCAAAGAACCTTGGCAACCAGCTTCAGAAGCAACATCACTGTTGGAATCACCCATATCACTCACCTCCTCTAAATCAATCACACATACTTGTGGCCCATCTTGTAATATTTTATTTTCCTCGCATGCATATTCATGTACATCATCCTGCTTATAAGCATCATAACCAGATAAGAATGCAGTAATGATAGCATCTTCTTCTTGTCTTAGATCTTCAAACTCTGCAATCATGCTTTCAGCAAGAAGCATTGGTTCCTGCTGTTCTTCACACATATGATACGACACCTGAGGAATACCCTTCAAATGAGCACTTTCGTCATGAGAATCCTCAAGTTTACACATCTTACATGCTTCACAGTCCTCTTCCTTGTGTACTGGGTCTTGAGCACCTGTCCTGAAGCTCTCTGAATCAAGTGTCTCCTCAAGCATAGGCATACACACATCATGTGGTATGATTATAGGACCCTGTATGTCTGCACCCTCAATCAAGGAAGACAGATTATACTTGCACAGTTCACCCATTGCATCTTTATGAGGCTGTAGCAAAGCATCGCTTTTGGCACTGTGAAGGCCTTGTTGCTCACTAATGGCTTTTTGTAGTCCCAATTTAGCATAAACAGCCTCCACAATCTCTGTATCAGCCTTGAATAGCAATTGATTGTCCTCCATAAGACATGCATCGACAACCGCTTCTAAATTGGCTCGGATCGTTGCTGGAACACTATCACAGCTCACATTATACCTGGAACTCGCATAAATAAGTGCATCTGCAAAATCACTCCATCGTTTGGAGTGATACTCTGCTAGTTCCAGCACTTCATCTTTTAAATCAGGACTTATAAGGTATGCAAAAGATGCAATCATCATGTTTTCTGGAACCCCTTGATTCTCCATCTCTGTCTCGTAACACCTTAGATAGCTTTCTGGATCGAAACCATCAAATATATTGACCCTGTTATATACCAATTGCACTGCAATTTCCACCGCTTCCTGAATTCGCCTTTCTTCTTCAATCTTCCTAAACCGCTCTTCAAGCTCTTTCATCTCTGCATATAAATGCTCCATTTTGCTAGCCATCTCTACGTACTCTCACCCCAGCGGGTTCACGTCGGGTTCACCAAAAATGTCCTGACGTGGGCGGTGTCGCTCGAAAAGCGCGAGGCTTCTAGCTGTGAGAGTAGCTTCCAAAATCCCAAGCATTAAATGTCTTCTCAGCTTCTCATGGAACAAAGTATAGCATGGTATTAACTCAATCTCTTGACTCAGGCATACATTCAATGGGATTGTCTCCACAACTCATACAAGACACACCATCTTCCACTCTGATGATACAAGGCTTATGGCAAGAGAACTCATCATCATCTTCATATATCATCATCAAAGCTTCATCATCATGGAAGGTCTTCACATAACATATGCTATATGTTTGTACAAAAATGCTATATGTTTGTACAAAATGTTTGACATGCAACAACACTCATGAGAAAAAACAATAAAACTCACAAGACATCACCAAATCCAAAGGGTATACATATCTTCAGCATATGCATGCCAACAGCCCATAGCATAGCTTGTCTCCAGCCGTCAGCCAGCACTTTGACGTCTGCACAGCTGTATCTTCAAGACGAGTCCTTCCATAAGTCAGCACCAACCTTCCTCTCCCTGCTGTTGCAGAGCCGCCCACGTCTCCCAGTGGCCAGCCACAGCTTGCAGCTGCGCCTGACCTTGCCAGACTCCCTCTGCCTTCGAAGCCACTGCAGCGCCTCCTCTGCTGGTTCCGCTTCCTTCTGACCAGTTCTTGTTGTATCCAGCCTCCTTCAGGGCAAATTCAGCTTCCTCTTACTCTCCAGGCTCACAGGCAAGCTCCTCTAGTACTCTCCTCTGCATCCACAGCTCTACAAGCGCTCCACAGGCTCTCCTCCAGTCCAGGATCGTGTAAAATGAGCTCCCTTCTACAGCGCCAGCCCATCAGCCACACCGTAGCAAAGCTGCTCCTTCCTCTCTTTAACCTTTGCGCTCCCCGCTTCTTTACATGCCAGTCACCCTCTTTCTTCGCTTCCTCTCTGCCTGCGTGCTACAGGGGGCTGGCAGCTCTGCTCTCCTCTTCGTTTGCACCAACCACCGCCTACACGACCCCAGTGCACCTCTCGTGCCTTCACACAGTCGCCAGTCCTCACAACGGTGGCCTATCCACGTTGGCACTCTGTCGCCTCCTATCCACACCTACGCACCCAAGGCCTCTTCTTTTTCCCCCGTCTGCAGAATTCCCCTTGGCTCCTCCTTTTTGCTGCGCCAGAGAGCTCCTTTCTTCTCCCGCCGCCCCCTTCAGCTGCGCATCCCCCCGCCAACCTTCTGGAGGCCTTCACCCTTTGAGATGTCTGTGCTGGCCGCCTCCAGAACCTCCACGTAGACCACCAGCTGGCTACGTTTTTTTTTCTTATTTTATTTATTTATTTTGAAGATGGTCACCATGTTCTCTTTTTCACACCAAATACCCGTGGCACATCACCCCCTTATCTTTTTTGCCCTTACTTCCACATACCTTCAATGCGACCTCGAGTGCCCATTATATTTTTGACGCGCCCACACATTCGATGCCAAGTAGCTAATACCAACCCCAGCGGACCACATTCCGGACAGGCTTGTAACAGGCTCAACACCAAACCATTTCACCTGTACACCTGGCGACGCCCTCAAAAGCAAAACCCTCCACACACCATACATCCCATATGTACCCAGGCACTTAATCCCATGTATCTAGATTTGCATTTAATGGCCTCACATGCATGGTTTCACACCATAGACGTGCCGTGGCACGACAACGCGTTCTGTTCAGTTCAGATGCATTTAGACATGTTGATACATACATCTATACATGCGTTTTCTTAATTTAGATGCGCTTATACACGCGTATTTCTCAGTTTTGACGCGTTTATACACACGTGTTTTACAGATTATCCACGTATATACACGCAATTTTTAGCAGTTCTGACGCGTTTATACACACGAACAGAGAGCAAAAAAAAAAATCCAGAGAGTGCTATTTGGTGCCTGAATACATTTCCAGCATTCCAGCACCCAATAATACTCTCTGGATTTTTTTTTTTTGCGCATTAGACCATCCACGAAGAACATATGCACGAGGGAGATTAAGACAAGAACGACATGAATGCATACATTGTCAATACACAATTCAAGACAGACATGAATGTAATACTATCGATTCACGATTCAATATTACTATCAAAATTTCACACATATATACAAGGGAGTCCATATCTCGAAGTAGCCCATGGCTTCAGTTTACAAAAAAATATATACAACCACATCCACAATATGGAATGTGATACTATAAGTCTGAGTACTACTTAGACCCAGATGATGACTCGGTGCTCCCTCCATACTCAGATGAGCTCACATCGGTCGGAATGTCCGATGAGTAGTGCTCATGTCCACCCTCTGCAGTGGCGGCGGGTGGATCATCAGCAGCTTGTGCCTGTTCAAGTAATATATAGTATATAAGTATATATATATGTAATTCAATAAACCAAAATCATTTGTTTAGAATTTTCAAGTACCTGTTGACCGTATGGTCTCATGGCCATCTCAAACTGCACGTCCGTAATATGTCCCTCGGCTCTAAAGATGGCCCACGTGTCACGTCTGCTATGTCGGCGAGCATACGCAGTATCGTGGGTTGTGGGCTTCCTCCCCGTAACCCGTCGCTGTATCATAATCAACACAATTTGTAAGATTAAAACAATCATAGAATCAATGAATTAAGTAAACAATCAAATAAAGTGGCAAGGTACAAACTCTGCCTCCCATGACTCGACACCGCCAGATCTGAAATGCGAAGATCCAATGGTCTCCATCTGGATCCGTCGTGCTTCCACATGCTGCCTGCTCTTCACGCCACCCTCTGCTCATTTCTTTGCCTCCTTCCACTTGCGTTTGTGCGCAGTGGGTTTCTCGGCAGGATAGCCACCCGGAGTTACATTTAGCCGGTCATCGTACGCGAGTTTTTTAAGGTGAGATCTTTTATTACTTAAGATCTTTTCACAAGTCATTTTTAGGGGCTAGGAGCGCGGGTATGAGCCCGATCCCTTGTAGTGGAGGGAATTTTTTTCTAGGTTCAGTTTTGGAAGAACCGAGGGATTAGGCTCTTGTTCGGACATTCGTGGGTGAGGCCACGAGTGGGAAGCTCTGCCTTGCATGCAAGGTTGCTACTTCCATTGTGCCAGCACTCCAGAGTTTGATGCACAGAGAGGGTAGGGATCTCACACATTCACACATGTAGTAACCTTGTGCACATTTGCTTATTCCATTTATTAAGCTGATTTCTGCACACATCAAATCGAGCATATTTTTCTATAATTATTATGCATCTAAAATATGATAAAATATGTAACATACACTCAATAGAGGTCACAGTGAAGAGGACAACACATAGCTCAAGTTGAAGACAGGTGACTACTGAACACACACTACAAAGGTATAAGAAGAGATGTCAAGGGTGGTCCAGGGATCCTATCATGCGTCCTTCAGTCGGTGGCATCCTCTATCTCTGGAAGATTCCCTTAATGCAGTGGCCTTACGTAGAATCTCCTATCCCTAGGAGATCTTAGCAGTGGTTGTTGGAGTGATAATGTAGCAAGGTGGACAAAGCTCTGAGTTGACTATCTCCCACTATGGGCACCCTTGGTGGCTACATATTCTTAGTGCATATTCCTCTTATGCTTGTGTCTATGAGTGAAACAGTAGAGAGGAGTGAGAGTCCTTGTATGGAGAGAGGCAACCACTTGGTGAAAGCTTGTTGAGGAAGGAGGCAAAGGAGTAGAACTAGCATTCACTAGTGTAGCTTTTAGTCTTTAAGAGATACGGGCTTGGAGCCCGCAAGCTCCACCCACGATCTGTTAAGGTAAGCATTATTCATTGAATTTGAGGATGCGTAGTGTAGCCATTAATAAAAATGGGTGGGGAGAAAAGAGAGAGAGAGAGAGAGATGGAAAGCATAACCTCTACTCTGATGCCGTGGTGAGTAAGAGCAGGAGGGAGTAGACAAGAAAAGTAGAGAGGGAGAAGAGGACATACATTAACACCATCACTTACCCGCACAATCCCTAAGCATGCATGCAACAAAGATGAGGAGAAAGCATAGAAGCTACTTCAACCACAAGAGCAAGAAGACTCAAACCAAATTGTGATATGGGAGTATATGTTTTGTCATTAGTCAAAATGTCTTCTATACAAGACTCATTTGTACAATGTGCCCGACCACCCAAATAATGTCTGAGGGCCTAATAAGTTAGTCTAAGCTAATTTACTAATATAAATTTATATTACATAAGTCATAAGCTTGGTAGTATCTTTCAACATTACACAAGTTGTAAGCTCTGATATTTACCATAGTCATTTTACATAAAATTCATTGTGTGGTACAAAAAATACGGCTTGAAAGTGTTGCCAACACATGTTTGGAGTAATGTTAGCTAATTCAGTTAACAACACGCTTCCACAAAAGCTTGGAAAAAGGTTTGTGAGACTAGATAGGATGAAAATAACCTCCCTATTTATTCTTATTACAACATCCCCTTTGAGATCCAACAAATGACATTACACAAGTCATACAGCTTGAAAGTGTTGTTGCCAACACACGTTTGGAGTATGTTAGCTAATGTGGTTAACAACACTCTTCCACAAAAGCTTGGAAAAATGTTTGCGAGACTCGATAGGATCTTTTTCTCCCTACTAATACCCTCTGCACATGGATGGTCATGGTAACCCAAATGCATTACACATCTAGTACAAGTCTCCTGATCTTTTGGAACACAATAATATATGACAGTAGGACATTGCCTCATGCATTCAGGAGCAAGTCTACACTGACTACACACAATAGTTCCACTCTCTTCTCCCAGTCTCTCAACTTGAGGCACCTTCCGCTCTCTTCCATTCTAGTGAGTCTCATTTACAATTGAAGCTGCCACAATGTGCGGGCACTCTAGATTGTAGTAACATAGGTGACGTGCACACCTACTCAGTCGCATTGTACCTCCGAAGTAATCACTACTACAAGTTACATAGTCTGCCCATACATGACCATCATGTTTATGATCCATTCCTTGCATTGAAGAATTACACCTAGAAGGAGAGAGCTCAGAAGAAATATATCCATCATAGAGCACAGGAAGTTCATAAACACAAACTATTTGATGCACACTTTGAAAGGCAACATGTATACTGCTCCCTCTAGGCTGAACACGAATAAGATCCAAAACACTTAAGCAATGCAAAGAGGATGTTTGATCCACCACATTATATTTTCAAACTGTTTCCTCTTCATCAAGCACTACCAAGTTGACAGTATGTAACCTAACCTTATAAAATTCTTGAACATATGCATCCAACACATATCCCTTGATCCCATCAAGAAGTGTCCAAGATTCAATCTTAGTACTTTCTGCACCCAAAGTTATTGGGTGCAAAGTGAACCTCTTGCTACAAACTACAAAGTGTTCTTGTATTTCCGACAAAGATATCTCATTGTATCTTTGGCTTGAACGTATAACAAGCTTTATTCCCACATTAGGACCATAGATGGTCACACACCCAGCCATTGCAGGAAAGAAAATAGCCAGATGATGTGTATACGTGAGCAAGAAAGTGCATGTCATCAATATGCAGTGTGTATACCTGAGCTCACAAGACACACTTTTTTAGTGTAATCAATTCCTAATTTTCAAGGCATGTGACAATAAAGAATTTATCATGAAAATTTTCAATAAAGATAATATTATATATTAGATAACCACCTCTTTTAAATATTAAAAAATATAATATCAATGTATTATTTATTTATATATTTAATTAAAAGGTATTAAATTTGTTCAATGTATAAACCTTAAAAATATGTATTTACATAATTACATTAAATTAATATATCCAATATATATGTGTAGTTATATTTATACATTTTTGCTTTCACATTATTTATGTATAATTAAATTACAATAGCACAATTTAAAAATATTCAAATCTAAAATATAATCGTATTCAAAGCAAAAATATTTAAATAGCTTTATCAAGCTGGCATTTTTTTATAGTATCTCGAGAATGATCCAATCACTACAAAGAGAACATGGCCTCAATATATAGAATCTGGCAAGCAATGACGCACTAAAACTCCCAAGAATGAGTGCGATGGCTTCGTATCCCCGGTCACCCAAAAGTTATGTAGACACTACTTGCCACCAATAGTTATGATGACACTAACCAGCCGCCCAATAAACGTGTGTAGACACTACCCGACCGCCCAAGAGTTATGATTACCCTACATTCCTATCTCTTTCGCACTTCATCTTCCTCTTAGTACTATTGTGCTCCCTTCTCAAGCAACTCTCTTCTCCATAGACCGAAGCAGACTGGCACTCTCTCCTCCAAAGAATACATCTGTTCTCTTCTAAAATGTATTTTCTAAACCTCCCTTTTCAATTGAATTGCCTATTGCTCTAAATCCACGAGTTGTTGGATTGCGTTGAAACGCATGTGTGCCACCATTCGCTTTATTTGCCATGGCTAAGAGTAGTGCATGGTCTTTGTTGAGTAACCATGGTCTTCAACTCTTAAAAAAAGGGGCTGGAAGTGGCCCGCGTCAGCGTGGGCCACTTCTAGCCCCTTTTCTTAAGAATTGAAGAGTTAGGTTTGGTCTACAAAAATCTCTCTTGTGTGGTTTTTTCAAAACTTGTCTTAAAATTTTTTTTGCAAGGGCTGCTTCTATTGAGTATGGAAATCATGGTGTTTGATCAAAGTGTCTGGACACACGGTATGGAGACAATTCTTTTTTTCAAAAGGGGCTGCAAGCAGCCCGCGCTTCGTAGGCGCGGACTACTTCCAGCCCCTTTTTAAAAAAAGAATTATCTCCATACTGTGTGTGCAGACCCTTTGATCAAACACCATGATTTCCATACTCAATACAAGTAGCCCTGGCAAAAAACAATTTAAGACAAGTTGTGAAAAAACCACGCAAGAGAGATTGTGTGGTTTTTTACAACTTGTCTTTAAAAAAAAAATTGCTAGGGCTGCTTGTATCGAAATCATGGTGTTTGATCAAAGAGAGATTGCGTAGTTTTTTCACAACTTGTCTTGAATTTTTTTTTTGCTAAGGCTGCTTGTATTGAGTATGGAAATCATGGTGTTTGATCAAAGTGTCTACACACACGATATGGAAACAATTCTTTTTTTTTTAAGGGTTGGAAGTGGCTCGCATCCGCACCACGGGCTACTTCCAACCCCTTTTTTTTGTAATGTTAGTTAGGTTTTATCCGCTATAATCTCTCTTGCATGGTGTGGCACTACTTGTCTTAAATGTTTTTTACTATGGCTACATGTTTTTGGGTATGCATGGTGTCTGTTCATGTCTACACATGATTGGTCATACATGCCCAATCCATCAAATGATTGTGTCATGCATGTCCAATCCTGGCAGTAGGATCACCAAAGCCAACCTATTGTTTGGCTTCTCTTGTGGCTCCATAGGGGAACAAGAGCTCTCCCTCCCATTACCAAGGCTATCTGGTCCAGCTCCCTTTGTACCTTTTTTGAACACCCACCAAGTCAGCATTTTTTTAGTGCACAGACACACACAATCTTTCACACACACACACACACACAAGGACACACAGACACAATCTGTCTCTCTCTCTCTCTCTCTCTCTCTCTCTCACACACACACACACACATAGAGAGAACCGTATACAACACAGACACACACATACAATACACTCACAAAGAGAGAGAGAGAGAAGTTTGTGCAGTTGGGCGTGATATGGCTCTTGTAAGGGTAGTTAAGATGCTTTATCGCGCCAAATTGCACACACATACAAACACATACATATACACTTATATCACATCCACACACACACACACACACACACACACACACACACACAGAACCATATACAACACAGACACACACATACACTACACCCACAACAAGAGAGAGAGAGAGAGAGAGAGAGAGAGAGAGAGAGAGAGAGAGAGAGAGAGAGAGAGAGTAATAGAGAGAGATTTAGAGATAGTCAAAGAGAGATAGATAGAGATTCAGAGAGTAATAGAGAGAGATTTAGAGTTAGTCAGAGAGAGAAAGAGTGAGAGATAGAGAGAAAGTGTTAGAGAAAGAGATTTAGAAAGAGTTAGAGAAAGAGTGTGAGTGTGAGTGTGAGAAGTTTGTGCATTTTGGCACGATATGGCTCTTGTAAGGGTAATGGAGGTGCTTTATCGCACCAAATTACACACACATACACCCACATACATATACACTTATATCACATCCACATACGCACACATACACCCACATACATATACACTTATATCACATCCACATACGCACACACACACACACACACACACACAACAACAACAACAACAACAACAACAACAACACACAGAGAGAACCATATAACACAGACACACACATACAGTACACCCACAAAGAGAGAGAGAGAGAGAGAGAGAGAGAGAGAGAGAGAGAGAGAGAGAAATTTGTACAATTTGGCATGATATAACCCTTGTAGGGGTAATGGATTTGCTTTATCATGCCAAATTGCACAAATACAATAAGGGGTTACTCCCCTTTTCTAATTCATGCCAGTTTCTTTTACTTCTCAGAAAAAAGAAAGCTTAAGTGGGGAGTCACTGCGCTGGATCCTGAGTTTAGTGCTGCAGGTAGGAGCGACATGCGAATGAAGTCTCCAAAGCTGTTGATGAGCACAAAGAAAAGATCTATTGACTTCACAACACTGACGACCCTGCAGAAGTTATGGCAAGGATAAATGAGCCACGGCTTGTGAGAGGACAGACAGAAGATCAAGGGTTTACAAATGTGGAGCTGTGAGACCCCTCTACCCCCTCCGTGCACCGGATTCCCGGTTGCTAGTAGCAGAAGTAGCTTCCTCTTGTGCGGGGCAGGGTTTCCCACTCGGGGCCTCGCCCTCAAATGTCTGGACACGAGACTAATCTAGTGGTCATTTCGAAACCGAAACCGGGAAATTTTCCCTTGACCGAAAACGGGGACAATTCCACCTTTTTTATTTTCTTAATGAATTTTCTAACGGGTTCAAGAGATTAAACTATCCTTCATCTGATTAAACCAGATAGAAGGCAAACTATCACTGACTTAATTTGAAGAAATCAACACTTTTTCCTAACCAAAATCAGGCACAGTCGTTGATCTAATCATCTGAGGAAATCAACGCTTTTTTCCTAACCAAAATCAGGCATAGTCGTGGATCTACTCATTTGAGAAATTCTTTAGGGTTTTATTTAACTACTCGAATTCTAAGCATATTCCTATTAAAACTCCACTGATTCCAACCATCCGGCCCATGGGCTAGCCACCACTCAACCACTGGAATCGATAGAACCACCAGACAATTACTCACCCACCCATAATTGAATGCCTTTCTTAACTTTTGCTTTCGAATATAGATATGCACACACTCCTCTTTAAATCCTTAACATATAAAATAATCCATTGACAAACAATTATTGGTTACAGATATCATAACTCAAAATTTCCATCCAGTCCCTTGTTTCTCAAAAAACAGTATCACTCTGGACTCTCCGTTGAGACCCACTGGTCAGCCAACGAGATCTAGTAACAGATTATAATAATCATTTCGTCCATCATATATATCTTCCGCAACATACGCATGGGTGTCCTAGGCGCCACGAGCCCGTGCATCGCCTGGTCAGAACCCTCCATGATCCTCCTTAGGTGTCCTCGCACTTCACTCAGGGACCACTTTGTCAGCCCTCGCCCATCGTACCAGAAGCACACCATTTTTCAACCATACCAAGGATGGTTAAGACCTAGGCAGGCTTTGCCACATGAGCCATCTTTGATAATAAAAATAATTTCCAATATGCATCTTTTTATGCATAGAAATTAAATTTAATGAGAATAACACTTTTATAATTAAAAAAATTCTTTATGCATAATTCTATGCATAAAAATCAATTTCAATGAAAATTCCTTTATGTATCTTTCTATGCATAAAAATCAAATTTAATGAGAATAACACTTTTATAATTAAAAAATTTCCTTTATGCATCTTTCTATGCATAAAAATAAATTTAATAATTAATATTAGTGATATCCATGAATATTCATGGAGTAATTAGAATATTTCTTTTAGATGCAAAAATGGTGGGAATTACTCTTTTGGAATAACATAAAAATAAACTTTCTTTTCCACAAAATTCTGGAAAATTTTGCCATAACCTCCTTTGTATGGCTGACCATTTCTCATTTTTATCATTACCCAAATTAGATTTATAGAACTCTAATCTACACAATTTTCTAAATTCAAGAGAGTAAACAATAAGAAGAGTTTAATTAATCCCTTAGTTAATCTTTCTAGGATTAAGAAGGGCTAGAATGTAAAGAAGAGAAGGGGGTGGCCTTTTCATCAAGGCATAGCATTTGAATTTAATTCAATTAACTGCAAAACATAAAAATCAAGAAAACCATAGATCTAAAATTTGTAAATAAGTAAGAAAATTAGCTTACATGGAGCTTGTAAGCTCTCCTTTGGCTTGAGGGATTGAGGGCTCTACTCTTGTTTGAAGTAAGAGTGGCCACCAATTCACTTTGGAGAGGATTAGGCCAACAACAATTAAATTATTAAAAGAAATTCAATGTAGATGGCTCAGGACATGAGTAGATTAACAGTGCATAAACACCATTAAGCTTTTACAAAGGGGGAGGCTTCTATTTATAGGAAAAAGTGAGCCTCTAACCAGGCAAATTGATTCTAGAATTTTCCAGATCAGTTTGGTCAATTTTTGACCATTTTTGGGTGAGTTCAGCTTACTTTTTGGATCTAGTTTTGAAATAGGAGAGAGGAGAGATAAAATATCTCATTTTATTGATTTAAAATTTGGGGTAATGATGAAAAAAAAGGCACCTATTTCATGAGGGGAGATCCCCACTCTTAGGTGTCAAAATTCAATTTTTTTTATTGTTTTCTTTGGTCCTTAGTCCACTCTTCATCTTATGTGAGCATTTACTCATTTTTTTGGGGGGGGTTCTTTTATTCTTCAATTTATCTCCTCCCTACATTTGGATTAATCTTATTGGTCCATAAGAACCTTAATCCAAAATTTTTAGAAAATCTGGACCCTTAGGCTAAGGTCTTTTGTGCACATTATAATTTATTTCTAATGCACCTTAGGAATTTCTTTTTGAACTTCTGTTTCGGGGGAATTTATTTTAATAAGAAGGGATATTTTTTCATCCAAAGATATCTAAAAACTGAATTATCTCTCTCTAGAATATTTTCTCTCTCTAGGTCAAAATAGAAACAAGATCTTTTATTACTCTGGAAAGGGGATTGATTACAGGGGAAGAAACTGGACATGTTGAGGGGGTGGGGAGGAATCTAACATCCTCTCCCACTTGAAGAACGCGAGATGTCCTCATCTCGCAAACTGGAGAGGTAATCCCGCATCAGTTCGGCTTCTTTCTCCCAGGTGGCGTCTTCAAAAGGATAGAACTTCCATTTGACTAATAATTCTCTCAGAATTCTGTTCCTGAGAACCTTCTCTCAAACATGAAGGATTTCTTCAGGTTGGAGTTCCATCCGCCCTTGGGTTGAAGAAGGTAAGAGTTCATCATTAAGCACATGATTCGGGCTCGGTACATACTTCTTAAGTAGGCTGACATGAAATACATTATGTACTTTGAGATGAGGAGGTAGAAGAAGTTCATAGGCTAAGTCACCTACTTTCTTTGTAATCAGATATGGCCCATAGTATCTGGGGGATAACTTCTTGTACTTCCCAAGAGATAGAGAACTTCTTTTGGGGCGTACTCGAATGAAGACCATATCTGCTTCTTCGAGTTTTTTGTCTGATCTCTTCTTATCTGCATACTACTTCTATCTATCCTGGGCAGCTTTTATATCCTTGCGGATTGACTGCATCTGCTGCTCCATGTCGTCAAGCATCTGTCTGGACATCTCGACACTAATCAATGGGTCGGACCAAGTTAATGGTGCTAGGCAGTCTTGTCCATATAGAGCTTTGAAAGGGATCATCTCGATACTTTGGTGATAGGAATCATTGTAGCCAAATTCGACTAGGTGCAGATAGCTTAGCCACTTCTTGGGTTCCCTGCCACAGCATGACCAAAGTATATCTTCGATTACTTGGTTCACCCTTTCTGTTTGACCATCGGTCTCATGGTGGAAAGCTGTCCTGAGATCCAAGAAAGTTCCTACTGCTTCGAAAAATCTGCATAAAAACATAAGGTATAGAAAACAAATAAAAACTAGCTTCATTGTCATGCAAAATATGTAAAAGTGTGCAACTTCACGGGAAACCTTCATGTCCCCAAGTCTGCAACTTCATGGGAGACCTTCACGGGAGAACTTCACGTCCCAGACCTTCACGGGATAATTTCACATCCCCAAGTCTACAACTTCACAGGAGACCTTCACGGGAGAACTTCACGTCCCAAACCTTCACGGGAGAACTTCACGTCCCAGACCTTTACGAGAGAACTTCACGGGAGACCTTCACGTCCCCAAGTCTGCAACTTCACGGGAGAACTTCATGAGTCTGCAACTTCACGCAGCAACCTTTCACGCCTTCAAATTCACACATTTTACTATAAGGGAAGGCCCTCACAAACCTTTCACTAACATACTAACACTAATTTTTTAAGGGGGTGGCTTCCACCAGTCATTCGACTGACAATATATGGTTGTATAGATATATATGTCAAAATCTGAGTCCCGGTAGCAACCACCTCTCCAACACAAGCTAGCAGTGCCACCGGGTCCCAGAGTGCCAACAAGCTGATCTTGGGCCCTTACGCCCAGTCCTTCCAGGGAACTCTCATCAGAACACAGGTCATTACACCACATGGAAAAATCACTCTACGATGCCACAATAAGGAATGCCTCCATCTGTTGGAAGATGCAGAAGTAAAGGATAAGCTGGAAAAAGTCAGCCTACGTAGAATATCTCCGTACATATGACAAGCAGCCAAAGAGAGGAAAATTTACAAAAGCAAATGGTACCACGAAAGAGCTGCTCGCGGGCAGTCAAGGCCCATAGACACACAATAGATACAATGCCCATCAAGGAGATACTAAAGAGAGATTCTTATAACTCCAATGGGGCAGAGTATGAGAACATTAAGGATGAAGCCACAGAGAAAACTTGCAGGGAAATGTCCTTGATGATGTAAATCAAACCAGTTAACAGGTATAACAGGGTCAACCTTAACAAGATTGCCAAAGCACATGAAGAAAAGGACGATTGGGCCTTTTTTATGCAAAAAGAAATGGAAAATTATCTCAAGGCACATCAGTCCAAGGTTAGCAACCCATACTTGTTAACACAAATACTAAACCATGTGGCACAGCAGTAGCCAGTAAAAGATGAACCAGAGGAAAACCTGTCGCTAGCCCTAATCCCCAGTTAACCTATCGAAGCTATTGGAAGGGTGGATGAAGGACAACCAGTGTTAATGGAGACATAACAGCTCATAAAGTCAATCAAAAGAAAGATCGAAAGAAGAAGACTGACAAAAGGATGAGAGGGCTACTAGTGGATGTCACCATAGAATCTCAACAATTAGAAGCGGTTGTGGCATCAGAGATCAAGACATACCAAGAGGCTCTCCAAGAAAAACTACAAAGCCCTACTATGCAGGCACAACACCAATAGCTCTCCCCTCCAACAACGAGCCCTACACAACTAATATTCAAAGACCTCTCCCCGCCTAAAGGATTCACAACTAGCAGAGATACACACAGAGGAAGCTGGAGAACAAACACTGAAAGATCATACTTAGGAAGGACCAGCACATGAGGAGGCATCAGTTGCACAACAAGAACTAGAGAAGCCAAGAGAATCTAGTAAGAGGCCACACTCCCCATAGATGTCCATGCCAAGCAAATAAAGAAGATTGGATGAAGACGAGCCAGTGTCGCATCTTGGTTCTTTCAAGGAGATGGATTCTCAACAATTCCTCCAGGATACCTTGGAAGGCCTCAACACATTCTTCAATGATCCCCTTACAAAAATAAGTGTGGCCACTAGTACCAACAACTGGAAACAGGAATAGAAGGTATGGTGTTGCCATTTATTAACAATACACATGCTGCATGGCAAGAACACCAGCCTATGCAATCAGCTAATAGAAGAGGCCAATTCCCAAACACAAAGTGTGAAAGATACCTTGGTGGCAGCAGAGGAAATGTAAGATCCCTGTTCCCACCGCGCAACAGATTCGGGGTGCTAGCAGCGGAAGTAACACATCTTGTGCGGGTCAGGGTCTCACACTCGGGGCCTCGCCCCACGGATATCCAGACAAGAGACTAATCCGTCGGTTTTTCCAAAACCAGACCCAGAAAAACTTCCCTTATCCGGAAAGCACGGGCGATTCCACCAGGATAACTCTTTACTCTAACGTAGTCAAGATCATTATTACTGATCAAACTGATCCGACTGCACCTCCAACGGTACTTGGTCAGATCAAGGAAGAAACTTGCACTTGGATCATTGGGATCAACGCTTTTTTCCCCATCAAGAGGCATAGCCGTTGATTCCTATCCATAGAACAATTACTATCCGGGATTTACTTCATCTATCGTAGTAATAGAAATTAAATCTCGATTTACAGATCCATCAGTCCAGCCTAACCCCATCCAGTCCCATGGGTTAGCCAACCTCCCAACCATTGTAGTGATGGGATCCAATTAGGAATTTGGTTAGGTTTTGTCCTGGGTACTAGGGAAAAGAGTTCCTAGGCCCCCTAGCCGGAAGTTCATACAAACATAAAACTAGTCACACCACTTACACACCCAATATGAAATTGCCTTTTTCTCAGCATCAATTAACTTTCAAACAATCCTTTAATGAAACCATTATGTCACTGATGACAATCCTCAAAGTCTCTGGTTGAATCCTTATTTCCCGTCATTCATTCATCGGTGTACTTATGGCATCATTGGCAACCAGAACGCTCACCACCTGTTCACTCAGGGGCCTTTTCCATAGTTCCTAGCTCATAGTAACCGGCAATATATTCATATAATAGAATAGAATCTCCGTGGAAGATCAGCAAGATCAACCCACAGATCCATATAAAAGAGCCATGGACTCAGCCGTTGAGGACCAGCAAGGTCAATCAACCAGATCCATGCCCGGTTTCAGAAAACAACTCTTATTCCTTGTTCCAATATCTTCCACGATGCACGTGTGGGTATCTTCGGTGACCCAGAGCCCGAGCACCGTATGGTCAGCACCCTCTAAGATCCTTCGCAGGTGACCAGCGCTTCACTCATAGGCCGCTTCCTTGGTCCCTCATCCACCGTACCGGAAGCTCACCATTTAAATCGAACTGAGGCTGGTCAAGACCTCGATCGACCTTGCTACGCGAGACGTCCTCCATTGACTCTCCGTCTCAGCAGTTGCAACTTTATCAGTTCGGTCTTCATGACCTTAATCCTCAAGACGGTCAAAATGCTTCCCCAGCATTCTTGACATAAAACAGTCATTTACAAACAGTCACAAAATACAGTTTCTATAACGAACTCTCGTCTTTCCATATTATCCACTCTCGGACCACATTACTTATTCCTCATTCCATTCAATGTGTACTCGTTCTCATCCATTCACTCATATAGACTACACATTATCTCACATACACCTTCATATTCATTATTCTACATACATATCCATGTTCGTACATCCACATCATACATCCAATTTCACATTCATACATACACATCTACATGCATACATCCACATCCACATTCATACATCCATACTTCCATTTCCACATCCACACATCCACATTCACATTCATACATCCACATTCACATGCATACATCCATTTTCACATCCTCATTCATACATCCACATTCACATACATACATCCACATCCGTATCTACATCCATACATCCACATCTATCTCTTCATTCACATTCACATCCATACATCCACATCTACATACATACATCCATTTTTACATCCTCATTCATACATCCATATCCACATACATACATACATCCATTTTTCACTTCCTCATTCATACATCCACATCTACATACATACATCCATTTTTACATCCTCATTCATACATCCACATCCACATACATACATACATCCATTTTTCACTTCCTCATTCATACATCCACATCCACATACATACATACACATCCGTATCTACATCCATACATCCACATCCACATCCACATCCACATTCATACATATACATCTACATGTATACATCCACATCACATTCATACAACCATATTACATCCATTCTCGTCCTAACACATCCCATATACATCTTAACACATCCTAACTCATCTTAACACATTCTATCACATCTCATACACATCTTATCACATCTTATCACATCTCATACACCTCTTATCACATCCTATCACTTTCCATACGCATCTTATCACATCTCATACACCTCTTATCACATCTTATCACATTTCATATCTTTTTTAAGAGAATTCTTATATTTGATATAAGATTTCTCTACACATTTATTTATGCATAAATTCCATTTAAGGAGACTAACACTTTTGAAATAAAAATCAATCTTTTATGCATCTTCTTATGCATAAATTCAATTTAGTGTGAATTACACTTTTAGAATAAAAGAATTTCTCTTATGCATCTAAGTTATGCATAGAATCCATTTATGATAAAAATCACACTTTTAGTATAAAAAGAATATCTTTTATGCATACCTCTATGCATGAAATCCAAATATAATAAAAGTTACACTTTTATAATAAAATAATCAACTTTTATGCATGAAATTCAAATACAATAAAAGTCACACTTTTATAATAAAATAATCAACTTTTATGCATACCTTTGTGCATGAAATTTAAATATAATAAAAGTCACACTTTTATAATAAAATAATCAACTTTTATGCATACCTCTATGCATGAAATCCAAATATGATAAAAGAAATACTTTTATATTAAAATAATAATTCTTTTAGGCATACCTCTGGGTTGTTGCAAGATCAGGGTGTCCAGTTTTATCCAGTTTCTGCTGGACTGGGACAATGCTTGGAGAGCAAATTTTGGAGGCAAGGTACTTAAAATGAGATCAAGCAAACAATAGAAAATACGTTTGCCCTTAAATTAACCCAATATAACTTAACTTAATATAAATTAGTCTAATTAATTAAAATTAATCAAAAATATGATGAAATGATAAACAAATGATCTTTCCGTACTTAGAGTGATCCAATTTATTTTTCCATAGATGCACCATTACAAGTACACTAGTCCCTATAGGTTTTAGATGATTCACATTAAAATTGTAATTTTACTAATTAGATTATTAATATTTGCAGGCCTTCTGATAGTCTGGAAGAATTTTGAAAAAGAGATCATTAAAAATCCAACCATTGGATTTGTAATTTTTACTAACCACCACATTCTACTAATGTCTCAGTATCTACCCACTCTTTGGATCTACAAGATTAAGGATTTTAAGTGGTAGCTATTGTGGGTACAGAAAGTGGCGTATATTATAACATTTTAAAGACCTTGAAATATTTAAAGAAAATAGACAAATATCTTAAAATTTTCTCAAAAAATCAAGTTAAGCTCCATATTATGTGAAGATCTAAGGTACAAAGTGGGAATCTCATATGAGTTTATATGTAAAAGATATTAGCATTTTATGGAATCAGTTCAAATTTGGGACAGGGTGTATACATTGACTTAGTACCTAAGAAAATGAGAACTTTTAACTATCTAATGCTTAATCAAACTATGCAACTATATTTCCAACTTTGAATTTGATGTTTCAACAAAAGAACTTGAAACGAAATTCCTTCATTTACTAGGAGAGATTAGCCACTAAAGGTAAACAAATGCTTGTTTTTTTTACTATTTACAAGGTGCCTGAGTGGACAAAACTGGGCACCCTGATCTTGCAACCACCCCTCTATGCATGAAATCCAAATATGATAAAAGTAACACTTTTACAATAAAATAATCATCAATTATGCATAACATAAAAATCAATTTCTCCATGATTACAATAAAATTCTTTCAATTAATCTAGGATGATAATTCCTAGAATATGGTAGGAAGTTCTCTTTTCATGCTTTGAATAAAATTATTTTATGTGTAATTTTTATAAAAATTTTACCATAGCTCCGCTACTATGACTGATAAATCTCAATTTATTTTGAAGGATAAAGCTTATCATTAAGAAAATGATTAGAATGATCCCTAATTGGATCATTAACCCAATAATGGATTGAATCATCAATATTCATGAAATACATAAACTAAAAGCATAGAAAAAAGCCATTAATTTGGCCTCAAGCATAGATTAATCTTGGATTAAGGAAAAGCTTTATGAAAAGCTTCATTTGGATTGAGAATGGGTCATGAGTATGACCATTTCTTGAGTGAGAGAGAGAAATTACATAAAACCATTAGAATTAAGCATAAATGAAAATTTATGTAATTCTTAACTATCATTAATCAATTAACTTCAATAGCATTCATCAAATTATGCAACTCTTCACTACCATTCATCAACTAACTTCAATAGCATTCAAAAACCGCTTGAGAGGGGTTGAGAAGAGAGAAGCATTGAGAAATTATAGAAAAGATCAAAATTTACCATTTACCTTACAAATTGCTTGATTCTTTGTTCACGGTAGAGACCCCCAACCAATCAATTGGTTAAGTATGTTGATGGAGCCACCAATGGGGATTGAAGAACGAGGGAAGTTCCAATTTCTTCAATTTCGAGAGAATTTTAGAGAATAGTAGAAACTAGCATTATTTTAGCATAACTCTAGTATAGTAAAATTCTTCTCTTTTTTTTTCAAAGGACTCATGTTCTATTTATAGGAGAGGGAAGCTCTAACCAAAGCTAACTGAATTCTAGAATTTTCCAGATTCAGTTTGGTTGAATTTGGACTAGATTTGGACCTAGTTTGGTTACTTTTTGATTCGGTTTGGTTCTATTTTGATTTGGTTTGATTCAAGAGAGAGGAGAGATAAAAATATTACATTATTTTTTAGTTTAAAACTCATTCAAGCATGTGAAATATGTACCTCCTTTAATGGACTCCCCTTCCTTACATATGTGTCAAAATGGAATTATTATATCCAAAATATCTCATATTTTTAATATTGCTCATAGTTTTTTACTAATAAACCTTGTACATTTTCAACTCTTCATCTTATGTGAGCATTTACTCATTTTTGGATACCCAAAATATCTCATATTTTTGATATTACTCATAGTTTCTTACTAATAAACCTTGTACATAGTCAACTCTTCATCTTATGTAAGCATTTACTCATTTTTGGGTATCTTCTTTTACAAATTGGATTTATCTCCTCCCTACACATGGATTGATCTTATTGGCCTAAAGGAACCTTAATTGGACCATAATCTAAAATTTTTAAAAATCTAGACCCTTAGGCTAAGGTCCTTTATACCCATTTCCAATTAATTCCAATTGCACATTGGAAAATTCTTTTTGAATTTCTGTTTCACGGGAATTCATTTTAATAAGATGAGATATTTTTCTATCCAAAAATATTCAAAATCTAAATATTCTCTCTCTAGAATATTTTCTCTCTCTATGCCAAAAAAACAGGCAGAGACAAGATCTCTTATATTTCTGAAGAGGGAATTGATTACAGGGGAATATGCTGGACATTTTGAGAGGCTAGGGGGAGGAATCTTACATTCTCTCCCACTTGAAAAACGCAAGATGTCCTCATCTCGCAAACTTGGGATAATTTCGCAAGATGCACGAATATGAGACTTAGAGAAAAATTTAATTAAGATTAACCACCAAAAAAAAGTCTCAAAGAGAGCAAGATTCAAGACAAGAACAAGATTTTAACTTTATTTATTCTTGGAACATATACAGTAAAGATAGAAGAACTCTTTACACTTCCATAAGCCCGTCCATCATATGGTCACAAAAGTAGCACTCACAAGCTGCGCACGTATAAGGTAACTCATCTATGGGAATAATTGTGCTGGTTATTGCAGCACCTATCTCAGTGGTATGAGGTGATCTAACAAAAGGACCTCTGAGAGGCAGGCCAAAAACGGGGTAAAGACATATCTTCTGATGAGGAAGAAAACACGCCAGTAAGAAGACCCGCTCAGAAAACCCAATATGCCTTGATCTCATGATGCAATAGTATCGAGGACCCAAACCCAAAGCTTCAATCACCATGGCCAAGCAGATATTGTTACGAAAGTGCTGCTGACCCCACGGTGTTACCCTAGTTATGTCTTGATAGGTCCACAAAAGTTCCTAGGTGAGGAAAAAGTGAGCGCTCATACAGTTCTATAAAATCCTTCTTCACAGACTCGCTTGCGTCTTGAAGGTGAGAAATCATCATGGATAAAACTAATTCCTGTTGCCAAGCCATGAAGGAGATTAAGAAAGAAAGGAGATCGATGGAAGTAAGATTACTGTGAGCGACAAGTAAAAGTTACGACTTGTATAAAGGAAGGAGCTAGCGTAACCTAGAAGCCAACGATATCTTGCCACTGAAGTTTTACCATCTTTCTATGATTTGGGTTTGGCACATATTTCTATAGAAGGCATTAAGAACTTTGAGATGAGGAAATAAAAGAAGTTCGTAGGCTAAGTCACTTACTTTCTTTGGTCCACAATATCTGGGGGATAACTACTTATACTCCCCAAGAGATAAAGAACTTATTTTGGTCCGTACTCAATGAAGACCATATCTGCTTCTTTGAATTCTCTGACTGTCCTCTTCTTATCTGTATATTGTTTCTGTCGATCCTAGGCAGCATTTATATCTTTATGAATTGCCTGCATCTGTTCCTCTATGTCGCATTTGACTGGTCATCTCGACCCTAATCAATGGTTCGGACCTGGTTAATGGAGTTAAGCAATCTTGTTCGAGACGGACCCTGATTAGATTGGTATGAAGGAATTGGTCTCTGAATTTGGGTTCTAGACTTCCCTGTGCCCTTTTCATGGTAGGAGTCGGGCAGTCTTTTAATTGATGACCAAAACCTTGGCATCCAAAATACCAGTTCTCACTTCTGAACTCATCGTTCTGAATCCTTAAAACAGGTGGGCTCCTGAGAAGGTATTCTGGGAAAGTGTCTTCCCTTTTTAAACAGAATCTTTCTTTTATTTAGAGAAGGAATAATCATTAGATCAGAAAAGGAGATTCTTACTCCTGTATACCTCTAAGGCTAGGGGAGGAATCTTACATTCTACCCCACTTAAAAAGTGCAAGATGTCCTCATTTCGCAAGTAGAGGACAACTCTTTTGCTTAAGATCCAATTTATTCTGGGGTTCCTTATATTCCGGTCAACCCAACAGAATATGGGGATAAATATCCCTTATATAGAACTCATCATTAAATAATAATTTATTCAGATCATATCATTCATATCTTTAACACGATAATGTCCATTAGACCGAAAAATTTCCTTCTGAACATTCCTCCACGGGAATTTTAGTTAAGCAAGTTCTCAATTTGTCATCCCTTAACTTGATCTACCGTCTCAAGTATTAACAGTAGCAATTTGACAGCACAATCCACTAATCTCATAGTGATTTGCTGAAATCATTTTCATCATTTATCATTACAGGGACTCGTCCCAATCATCCACATTGTGGTTTCTCTCAGCTTATTACATTTCAATCCATTTTCAGGGATCATCATTTTTCAATCAGAATCCAAATCAATTCATCAGTTCCCAAACAGAATTAAAAATCATATCAACCACATTCGAATTTATCAACTAGATAGCATTAATGATTATAATTTCAAGTCTTAGATTTACTCGTATATATTACCGGTAAAGAGCTGCAGTTATATCCTCGGTATATACGGATAGTCATGATACTCGAAACTATAAGGTAAATACCATCATGTCTAGGCCTCAAGCAAGTCAAGGTTCCATACAATTGCGGTACTTCCAATTGAAGTCCTAATTACTAATTTACGAATTTCAATTTGAATAACAAATTATATGAATTATATCACACAATTACAACCTTTTTGTGTGTCTTGATAAATTTTTGACATAATTGGCTCCTTAGTTGATCTTATTGTTGGAGATCTATGACATATGTCTGATAAACAGATTTTTCTTTATCCGACCGTCCGTAAACAATCACTTAAATAACATGAAAAAACATTTGTATATTTATATACAAGTTGCAATAAGTACATAGAGTGGCTCGGCTCCAAAATTCAAAATCTCCTCGGGAGATGCATAAGACGACGGTACTAGGCCATAGTCATGCCCTGTTACATAATTTCTCTAATTGCGAAGGGAGCTATTATTTTCTCCTTAGGGATAAATCGACTAAAGAGTCTATAAACTCGGCAAGCAAGTCTGAAATTTTGAGGCGTTCAATGATATAGAATGACACCACGCGTCATTTTCAGCTTTATCAAAATCATGCAATGAGAGGTTCTGCCTCAGCATTGCATGCCAGTTGCAAGAGACGTGGATATATAGCCCTGCAAACCACTTATGATGTTGTCTCTCCACTAGGTTAGGAAAATATAATTCCTCGAAATGGCGTGCAAGTCTTGCTCAACTTGTTCGAGTTGAAGCGAAAGAGATGAGATGTTCGAAGGCAAACGTAGTCATATCTTGAGACTAGGTGAGGTCGGGAATACCAGATAAGTAGGGAACTTCCATTTAAAAAAAAATTCTTTGATTAAAAATTCTTCATTAAAGAGGCTTACGGAATGAAAATACATTATGAAAAATGCTTTTTTTGAATTTTTACTATCAATTTATGATAAGAATTTGCTTATCCGTATTAGTTTTAAAATGCTCTCATACCAACTGTAAGATCCCTGTTCCCACCGCGCAACAGATTCGGGGTGCTAGCAGTGGAAGTAACACATCTTGCGTGGGTCAGGGTCTCACACTCGGGGCCTCGCCCACGGATATCTGGACAAGAGACTAATCCGTCGGTTTTTCCAAAACCGAACCCGGAAAAACTTCCCTTATCCGAAAAGCACGGGCGATTCCACCCAGGATAACTCTTTACTCTAACGTAGTCAAGATCATTATTACTGATCAAACTGATCCGACTGCACCTCTAACGGTACTTGGTCAGATCAAGGAAGAAACTTGCACTTGGATCATTGGGATCAATGCTTTTTTCCCCATCAAGAGGCACAGCCGTTGATTCCTATCCATAGAACAATTACTATCTGGGATTTACTTCATCTATCGTAGTAATAGAAATTAAATCTCGATTTAAAGATCCATCAGTCCAGCCTAACCCCATCCAGTCCCATGGGTTAGCCAACCTCGCAACCACTGTAGCGATGGGATCCAATTAGGAATTTGGTTAGGTTTTGTCCCGGGTACCAGGGAAAAGAGTTCCTAGGCCCCCTAGCCGGAAGTTCATACAAACATAAAACTAGTCACACCACTTACACACCCAATATGAAATTGCCTTTTTCTCAGCATCAATTAACTTTCAAAAAATCCTTTAATGAAACCATTATGTCACTAATGACAATCCTCAAATTCTCTGGTTGAATCCTTATTTCCCGTCATTCATTCATCGGTGTACTTATGGCATCATTGGCAACCAGAACGCTCACCACCTGTTCACTCAGGGGCCTTTTCCATAGTTCCTAGCTCATAGTAACCGGAAATATATTCATATAATAGAATGGAATCTCCGTGGAAGATCAGCAACATCAACCCCACAGATCCATATAAAAGAGCCATGGACTCATCCGTTGAGGACCAGCAAGATCAATCAACCAGATCCATGCCCGGTTTCAGAAAACAACTCTTACTCCTTGTTCCAATATCTTCCACGACGCACGTGTGGGTATCTTCGGCGACCCAGAGCCCGAGCACCGTATGGTCAGCACCCTCTAAGATCCTTTGCAGGTGACCTAGCGCTTCACTCATAGGCCGCTTCCTTGGTCCCTCATCCACCGTATCGGAAGCTCACCATTTAAATCGAACCGAGGCTGGTCAAGACCTCAATCGACCTTGCTATGCGAGACGTCCTCCATTGACTCTCCGTCAGCAGTTGCAACTTTATCAGTTCGGTCTTCATGACCTTAATCCTCAAGACGGTCAAAATGCTTCCCCAGCATTCTTGACATAAAACAGTCATTTACAAACAGTCACAAAATACAGTTTCTATAACGAACTCTCGTCTTTCCATATTATCCACTCTCGGACCACATTACTTATTCCTCATTCCATTCAATGTGTACTCGTTCTCATCCATTCACTCATATAGACTACACATTATCTCACATACACCTTCATATTCATTATTCTACATACATATCCATGTTCGTACATCCACATCATACATCCAATTTCACATTCATACATACGCATCTACATGCATACATCCACATCCACATTCATACATCCATACTTCCATTTCCACATCCACACATCCACATTCACATTCATACATCCACATTCACATGCATATATCCATTTTCACATCCTCATTCATACATCCACATTCACATACATACATCCACATCCGTATCTACATCCATACATCCACATCTACCTCTTCATTCACATTCACATCCATACATCCACATCTACATACATACATCCATTTTTACATCCTCATTCATACATCCACATCCACATACATACATACATCCATTTTTCACTTCCTCATTCATACATCCACATCCACATACATACATACACATCCGTATCTACATCCATACATCCACATCCACATCCACATCCACATTCACATTCATACATATACATCTACATGTATACATCCACATCACATTCATACAACCATATTACATCCATTCTCGTCCTAACACATCCCATATACATCTTAACACATCTTAACTCATCTTAACACATTCTATCACATCTCATACACATCTTATCACATTTTTTCACATCTCATACACCTCTTATCACATCCTATCACTTCCCATATGCATCTTATCACATCTTATCACATCTCATACACCTCTTATCACATCTTATCACATTTCATATCTTTTTTAAGAGAATTCTTATATTTGATATAAGATTTCTCTACACATTTATTTATGCATAAATTCCATTTAAGGAGACTAACACTTTTGAAATAAAAATCAATCTTTTATGCATCTTCTTATGCATAAATTCAATTTGGTAGGAATTACACTTTTAGAATAAAAGCATTTCTCTTATGCATCTAAGTTATGCATAAAATCCATTTATGATGAAAATCACACTTTTAGTATAAAAAGAATATCTTTTATGCATACCTCTATGCATGAAATCCAAATATGATAAAAGTTACACTTTTATAATAAAATAATCAACTTTTATGCATGAAATTCAAATACAATAAAAGTCACACTTTTATAATAAAATAATCAACTTTTATGCATACCTTTGTGCATGAAATTTAAATATAATAAAAGTCACACTTTTATAATAAAATAATCAACTTTTATGCATACCTCTATGCATGAAATCCAAATATGATAAAAGAAATACTTTTATATTAAAATAATAATTCTTTTAGGCATACCTCTATGCATGAAATCCAAATATGATAAAAGTAACACTTTTACAATAAAATAATCATCAATTATGCATAACATAAAAATCAATTTCTCCATGATTACAATAAAATTCTTTAATTAATCTAGGATGATAATTCCTAGAATATGGTAGGACGTTCTCTTTTCATGCTTTGAATAAAATTATTTTATGTGTAATTTTTATAAAAATTTTGCCATAGCTCCGCTACTATGACTGATAAATCTCAATTTATTTTGAAGGATAAAGCTTATCATTAAGAAAATAATTAGAATGATCCCTAATTGGATCATTAACCCAATAATGGATTGAATCATCAATATTCATGAAATACATAAACTAAAAGCATAGAAAAAAGCCATTAATTTGGCCTCAAGCATAGATTAATCTTGGATTAAGGAAAAGCTTCATTTGGATTGAGAATGGGTCATGAGTATGACCATTTCTTGAGTGAGAGAGAGAAATTACATAAAACCATTAGAATTAAGCATAAATAAAAATTTATATAATTCTTAACTATCATTAATCGATTAACTTCAATAGCATTCATCAAATTATGCAACTCTTCACTACCATTCATCAACTAACTTCAATAGCATTCAGAAACCATTCCAATTAAGCTTCTCAAGCTTGAGAGGGGTTTAGAAGAGAGAAGCATTGAGAAATTATAGAAAAGATCAAAATTCACCATTTACCTTACAAATTGCTTGATTCTTTGTTCACGGTAGAGACCCCCAACCAATCAATTGGTTAAGTATGTTGATGGAGCCACCAATAGGGATTGAAGAAAGAGGGAAGTTCCAATTTCTTCAATTTGGAGAGAATTTTAGAGAATAGTAGAAACTAGCATTATTTCAGCATAACTCTAGTATAGTAAAATTCTTCTCTTTTTTTCAAAGGACTCATGTTCTATTTATAGGAGAGGGAAGCTCTAACCAGAACTAATTGAATTCTAGAATTTTCCAGATTCAGTTTGGTTGAATTTGGACTAGATTTGGACCTAGTTTGGTTACTTTTTGATTCGGTTTGGTTCTATTTTGATTTGGTTTGATTCAAGAGAGAGGAGAGATAAAAATATCACATTATTTTTTAGTTTAAAACTCATTCAAGCATGTGAAATATGGACCTCCTTTAATGGACTCCCCTTCCTTACATATGTGTCAAAATGGAATTATTATACCCAAAATATCTCATATTTTTAATATTGCTCATAGTTTTTTACTAATAAACCTTGTACATTTTCAACTCTTCATCTTATGTGAGCATTTACTCATTTTTGGATACCCAAAATATCTCATATTTTTGATATTACTCATAGTCTCTTACTAATAAACCTTGTACATAGTCAACTCTTCATCTTATGTGAGCATTTACTCATTTTTGGGTATCTTCTTTTACAAATTGGATTTATCTCCTCCCTACACATGGATTGATCTTATTGGCCCAAAGGAATCTTAATTAGACCATAATCTAAAATTTCTGAAAATCTAGACCCTTAGGCTAAGGTCCTTTATACCCATTCCCAATTAATTCCAATTGCACATTGGAAAATTCTTTCTAAATTTCTGTTTCAGGGGAATTCATTTTAATAAGATGAGATATTTTTCTAGCCAAAAATATTCAAAATTTTAATATTCTCTCTCTAGAATATTTTCTCTCTCTATGCCAAAACAAGCAGAGACAAGATCTCTTATATTTCTGAAGAGGGAATTGATTACAGGGGAATATGCTGGACATTTTGAGAGGCTGGGGAGGAATCTTACAGGAAACTCATAAAGAAGTAATCATAAAGAGTTTACAGGCTGCAGAACAACAAGAAACAAGATATAGCGCATTGGAGAGCAACAACTTGGTTTTGAGTCAAACCATAGTACAAAAAATAAATGAGAATACTGACTTGAATGCAAGGCTAGAGAAAGCAAAGGAGCAAATACAAAAGGAGATAGCTCACACAAAGAGCCTAATAACTAGGCATGCCAAGGAAATGGAGGAGTACCAGGAGAGCGCAAAGCATACTGAGGATATGCTTCGACAACAAATAGAGCTCCTCACAACCAACCTCAAAGAAGAACAAGAAAGAGTACAAGGAATGCAACAGAAATGCGAGCAGGTTAACAAAGCACATGTAGAAAAACTAGAGGCTCTCAATGAAATAATCATCACTAACCAAACAGCAGCGCAAAGAAGCTAAGAAACAATATCACAACTAGAAAACCAATTACAAGATTCACAAAGACTGGCAACACAATAGGTAGTTCACATTACTGAAGCCAATCAAAGAGAAGCTACTGCCAGAAGAGCACAAGAAGTGGCAACAAGAAGATTCAAAGCACTGGATGCTGAACAGATGATCAGAGAAACAGCCATTTCTACAGAGCTCAGCAATGCTGATATCCGCATGCAAGAATTGGCCTACCAACTAGCCACACAGGAAAGGAGTCAAAGACCAGAGCCCACAGATGACTTACGTACCCTCCTTGAGTGCGCCTCGAAATTGGGACAATTACTAGTAACTCCTCAGGCCCCTTCTCGAACAAGTTCTTATCTTGTTTTTGTCTACACTAACACTCTCATTACTTCAATATGACATTAACTTAGCTGAAGATATAAGTTTAGGAGAATTAACCTGTATTAAACAAAATACTGAGCGCGATGCTGACCCAACCATCATTATGGGCATTTTGAGGGGGGATCTGATATTAACTAACCCACAAGATATCTTCTTTTATCTTTTGCATCCAATAGTCCTCAACCTCCGTAGTTGGTGTCGTGTCTTATAAAATTCAAAAATTCTGGACAACAGGGTCGACAAACTCGACCTGTTTATTCCAGATGACATACCAGCAACACCAGCCAACTACGAGGTTGTGGCTAGTAAGCTATATACTAATATCCATAAGCATTTAGAAGCTATGCTTATTACCAACGTAAGCAATAATTTTGATGAAACTCATGAATTACCGAAATGTGGATAACGAAGAAATCCCTGATATTCAAACCTTTTTCAAGCTCATAAACCTAGCCACCCACCTCCTAATTCAGGTCAAGTTGAGGATGAGGATCCATCTTCTTTTTTCAAAAACACCTACCCTATGTATACTAATATCGCTAGTAGGCTTCTTGATCCCTATCCAAGCACGTCTCCTACTACTTCTTCACAAGCTAGATGCATCTACTCTTCCTTCTGCCCACCACCAGAATTAGAATTTCCCACTAACACCTACCCTGTGTATACTAATATCGCCAGTAGGCTTCTTGATCCCTATCCAAGCACGTCTTCGACTACTTCTTCACAAGCTAGATGCATCTACTCTTCCTTCTGCCCACCAGAATTAGAATTTCCCACTAACACTCTTGCCCCCGAGAAGATATTGGCACCACACACAAATGAGAAGGCACCACAACTACAGGATTTTGGAGTGCAACCTTCCTGGAGAAAGGAATTTCTAATAGTCACTGAATACATTAGCATTTACATGAGTGTGCCGCCAACATTATGAGTGGATCCACTCTACATGCCTATCAAGAGAGGTGGACACCGCTGGAGTTTCAAGCAGCAAAAGAGAGGGATTCTCATATCTGCTACAATTTTCCAATAAGTATTTAGGCACAAAGACAATAACTACTCAATTGGATTAAAACTTGGTGAAAAATACCAGATCCTTGCATTGTAGCCAATGTCAGGTTCATGAATTATTAGTGGTTCTGATAGACCAACCTAGAGAACCTTATGTGATGACGAGGCTCAACATCTACAGTTCAACATGAACCAAGGGCCATCAGACAAAGGTATAATTCTATATTACCATCGTCTACGATGTCTTCCAGGTTATATGCACATAACATTTGAAGACATGATCGACACTGGGTTCTCGAAGTCCCATTCGGCATTCTGGTATTCTCTTCAGCTTGGCCTATCTCTCAATTTTCACTATAAGTTTAAGCCTCTCTTTCATCCATTGATGGAATTTGTGCCAACTTGCATGCCAAGTATTCAACCATTGTTATAGTGATAGGGATTGAGAGGATTACTCTTGTGGGGCTCTCATTTCTCTTTTCAGTGCAGGCCTTAGAGATGGCACATTTGCAACTCCTCATCCGTACCCATGTAGGATGGTGTGGTTGGTAATGAGCTAGGCTTAGATTTATGTGGCACCCATGCCCATTATAAAGGCAAACTCTTGGTGTATTCTCCCATTAGGGATTCTTTGAGGGCATATTACCTCTCTTGATCAAGCTTGTCTTTTATGTGCTCATGTAGCAACCTCATATTCTCTAATTCTGTAAGATTTTGGAGCTCCTTCAATGTTTTTGTTTCATTTTCAAGCTCTTCATAAGTCTTTAGAATTTAAATAGGTAATTTTGGTTCCTTACTTAAGATACTCCCCTCTCTGATAGGCTCTAACGACGTTGTATGGGGGTTCTCCACGGTGGGAGCATAGAAATTGGTCTTGCTGGCCCTTCTATTTCTAGCGAGGTCTGTTGCACAACTTTTGTGTGCCATTCAACCTTAATATTTCCTCTCTCAGGTTAGAATAAGCTTGTAACTTCTTGGTATAAGGGGTTCTTCTAGTCCTCTAGATTTGTACTTCTCTTCCATGGCTTTCTTGGTTCATCCTTTCGGTCCATTTTATGATTGATCTGACTTCACTTTCCTAACCTTGTTCTTATTTGGCATGTACAAGGGATCAATCCTAAGGTACCATGGTGATATTGCTTGATGATAAGGATGGGAACCCTCTAAGCTAGCTAGATGGGCACCCTCCACGCTAGCTGAAAACCAAATCTTTCTATCAATATTTGGCCATCAACATCAACCTAAATGTCCTCATAGCCACCTCATGTCTCTTTTGGATTTTCTTGCTTCCATCTCTTGTAAGAATATATAATCATAAATGTCACAGTTCGGATTTCCAACAAGTCGGCAACTTCCACTACTGCATCCAGCTTGTCCCCTACCAATGGATATGGCAAATTTGCTGATTGTGGGGTAGTTGCATATGCCTCACTTCAATCGGTGTTACAGGATCAAAGGGTGTTAAGACTAACATGCTACCTTGTGCACAAGAGAGAAAGAAGAAGAGAATAATGCTACAAGAGTCGAATCCAAATAATAGCACTTGGCCAACCCTATGAGGGTTAACTCCTCGATGTAAAGCCGCTAGGGGCTCACTCCACACTTTCCTTGTGTCACCCAAGAAGAGATCTAATACAAGGTAGAGAGCAAGGGGGAAGGAGCTATGGAGATCTCAACCTCTACCTCATGCCACTATAGTATGCAAAAAGGACATGGTAGATAGCAAAGAGAAGGTAGAGAAGGAGAGAAAGAAGAGTGTCACCATTCCGACTCACATACAATCAAACATGCAAGCAAGCAAGCATGCTGAAAGATCCCTGCCCCCTCCACGCAATGAATTCGGGGGTGCTAGCAGCAGAAGTACCACTTCTTGCATGGGGCAGGGTCCCTCACTTGGGGCCTCGCCCATGGATGTCCGGACAAGAGACTAATCCCTTGGTTCTTCTAAATCCAAACCCGGAAAAACATCCCTTGCCCACAAAGCACGGGCGATTCCTCCAGGATATTTTTATTCTAACGTAGTCAAGGTCATCACCACTGACCAAACTGATCCAATCGAACCTGTAAGTCACTTGGTCAGATCAAGGAAGAAACTTGCACTTAGATCATAGAGACCAACGCTTTTTTCCTCATTGAGAGGCACAGCCGTTGATTCTTTTTAATAGAACAATTACTATCCGGGATTTACTTCATCTATCGTACCATAACAGAATTGAGTCTCATTTTAGGGATCCATTAGTCCAACCTAACCCCATCCACCAGTCCCGTGGGTTAGCCAACCGCCCAAACCATTGTAGTAGTGATGGGATCCATTTAAGAATTTGGTTAGGTTTTGTCCCCCCAGGTACCAGGAAAAGAGTTCCCAGGCCCCCTAGCCGGATCTTTATGCAAACTTCAAGCTAGTCACACCACTTACACACCCAATACGAAATTGCTTTTTTTTCACAGATTTAGCTGTCTTTAAAAAACAATCTTTTAATGAAACCATAGTATCACTAATCATAATCCTCCAAAATATCCGGTTGAATTCTAATTTCCAATCATTCCTTCATCGGTGTACCTATGGCATCATTGGCAAACCAGAACGCTCACCACCTTTCCACTCAGGGGCCTTTTCAATAGTTCCTAGCTCATAGTACTCGATAATATATTCACTTATAAAAATCTAGATGGAATCTCTATTGAAGATCAGCAAGATCAACCAGCAGATCCATATAAATGAGCCATGGACTCATCCATTGAGGACCAGCAAGGTCAATCAACCAGATCCATGCCCGGTTTTAGCAAACAACTCTTACTCCTTGTTCCAATATCTTCCTCAACGCACGCGTGGGTATCTTCGGCGAGCACCATATGGTCAGCACCCTCTAGGATCCTTCGCAGGTCACCTAGCACTTTACTAATAGGCCGCTTCCTTTGTCCCTCATCCACCGTACCGGAAGCTCACCATTTAAATCGAACCAAGGATGGTCAAGACCTCGACCGACCTTGTTACGCGAGACGTCCTCCGTTGACTCTCCGTTAGCTGTTGCAACTTTATCAGTTAGGTCTCCACGACCTCATTCACAAGATGGTCAAAATGCTTCTCTAGCATTCTTGTGAATGAGGTCTCCACGACCTCATTCACAAGACGGTCAAAATGCTTCCTTAGCATTCTTGACATAAAATAGTCATTTAAAAATAGGTCATAAATACAGTTTCTAAACAAACTCTCGTCTTTCCACATTAATCCACATTACTGAATCCAAGTCCAATCATAAGTATTCCCATCATCCTTCATCCATTCTCATCCAATCACATCATTTTCCATCTCATCACATTTTTTCACATTTATACTCATCACATCTCATCCACTCGCATCTACCCATATCCACATCTCATCACATCACATTCATTCACATCTCATCCATTCATATCCATCCCGATCCACATCACATCACATCCATTTCACCTCACATCTCATTCATTCACATCTATCTTGATTCACATCTCATCCATTCACATCACATCTCATCCATTCACATCTATCCCAATTTACATCACATCTCTTCACATCACATCTATCCCAATTTAGATCACATCTCTTCACATCATATCTCATTCATTCACATCCCGATTCATATCACATCACATTCATTCACATCCTGATTCACATCACATCACATCTCATCCATTACATCCCATATCATTCATTCACATCTATCCCGATTCACATCACATCACATCTCATCCATTCACATCACATATCATTCATTCACATCCATCACATTCATTCACATCGCATCTCCTATTCACATCCATCACATCATATCCATCCATTCATATCTATCAATTCACATCACATCCATTCACATCAAATCTCATTGCATACATCCATCACATTCATTCTCATCACCATCCCATCACATACATTCTATCCACATTACATCATGTCCACATCTATCCACATCATATCTCATTCATATACATCCCATCTCATTTATCCACATCCATCCAATCATTCATATGTGCGACTATCCACATCTATCCATACATTCACATCCACATATATTCACATCACATCATGTTTCATCCACATCTCTTTACATCACATAACATCTCATCCACATCCACATCCCATTCACATCCACATCTCTTTACATTACATCACATCTCATCCACATCCACATCACTTTCACATCCACATCCATTTACATTACATTCTTTCACATACACATCCACATCCATTTACATCACATTCTTTCACATACACATCCACATCCATTTACATCACATTCTTTCACATACACATTCACATTCATTTACTTCCCATCTCACCCTTTCAAATATCCTCTCATCTCTTCATTCACATCCACATCCATTTACTTCACATCTCATCCTCATTCATTTTCATCACACCACATCCATCCCATTTACATCTTATCACATCCTATCACACATCCCATTTACATCTTATCACATCCCATTTACATCTTATCACATCCATTCACATCCTATTCCCATTTAGTAGCTTTTTCTACTTCGATACCACTTTTCTAAATTTTTGCCAATTGCTTAGCTTGGTTCTTTTTCTCAATGACTATTTCCATATTCTTTCTCAGTTTCTCAAATGAATTATATTCAATATTAATCTTTTGAATAAAAGAATTCATGGGATTTATAAAAATCAATTCTACCCATTTTTTCATTTTTGATAAATAATCATAAATTTCTCTTTTTCTTATTTAATTTCTTGGACCTCAAATATCGTGGGAATTCCTCTTTTTGCATTTAATTATTTGCATTCCAATGTCATGGGAATTCTCTTTTGTCATGGGAATTCTCTTTTATCATCAAATATTTCTCATAAAATAAATTCATAAAATATCCATTAATTCAATATGCTAGGAATTTCACTTTTCCCATTTAAATGATTGAATTCCAAATGTCATAGGAATTTCTCTTTTATCATTTAAATATTTCTCATATATAAAATGAATTTATCTAAAATTCATCTTTGAATTTAAATAAAATATCCATTAATTCCAATACACTAGGAATTTCTCTTTTCCCATTTAAATGATTGAATTTCAAATGTCATAGGAGTTCTTCTTTTATCATTTAAATATTTTTCATACATAAAATAAATTTATCTTTGAATTTAAATAAAATATCCATTAATTCCAATACACTAGGAATTTCTCTTTTCCTATTTAAATGATTGAATTCCAAATGTCACAGGAATTCCGCTTTCATCATTTAAATATTTCTCATACATAAAATAAATTTATCTTAAATTTATCTTTGAATTTAAATAAAATATCCATTAATTCCAATACACTAGGAATTTCTCTTTTAAATGATTGAATTCCAAATGTCATAGGAATTCCTCCTTTATCATTTAAATATTTCTCATACATAAAATAAATTTATCTAACATTTATCTTTGAATTTAAATAAAATATCCATTAATTCCAATACTAGGAATTTCTCTTTTCCCATTTAAATGATTGAATTTCAAATGTCATATGAGTTCCTCTTTTATCATTTTAATATAATTACGATAATTTTCTCTTTTCTTAATTATTTAATTACACATAAACCTTAAAAATTAGTTTTCCATTGAATGTGACAAAAATCATTCTTTTAGCCTAGGATATTCAATCCTAGAATATGGTAGGAAGTCCTCTTTTCACGTTATGCACAAGAATGAATTACGTATCAATTTCTTAAAAAATTTGCCATAGCTCCGCTGCTATTACTCGCAAAATTTTAATATTTTTGAAAAGAATAAGACATAGTAATGTAACTATGATAGTATAACTATCTTTTACCCTTAAATCTAACTTATGGATTTATCTCATAATATTACCATATTTTACAAGCATACAAGTATAAAAACCATTTTCTTAAACCTCTAGCTTCACAAGCCTAGAGTTTGATTTGTGAATTAAAAATTTCTCCATGAGGAACGTCAATTGAATAGAGAATTGGTCATAGGAATGACCATTCTTTGGGGGAGAGAGAGATAAACATAAAAGCATTCTAATTTAAGCATAAATGTAAACTTTATGTGATTAATCACTAAAATTCATTAGAGAGCTTCATTTGCATTGAAGAACCATTCAATTATATACTTCTCAAGCTTGAGAGGGGTTGAGAAGTGAAAAACATTTAGAAGATTGAGAAAAAGACCATAAAGTCACACTTTACCTCTTGTTTTGCTTGATTCGTTAGTCTTAGGAGAGGCTCCCAACCAATCAATTGGTTAGTATGTTGAGGAAGGCTCCAAAGAAGGTTGAAGAGAGAGAGAAGCTCCAATCTCTCCAAATTGTAGAGGATTTTTAGAGGATAGTAGAAAATATCATTATTTTAGTATAATACTGGCATGGATTAGTTAACAGATTTTTTTTACAAATGACTAAGGATCTATTTATAGGTGAGGGAGGCCTCTAACCAAGTCCAACTAGGTTCTAGAAGTTTCCAGGTTCAGTTTGGCTGAATTTGGACAAGATTTGGACCTAGTTTGGCTCCCTTTTGATTTGGTTTGATCCAGGACAGAGGAGAGATAAAAATATCACAATGTTTTTGAGTTAAAAACTCCACCACATGTGTGAAATAGGTGCCTCCTTAAAGTGCCCCCTTCTCCTTACCAAGGTGTCAAAAATGTATAATTATACCAAAATATCTCATTTTTAAGTAATATCTCATAGTTTTTTACTAATAAACCTTGTACTTAGTCAACTCTTCATCTTATGTGGGCATTTACTCATTTTTGGATATTTTCTTTTATTCATTGGATTTATCTCCTCCCCACACTTGGATTGATCCTATTGGCCCATAGGAACCTTAATTGAACCATAATCCAAAAATTTCTAAAAAATCTAGACCCTTAGGCTAAGGTCCTTTATACACATTTTCAATTAATTCCAATTGCACATTGAAAAGTTCTTTTTGAATTTTTGTTTTAGGGGAAACCATTTTAGACACTAGGAGGATTTTTATATCCAAAAATATCTCAATTCTGGACTACCTCCCTCTAGACATTTTCTCTTCCAAGCCAAAATAGGATAAAACATGATCTTTCTTTTATTTTAGAGAGGGGAATAATTATAAGATCAGAAGGGGAGGTTCTTACACCTGTACACCTCAAAAGCTAGAGGGAGGAATCTTACACATGCAACCACAACCTCACAATGAGAGAAAGAAGAGAGAGAGAGAGAGAGAAGGCAAAACTCAAGTGAGACAAATGGGATTGTGCCTTTTCATAGTCCATAAAATTTCTTATATACATGAGCTCATATTTACAATGCTTGGCTGGCCATTTACAAGTGGGTGCCTAAAACTAGTCTAAGTCCTAGTTTTACTAACTCTATGTACATCTTTTTCTCATGATCAGGCATTACACAAGCTGTAAGCTCGATCATTCCATGTCTCGTATACAATCAGCGCTTAGCGTGGTTACAAAAAGATAAATTACAAAGGGTGTAGCTACGCGAAAGGTCATTTTAACCGGAGTGGTTAACATACCCCTCCTGAATGTAGGTCCATTCTCAGAGCTGGCCAGATCTAGTGGTAATAGATCGAGTAGGTTATGACAAAATTACGACACGAGGTAGGAGCAGGAGAGGCTTGATGAAAGACCTTAGTAGTCCAAAAATGGATCTCCATCATGTCTTCGAAAGTTTGAAGGCACCAAGTAGCATCCACATGACATGCTCGTAATAGTCGAAGATCTACTTGAGAGTAGGCCCTTTTGTTGATGTCAAAAGAAAGACCTTGCATGCCTTCAAAGTAATGTTCCTAGTCTAGGAAGGACTCCATTAGTGTGATGATGAGATTGAAGAAGCAAATGATGGTGTCAATCACAGCTGGGTTGCGGACCTAGTCGGGCGACGGGGATGAATCCGTGGAAGTGCAGGACCATACTCTCTTCTGTGCATGGATTCTATGCAGATAGGGGTGCGAACCATAGGAAGTGGAATTTGAGTTTTTGGTTGTTTTGCTGCTCTTCATGTGAAAGACGTTCCAAGCCCACCGTTGTCCTTTGTGCCTGTGGCACATTACAGTAGGTCTCCTAGATTAAGGTTTTGGTGGCGAGGAATGGTCGCCTCTCTAGGCCGGTTGCTCGCCCATGAGATCAAACATTATGGGGCGAACAGCAGCAGCCGGTGGGCCGATGGTAGCCGCCTATAGGCTCACAGTGGGTGGTCAAGCCGCCATTGGTGATTCTTTGCCTTGAGGTACGAGCATAGGAAGTAGATGTCGAGGCAGTCGATGATGCGGGTTAGGGGTTCAGCCTAGAGTTGTCGGCCTATAGTCTGCTCAAACTCCATGTGGTCCAGGGGATTAGGCCAATTTAGAGGGTTAAGTGGAGGGTCTACCTCCTCATGCTTCGAAGGTGGCAGTGTAGCAGGATCTCCCCTTCCTCGAGGTTCAGTGTGGGGGGGTCGTTGAGGCAGTGATGGTGGGGGTGGAGGGGTTGTTGATGTTGAGGGTCCTGTGGGCAAGGCTGGTGTCGAGGATTAGTGGGGATCTAGCGGATGTGGAAGGCATGTCTCTAAATGTTGTGTGCATGCCTAACTGAAGGGATAAGAAAGGTGGTGAGGAGGGTGTGGGTGAGGGTGGTGGGTTGGGGTGGGGTGGGGTGGGGTGGGAAAATGGATGGGGGGGAGATGAAGATTGTGCATGAAAAAGGGGATGAGTAGAGGTGTTAGAGGGGGGTAGTGATGGTAGGGGTTGGTTACTGGGAGGTGCAGAGGATGAGCTGGGTGGTGATGGGGGAGGTGGGGGAGAAGAGGTTCATGGGGGGTGGAGCTGCAAGCTACCCTGCCCATCATAGCCCCCATCATTGTCATCCAGGGAAGGGCCAGCTTCAACAGCATCTGTAGGGCCGTGGGCATGAAAGAAGGTGACCGTAGCAACAACTTTGTCGGCTATGAATTCGAGTGGGAAGGCCATAGCTTCAATAGCATTTGTAGGGCCGTGGGCATGAAAGAAGGTGATCGTAGCAACAACTTTGTCGGCTATGAATTCGAGTGAGAAGGCCACATGTGCATTATTAAACTAGCAGATGCTTACTGCCATTACTTCGAGGTTTGCAAAACATCTTTGGTACAAAATCAACAAGCCTTCTAGGGTATAAGGGGGTAGATAGTCTCGTTGGAGAGAAAGATAAGAGTTTTTGTGTGACGAACCACCAGCCAACATCCCATAAGTAATGGAGTGCTCTCCCGGAGATCTGAGAGGGGTAGGGGTGGGGGCATAAGCCATCGCGGATGGACAGGTTGATGAATTCTGTTGGGTCAGAAGGGAATCCAAAACGTAAAAGCTAGCACTAGCCAGGTAAGGATAACTTGGAGAGGATGTTGGGGGAGATCATAAAAATCATGAGGGTGTTGGAAGGAAAGAAGGCCCCGTGGAAGAAGAAATGGGGAATGAGGGTTATGCTTTGAATGGGGAGCTTAGTGAGGAGGTAGGTAAAATTATGGTGGGAGAGGGGCTCATCGAGATAAAGATTATGTTGTAAGAGGTTTAAGCGAGCACTCCATAAAAGGAGGTTGATGAACTGATAGGATGTCTATGGGGGGAGAGATAAGAGTGCCAGCTCCGTGGTGTTGTCCATCAGGGCATCCACATTGTGGTCTAAAGTACTCGAGGAAGAGGGAGCTAAAGAGAATGTGGGGGAGGGGGAGAGCTTCAAACCCTAGCAAGCAAACACACACACACACAAGAGAGAGCAAGACACAAGAGAGAGATAGCTAGCTGAATTTTCTTCTATCTTCTTCTTCTCTACTCAACCAACATAACATAAAGATAAGAGTACACACTATATGGGTTAGTACTCAACTACTACAATCTGACTAAATGAGCTGGCGCTATAACTATGCCAATCTCTAGTAATCCAAAATGGCTGTCACATAGCCTATCATCCCACTGGCTGCATATCACCCATAATCTCACCAGCCATGCCAATGGTGTCGATGCGGAAGCTATCACCCAGGCGGGTCACCAATGTCTGCCGCGTAGCACTAGTTGAGCTCAATAACTCAACACTCCCCCTTAAGCTCAACTCCACACACCGCATATCCCACTGGCCGCATATCACCCATAATCTCACCAGCCATGCCAATGGTGTAGATGCGGAAGCTATCACCCAGGCAGGTCACCAATGTCTGCCGTGTAGCACTAGTCGAGCTCAATAACTCAACACTCCCCCTTAAGCTCAACTCCACACACTGCACTCCAAGTAAGCTCCTAAACCTGTGGAGCTTCTCTGTGCCCAATGCCTTCGTGAAGATGTCAACCACCTAATCCTCTGTGTGCTGACATATACTAGATCTACATATCTTGCTAGAACCTTCTCCCTCACAAAGTGATAATGCACCTCAATGTGCTTTGTTCTAGCATGATATATTGGCTTACTGGCCAACTGTATGCTACTCATGTTGTCACAATATATGACAACTGCCCTATCCACGGGCTCTCCCATGTCACCAAGTAGCTTCTGAAACTAAGCTACCTCACAAGCTGCCATAGCAGCACCCCTGTACTCTGCCTCTGTACTCGACAAGGAAATTGTTTGTTGCTTCTTACTGCTCCAACTCACAGCAGCACTCCCAAATGAGAACATAAAACCACTGGTAGATCTCCTGTCTGCAATACTACCAGCCCAATCAGCATCTGTGTACCCATGCAACTATATCTCTGTAGTACCAACCTCATACAAAAGTCCATAACAAATTATGGACTTTATGTACCTGAGGATCCATCTAGCTGCATCCAAGTGTGGCTTCCTAGGGGCCTACATACACTAACTCACAAGTCCAACCGCATAGCTCAAGTCTGGCAGCCTTGTAAAATGGTCATGTAAATCAAACTACCCACTATGTGCCTGTATGTAGTGGGGTCCTCCAAAAGCTCACATGTATCTGCCGAAAATCTGTGTTCTGCTCCAATGGCACTGAGATAGGCTTACAACCTGTCAAACCATACTTGGACAACATGTCCAAGCCATAGTGCCTCTGTAATAGCAAAATGCCATGAGAGGTGATCTCACCACCTCTATGCCCAAGAAATACTGTAGCTCATCCTAATCCTTCATCTCAAACTTCTGCTTCAAAAGCATCCTGACATCATGTATGTCTGCATCACTATCACTAGCAATAATTAAGTCATCCACATAGATGACTAATAGCATGATCCCTCTATCTTTCTTTTTCACATATAGTGAAAAATCTGCATTGGATATCTATAATCCAATGGTCACAAGATACTCCCTGATCTTGTTTGACCATGCTCTCGGTGCCTACTTCAAGCCATACAAGGCTTTACGTAACTTGCACACATAATCTAGATGTGCGTCACTCTCATAACCTGGTGGCTGCATCATGTACACTTCTTCTTGCAAGAAAGCATTCTTTACATCCATTTGATATGTAAAGACCAACCCTTCGGTGCAGCCATAGCAATGACATCTCTCATGGTTGCCATTCTTGCAACCGGGCTGAATGTCTCCTCATAGTCTATGCCATAAGTTTGTGCATAGCCCTTGGCAACCAATCTTGCCTTGTACCTGCTCACTGAACCATCAGCATTGTTCTTGACTTTATACACCCACTTACATCCAATTACCTTCTTTTCCTTAGGTAAAGGCACTAACTCCCATGTTGTATTTGCATCCAATGCTACCATCTCCTCATCCATGGCATCTTTCCATTTCTTATTTCCAATTGCCTGCTCAAAGCTAGTGGGCTTAACCTCCTATATTTCTTTTACTATGTAAGCATAATGATGGGCTGTATATCCATCATGTCTCAACCTGTCAACAGGCTATCTAACCCTCGTAGACCTGCGTACACCTAGATCACTGCCATGTTTTCTCAAAACGGCACTGGTTCTCCTTACACCAAGAGTAACCATGGATAGAATGCCAAGTTCCTCATTAAGGCTCTGCTCATAGCCACTAGAGTCACCATCCACATATGAGTGACCTGCTGACAGATCAGGCACAAAAGGTTGATCTACCTTTTCCTTCCCTTTCTGTGATACATGTGTACCTGCATCATTCCTCAATCTTTCTGACCATGGGCTAACATTGGATCCATTGCTCGAGAACTCCCCAGGTCCACTCAGCATGTGTGATTGTTGCTCTACATGTGGTGCAACATCAGCACTTCTTACATCTACATCTTCTGTTGCCTTCACTACTGGTACATACCAGCTACTCATCTCATCAAAGACAACATCTCTGCTTACTCGCATCTCCTGAGTGGTAGGGTTATAGCATCTATAACCTTCTTGTTCCATAGCATAACCAATGTAGATGCATTTCTCTGCCTTTGGATCCAACTTTGTTCTCACTTCATCAAGAACATGTACATATGCAATACACCCAAACACTTTCAAGTGAGACACGTCCGGTCTTATGCATGTAAATTTATGTTCAGGAGTCATACCATGAACAGCTATAGTGGGTGTCCTATTCATAATGTACACAGCAGTTGCTACTGCTTCTTCCTAAAAGAAATGTGGCATATTCTTTTTAGCCACCATCAAGGCATGTGCCACTTCTGCAATGTGCTTGTTTTTCCTTTTTGCAACACCAATCTGTTGTGGAGTGTACCTGCACATAAACTGCCTCTTAATTCCCTACTTTCTCAAGAAATCGCTGAACTCATTGGAGAAATATTCTCCCCCACCATCTGATCTTAGGCATTTTATATGCATGCCTTTTTTCTTCTCTCGACCAAGGCTTTAAATCTCTGAAATTGAGCAAACACCTCACTTTTCTCCTCATGAAATAAACCCACACTTTCCTAGTGTGGTCATCAATGAATGTAACATAGTACCTACAACCTGCAATTATTGGCAGTCTTGGTCGATCTCCATACATCTGAATGTATGACATCCAATGGCCTTGCACTGACATGATTTTCATGTGGGAAAGCATGTTTGGCTTGTTTACCAAGTTGGCATGCTTCACATACCTTATGCATATCATCAACCTTAAACTTTGTTGGCAAACCTGCAATAATATTTTGGGCCTGCAAAGACTTCAGTCATTGTACATTCACATGACCAATGCGCTTGTGCCATATGTCGATATCTGCAATGACACCTGTTCCATGTGCAAACATGGCTGCCTTTATCTCAGGCATGTTCACATCCAAAGTAAACACCATGCCATTTCTGTTACCCTTCGCAACCAAGCGACACTTATTTTTAAAGTATTCCACAAAATATCCTTGAGGATTAAACCTCACTTGTGCAGACCCTATTCAACCATCTGTCGAACAAAAACCAAGTTCTTTGTAATATTCAAAACATGAAGTACATCAGCCCCAAGTACTTCATTTTGCTATCCTGCATAGACCTGCATAGACAATGGCACTTTACCAACATGCGCAATGGGATACACAGTATCATCACACCTGTTTCTACATAACCTAGTTTTTCCATTTTTTTCATATCTCTAAACCAATCATCATGACTAGTCATGTGGTTAGAGGCGCCAGAATTTACATACCATATATCTTGAGATCCTTACACATCCCCTGTTTATGAAACTAAGTATGTACTGTATCACAAACAGCTGCTCACTTCTGTCATCATCTCCATGTTTGCTAGATGATGCATAGTTGCCATGCTACAACTTCCCACTTTTAATGTCATTCTGCTTTTTGTAGCAGTCCTTTGCCATGTCTCCTGGTTTTCCACAATAATAGCACTCTATACTATTTGCATTTTGATTTCTTTGCCAACCACCTCGGCCTCTTTGGCTCCCCCTGCCTCTAGACTGGCCTCTTCTACCTGTGTATGATTGCTGTTGTGAATCATTGCAGTTGTTGTCCAGAATTCTAATTTCCTTGTTGGCCACCACCTTGTCCTCAACAACAGCCTCTACCTCTACCTCTACCTAAATTAGAGTAGAAGGCATGTTCCGATGTGTTCTTGTTTTGTGAAGAAGAATCCTCACCTAAAGCCTTTTCTTCTATGATCAACATAGATATCAAGTCTCAAAAGTTGGGAATATTCTCCCTAACTGCAATGGAGGTCTTGAATGGCTTGTACTCTTTGCCAAGCCCATTCAGACGTACACTTACCAAATCATCATCCTTCACTGATATATTAATAGAGCCAAGGGATTCGATAATGCCCTTGATCTTTAAGGCATGTTCATTTATGGACATGCTTTTCGTTTCCACAGTATGCAACTACTAACAATCTGATTAATTCCGTCAGACATGTTTTCTCAAATAACCTACAAAACAGACAACTTCTGTATGCAACTACTGCTGCAGAGCAGCGGTACTTCAGCATAGCTTGTGTGTCACCAAATGTGACCAAAGTACATATACATACACCCAGTATCAACAATACATGTGCAAACCTTGTCTGCACTTTCAAAATGCACTGTTGCACTACTAGAGTAACCATATTCCAAGCAAAAATAGTTCTCTACCCCACAACTTCTAGAAAACTGTCGAAAATACCATGCAGTGACAAAATGGGACCCGTAACGCCCCCAAAACGTGGTTCTGCCTGAAAAAATGTGATCCAATATGACAATATACTTGCCTTGTAGCTCCACTCCTGTGAAGACAGCTCCTCAATCGGAGATGTGTAGCTCCCACAGCTACTGAGGGGGTGTTGTACCTAAACCAAGAAGGGGAAAGAGATGATGGTGCTCTTACCCGTGTAGTACCATTTTCTTCCTTACTTGCTCTTGCCTCTTGCTTGCCTCCTTAGCTCTCACACGAACCATGAATGAGCACATCTTCCAATTTGGAGAAGGGAACGGGTGTTTGCTCTAGGATGAGGAGAGAACGAGCGCGTTCACTTAGAAAACCGAGAAGGAAGAGCTAGGGGCTTTTATGAACATTTGGAATGGCCATGGCACACTTCGAATGGGTGTGGCACTTGTGTTTAGAAAGGAATGAAACTTGGAACGACCGGGGCATTCCAAAAGCTTAGAAGAGAATGGATATGGTAAACATGTACGACCATGTGGGTTTTGCATTGACCGCATGCCCAATTTGCTAAAATAAGGATTCGGTTTCCAATTAGGCGATGGCAAGGTGGTAGGTAACACTTCCTTGGATGCCAAATGATGGAATAAACTAGATTGTTGCAGAGAAGCTTGACAAGAACAACTTCCATGCTTGGAGGTTTAGATTGACAAATTTCTTGATGGGAAAAGGTTACTGGGATTACATTGATGGTGAACATGAGAAGGCACCAGAGATACCGGAGATTAATCCAACTACTACAGATGTAAAAGAATTCAAGGATCAGAATCAAGGAGCAAGGAAAATCATGTATTAGCTTTCTATCAGCATACACGACACTATGATTGGGCATATGCAGGAGGCATGGGATACCTTGGTGAAGCTGTATGAAACTAACACCAAGGCACAAAAGATTTAGTTGAAGAATGAGCTTCATACTATGAAGAAGAAAAATATGTCTGTGAATGATTATGCCTTGAAGATCAAGGGCATTGTGGAATCCCTTACATCAATTGGTGTTTATGTTGATGATGATGATGAGGTGAAAGTGTCTCTATGTGGTCTCGAGACACAATACAAGGCATTCAAGATGTCTATTCAAACTCAGGAGAACATTCCTAACTTCACAAATTTGGTGTGAATTGATGATCATTAAAGAGAAGAATTTGGGTGAAGATCAACAATCTTCACAAAACAAAAACAGTTCAGAGCAATAGGCCTTCTACAAAAGTGAAGGTAGAGGACAAGGTAGAGGTCGTGGACGTGGCCAAGGTGGTGGCCAAACAATACAAGGCATTCAAGATGTCTATTCAAACTCAGGAGAACATCCTAACTTCACAGATTTGGTGTGAATTGATGATCATTAAAGAGAAGAATTTGGGTGAAGATCAACAATCTTCACAAAACAAAAACAATTCAGAGCAACAGGCCTTCTACAAAAGTGAAGGTAGAGGACAAGGTAGAGGTCGTGGACGTGGCCAAGGTGGTGGCCAAACAGGTTATCAGAATTATGGTCAGCCAACAGTAGTCCCACGATTCGCAACAATAACACACAGGTGGAAGAGGCCAGTTTAGAGGCAGGGGGAGTCAAAGAGGTCGCGATAATTGGCAAAGGTAGCACAATGATACACGAGGCTATTTTTATTATGGTAAGCCTAGACATGTGCATGCAAATTGCTATAAGAAACATAGTGACATGCAAAATGGAAAAGAGTAGCTAAACAACTATGCATCCTCTAGAAGAAATAATGAGTATAATGAGAGGTTGTTTGTTATGCAACATGTGGTTAATGCTGTGTCTAGAAATGATGTAGCAGTATGTAAGGATGATGTATGGTATGTTGATTCAGATGCTTTGAACCACATGACAAGTCATGGCGAGTGGTTCAAGGAAATCAAGAGTCTTGAAAGACTAGCTTTTGTTGAAACAGGAGATGACATTGCACATCTGATTGCCCATGTTGGAGATGTGTCATTGTCTATGTAGGATGGTAAGATGAAGTACCTTGCAGATGAATATCATGTTCCAAACATTACAAAGAACCTGGTTTCTGTTGGCCAGATACTTGAGCAAGGTTTGCAGGTCCGGTTTAACCATGATGGGGCTGTTATGTAGAAGACTTTAAGGATAAGTGTAGGTTGGTTGTTGCAAACGAAAACAGAGTGGGTAGAATGTTTACATTGAATTTAAATATGCCTGAAGTGAGTGTTGTAATGTTTGCAAATGGTTCAGGAGTTGTTGGAGATATAGATATTTGGCATAAGAGAATTGGACATGTAAATGTGCAAAGAATGAAGTCTATGTAGACTAAAGAAATTGTGAGAGGGCTGCCTAAGTTTAAAGTTGAAGGTATGCAGAAAGCATGTGAAACATGTCAATTTGGAAAGCAAACAAAGCATGTATTTCCACATGGCAGAAATGTGAGTAGGAATGTACTAGATGTTGTGCATTCAAATGTATGGGGTCTTGCAAAGACTATGTCTGGGGGGCTGCAAGTACTACATAACATTCATTGATGAACCACACGAGGAAAGTGTGGTTGTATTTCATGAAGGAGAAGAGTGAAGTGTCCAGTCATTTTTAGAATTTCAGAGTGATGGGCTGAAAAAAAAACAAGAAAGCATGTGAAGTGTCTAAGGTAAGATGGAAGGTGAGAATGCTTCTCCAAATGCGTTCTCTGAATTCTTGTGAAAGAATGGCATTCAAAGACAATTTACATGTAGATACACTCCGCAACAAAATGGATTTGCTCAGCGAAAAAATAAGCACATTGCTTTTATAGCATGAGCATTGATGGTAGAGAAGAATATGCCACGTAGCTATTTGGTTGAGGTTGTGTCTATAGCAGTTTATATCATGAACAAGGCTCCTACTACAACCATACATGATGTAACGCCAGAGGAGAAGTTTACTAACAAGAAACCTAACTTGTCTCACTTAAAAGTTTTTGGATGTATTACATCTGTGCATGTGCCAAATGAGTTACGTACTAAGCTGGATCCAAAGGTAGAAAAATGTGTGTTTATTGGGTGTTCCCTTGAGCAAAAGGAATATAGATGCTATAATCCTCCTACATGTGAATTGAGGGTAAGTAGGGATGTTGTATTTGATGAGATGGTGTGCTGTTGAAAAAGATGTTGTTGGGACTAATGTAAGTGGAAAATGTGGTTGCACACAAAATTTTATTGGGACTAATGTAAGTGGAAATGTGGTTGCACACAGAATGCAAGTCAGCAATCACATTCATTGACTAGACTAGGAGAGTCCTCATCCAGCGGTTCTGTTGATAAACCATGGAGTGGCACGCTACATCATAATATTAGTCTTGGAAATGTTGTTGGTACATCACATAAAAGCAAAGAGAAAGTGGTTGAGCCCCTTGGTATGCCTGATATTTCTGCTGGGCATTCTCTTGTTGATGGAGATTCTAGTGGCTCAGAGATAAGCCTTGATGAGGAGCTTGGGATTCCAACCATGAGGACACCTAGTGTGAAGAAGGCTATGGAAGCCGTGAATGCAAAGTTCTGGAAGAGACGAAAACCCTGTGCAAAGGTTGACTTATGATGGTTATGTGGCACATCATTATGCTTATATGCCAAAAGTTGTGCAAGTTGTAGAACCCACATGTTTTGATGAGGCTATTGGAAATGTGTGTTGGGAGAAAGATACGGATGAGGAGATTGATGCATTGTATGGAAATGAGACTTGGGATTTGGTGCCATTACCTAAAGGCAAGAAAGCTATTGGCTGTAAGTGGGTGTATAAGGTGAAACATAATAGTGATGTTAGCATAAGCAGGTACAAGGCTAGATTGGTAGTCAAAGGATATGCGCAGACACATGGGATTGATTATGAGGAGACATTTGCCCCGATTGCAAAGATAGAAACTATGAGAGTTGTGATTGCGGTGGCTACAGCTAAATGCTGGTTTTTACATCAGATGGATGTACAAAATGTGTTCTTGCATGGCGACTTGCAAGAAGAAGCATATATGAATCAGCCACCTAGTTTTGAGGATACAGGTCACTCAGAGTATGTACGTAAGCTTCGTAAGGCTTTGTATGGGCTGAAGTAAGCTCCATGAGCATGGCATGAAAAGATTGTTGAGCATCTTGTCACTATTGATTTTCATATGGCAGATGCAGATCACTCTTTGTATGTGCGCAAGAGTGATAAGGGTATGTTAGTATACACTCAATGCCCGCCTCTCAGCAGGGATCTCACTTTGATGTATAATGCACATTTGTTAGGCCCCCATTTTATGAGGAGTAGCCATGGTGCATATGTCTTTAATGGGAACCCCGGCTTAGACGTCGATGGGGTCATTATTGTGACCATTGATGATGGTTAGGAGATGGTCAGTGGTACGAGTGTTAGGGGGCTAGCACCCCCCCTAGGGGTTCGGGGAGGCAAGAGCCCCCAAGGCAGCGACGGTATGAGGAATATTCCCATGGATACTAGGTCCATCATTAGTGGATGGGCCGCGTTCTTGATACACGAGCGGTGACCGTGTCTATGCAGTGTAACCACCCTCGTTATATATGCATCTACCACACCGCCTATATATGGACATGGTTGCCATGAGCTAAGGCATCCAATGCTTGTGAGTATCCACCCCCTTCTACACCTCGTACATACTCCATCCAAAGTCTCTCTAGATCGCCATCTAAGCTCTACTTGAGAGCGCACGGGTGGAAAGCACCATCACTTGTACCTCTTTGGTACAAGTCTCTTTGGTACAATCAAAATTTTAAATTCTCTCCATTGTGTATCTATTGCATTAGCTATTGTGCTTTGTCTTGCCATCTCTTTTTGTTGTGCCATATTCGTATATGGTATCAGATCTTAGGTGCTCTTGCAGGAATAGTGCATAAAGTTTAGTCTTTCTTTGCGTCGTAGAACCCTAGGAGTGATGGCTTCTACCTTTGCTACTACTGCTACACCAGTTTTGCGCATTCATCCAACTGCCTTCACGGAAGGCAAGCTTGATGGGACAAACTCTACTCTTTGGAGATTCAAAATCAATGCCATTCTAGACTCATATGAGCTCCTAGAAACTGTTCTAGGAATGGATGCAGAACCAGTGCTTGGGGGGTGCACCTCAAAAAATGTAAGTCTACCACGTGCGATCATTAGGTGGGGTTTTTTTAATCCAAAATATTGGGTAAATTTACAGAAATACAATTACAAGAGGGGTATTTTAATTGTACTTTGGAAAAAAACCCGTAAGTCTATAAAGAAAAAGGGGTAGTTTTATCAGCTCAAAATTCACAGATAAGGGGTTTTTTTAATACCCCTTGAACGCACGTCGTAGGAGGGGCTTCCATATAGTGCACCCCCCGAGAACTAGTGAGAAGTACAGACCCCAACAACCCTACAAACATGCTTTCGCTTTGCCAGATGCTACACTTATTTGGGCATGGAGAAGGCACAATGATGACGCACTTTGTGCCATTATCACCAGCGTAAGTGATTCTATTCTCACTCTGATTCAACATACTACTACCAAGGCTACAGAGGCTTGGATCATACTGAGAAATCAGTATGAGACTTGCAATCAGACCAGGATTTTGAACCTGGAGAATCAGCTTGTTGTGTTGGAAAGTTTGCTGAAGGAGAAGCTGTTGAAGCATTTATCTCGCGGATCAAAAATCTGTGAGATCAAATGGCTGTTGTAGGGATTACACACACTAGTAAGGAGTTGGCCCGGAGGTGCATCCGAATTCTTTCACATAAGTATGATGGCGTGGCTACATCACTAAACACTCAGGTTAGAGTACCATCGGTATCGTTTGAAGAATTTAGTGCTATGCATGACATCTTCTGATGAGAAGAAGAAGAAGCCAAAGAAGAAGAAGTTTCAAGGGAGCTGTTATTACTATGACAAGAAGGGTCACAATATCAAAGACTGTAGAAAGAAGCAAGCTGATGAGAAGAATGGCACCTTGAAATCTTAATGGAAGGGAAAGGAGTCAGTCAACAATGTCAAGATTGAGCTTAAACTTTGGGTTGCCACCATTGACGAGGTATGTTCATCTTCTCAGGCTCCAGTTGATGATTCATGGATTTTGGATAGTGGAGCATCCCGACACATGACCAGTAAGAAGGGCTGGTAGTTCCTGGAAGCCTCTACAAGAACCCATCAGTGTTGTTGTTGGGAATAATGCTAAATGTCCAGCCGAAGGGTCTAGAACCATATCTTTTATGGCAGCTACAGGTGAAGAGAAGAAGCTATCAAATGGGCTCTGTACACCCCAGATAAAGAGAAATCTATTATCAGTGCTACAATGATAGATCGTGGGCTTGAAGTATGCTTCAAGAAAACTGAAGCAAAAGTTCTAGATGATGTTGGCAAGGTAGTCAGCAAAGGAGTAAGTCGCAGTATCTACAGCAGATAAGAGCACAAGCAAGCTTTGGCACAAGCGATTTGAAAAATACAAAGCTAGGTTGGTTGCACAAGGATTTGCACAGGTAGAAGGTTTTGACTTTGATGAAACCTTTGCTCCCGGCCGCAACCTGTATGACAACTATCAGGGGCGGTACTTGCCTTGGCTGCTCACAAAAAGTGGCTAGTCTTTCACATGGATGTCAAATCAGCATTTCTAAACAGCCATCTCAACGAGGAGGTATATGTAGCTCAACCACTACGTATATGTAGCTCAACCACTAGGTTTTGAGATGCCCAGATCAGAAAACAAAGTTTACAAGCTGAAGAAGGCATTGTACAGGCTAAAACAGGCCCTAAGGGCATGGTATCACAAGATAGACCAATTTTTCAAAAAGATTGGGTTTATAAGAAGTGCTTCTGATGCTAACTTGTCTATTCTAAAAATTCATGGAAAGATTGTTTTGGTTGTCTTGTATGTAGATGACTTAAACATTTTAGGTGATAATGAAGAGATGATCTAGAAGACAATGGATATGCTAAGCCATGAGTTTGAGATTGCAGACTTGGTGGGTCTTATGAATTTCTGTTTGGGGATTGAGGTCTGGAAAAATCTTCATTTCATAGAAAGTGTATACTTGGGAGATTCTCAAAGCATTTGGGATGACAAACTGCAAGCCTGAGTCTACACTAATGGAATTGAACATGAAGCTTTTCACACAGGATTCTTCATCCCTTGTGTTGACATTAGGAAGTACAGGAAGTTGGTGGGGAGTTTGATATTTCTTACTAACACTAGACCTGATATCAGCTTCACAGTTGGTGTGTTGAGCAGGTTTTCCAACAAGCCACGAGAGAGTCATTGGAAGGAAGGGATGAGGATACTTAGGTACATTAGAGGTACTCTTGAGTATGGCATCACTTACAGCATGGGTGACACTCTGACAGGTTATTGTTGTGACTTAGATTGGGCAGGAGATTGTGATTGTAGAAAATCAGTTTCTAGATATTGTTTTTTGCTTGGTTGCGGTGCTTTCTCTTGGACCAGCAAAAAGCAGTGTACAGTGGCACTTCCTTCCACAGAGGCTAAGTATAAGGCAGGTTGCTTTGCTTTGCTACATGTGAGGTAGTATGGCTGAGGAGAATCTTGGTTGACATGAGAGTTCAGATCAGGGAGGTTACAGTCTTGTGGAACGACAATCAGAGTTGCATGGCTATCTCCAAGAACCCTGTGTTTCATGAAGCACATTGAGATTCAGTATCATTATGTGCGGGAGATGATAGAGGATGAGATAGTGGAGTTGGAGTATTGCTCTAGAGAGAAAAACTGCGCTGACATCTTCACCAAGGCTCTTGGGAAGGACTAGCTCATTTGGCATCTTCATCGACCTTGGAGTTGGGCCAGAAATCTAGTTCATCTTTGGGTCGACATTGAGGGTGGGTGTTAGTATACACTCAGTGCCCGCCTCTCAGCATGTATCTCACTTTGATGTATAATGCATATTTGTTAGGTCCCCGTTATGAGGAGTAGCCATGGTGCATATGTCTTTAGTGGTGGGAACCCCAATTTAGATGTCGATGGGGTCATTATTGTGACCATTAGGAACTCAATGGAGTCTTTTTGGGCCCTTTAATTTGCCATGAGGTTATGGAAACGTTTAACTTTTTGACAAATAGGAGCCCGCCATGTAAGCAAAAACCAATGGTTTGTAAGAGAGGTGTAAGAGTGGTCAAAGGGTGCACTTTTTCCCCCAAAAAGGGGAGGGGGCAATTTTACAATTTTCGGACCTCCATAACTTCTACATACAAGCTCCAATTTGAGCGGAGATTACAGATCCGTGATCTACGCATCAAGAGCTTTCCATAGATATGTTACATGATATGATTTTATCCGCTAGATTTCAAATTCCATTTTCCCCCCAAAATTCAAATTCGAATAAAGTAGCCGTTTTGAAGCTTCTAATTAGAAAACGTTTCTTCTTAAGAGAAAAGGTTTGACTCCCTTAAACTGCCAAATAAAAGGGCCCAAGAAGACTCCATTGAGTTCCTAATGCCATTGATGATGGTTAGGAGATGGTCAGGGGTACGAGCATTAGGGGGCCTAGCAGCCCCCTTGTCGAGGGTTCGGCGGGGGGGGGGAGGGTATTAAGAGACTAAGGTTATGTAGAAGGGTGAGAGAAGGGTGTGAGTGTGAATGGACTTGAGGTCCACTTGTTCACCTATTTAAAGGTGAGGCCATGTGGCATTTTGTATGTGAGCAAGGCCTAGTTGTATGTATAAGCAACTTAATAAGCAAGAGAAGGGTGTGAGTGTGAATGGACTTGAGGTCCACTTGTTCACCTATTTAAAGGTGAGAACATGAGGCATTTTGTATGTGAGCAAGGCCTAGTTGTATGTATAAACAACTTAATAAGCAAGAGTTTGTTCTTGTACTTTTTGATTCTCTTCTCTCCACACACTTGATCTAGCATGAGCACCACGTTTTCTCAACATGGTATCTAGAGCTTAGGTGATTTGAACCACTTGTGGTGTAGAATAGGTCAAAAATATCTATTTTTTCTTATCTTTTCATGTGTGGAGCTCAACCCTCTTCCATTGGAGGCCTTCTAGCACCGGTAGAGGCAATATCTCTCTGAGATTCCAACTAGGGAAGTGTAGAGGGCTCGTGGGCGCATCAATTTGTATGACCAATTGCTTGGATTGGTGCTTCTTCGCGATGCCATTGTCTTTGCAGCAGCCCAGCGCCTGTTTTTGCTTCCTGCGCTGGTTGTACAGAGATGCTATGCATGTGGGCCACAATAAGCCAAGCCACCTTAGGGCTTTGACAGCCCATTGAGTGGAGGTACTACAGCTCTAATTTGAGCTCTGATGGCACCCTGACGCTACGGCAATCAGAAGAAAACCAGTTGCCTCTCTCTTTTCCCCTCAAGCTTCTATTAAAGCTTCATGTTTGGTGACTTTTTCTTGCTCATATCATCACCCCCTTTGCTCTAATCAATCAAGTGATGAAGTAAATGTTTGTTGTTGAGATTTCTCTTGGTTTTGAAGAGATTCCAATCACATGAGATATTCATAAATCTCATGCTCATCAAGCTTCAACATCAACAACTTTCAAGCTTTCAAAGCTTTCAAAGTGTGCTTTTAAGCACTAATTGTATTGTTTAACACTAATTAATCTATTAATCCAGCAAAGGGAGGTTATTTTAAAGTGTTCTTAAACACTAATAGTGTTATTAAACACTAATGGTGAGTTAATCACCAAAATAAAGTGTTATTTCACACTAGAAATATGCTTTTTAGCACTAATTGTGTTTTATACACACTAATGATGATATTAATCATCAACCAAAGTGTTGCTTAACACTAAGGTGGTTTTAACCATCAAAGGAGGAGGTCATCTACATTAAGAAGGCTCTTTTTCATCAACATGGAGGTCGGGCACACACCATAAGTGCCACATTCAAGTCTTCATCGTCAAACCGTTTCCTCCAAAGAGAAATAGTACAACCATGAACCAGTTGTCTTCACCTCATGAGTCAGAGAGTTTGAAGGATTCTGGTATTTTTCATCATCAAACTCAAATTTTTGAGTGTTTTTAAACTTGAACACATGTACACTAAGTGTTCATCTTCAATGTTGTTGTGTATTACCCTTGATGCCCTTGTTTGTAAGAGGCATAGGCATGCCATAAGCCATATGTTCTCGTTTCCCAAGCCCAAGGCATTTCATTCTGCCACATATTCTATATTTTCATCGTATAAGATGAGTTATAAGGTTGAGCATAGAATCCCTAAATGCTCTATCTTGTTGTTTGTCATGATTGTAAGCATCTTTTGGCATTGTTTTTGTAAGAGGCATTGGCAACATTATGAGCCATTTCCTCTCCTTCTTGAGCCAAAGATGATAAACCTTATTTGTTTGAGTATATACCTCAACCACTTACTCACTCTCATTAACCTTGTAACTTCAAACCCTAATGGGTATCATGTAACTAACATGCACAAAAGTTGTAATTGTGGAGTAGACACTGCCCTTGACCAATGCATAAGGCAAGTGGTAAGACCCTCTCTTTCCCTTTCCCATTTAAATCTACCTCATTACCCATGGAGGAGATATGGTATTCAAGGGAGCATCAAGAATGTTGGAGGACCATCTAAATGCAAACCACTTAAGCAAGGGTGGCAGCCTTGTCATGATCATTGTGTGAGAATGGTCAAGGTGGAAAGCGTATGGTGGAAGCAATGGCATGTACGTCTAAACCATGTCATCTACAAGAAGTCAAGCAAACACAAAGAGTGGGGTGCACCATCATCGAGGTGTACATCTTCATCGACAATAAATAAAGACTTAGATGGCAACAATGAATTAGCCTCTAAGGCTCTAGGAACACATTTGTAAATCCTAGATACCACCTATTCCATCCTTCCATAGTTGGTATTGAGGGGGGTATTAAGAGATTAAGGTTATGTAGAAGGGTGAGAGAAGGGTGTGAGTGTGAATGGACTTGAGGTCCACTTGTTCACCTATTTAAAGGTGAGGCCATGAGGCATTTTGTATGTGAGCAAGGCCTAGTTGTATGTATAAGCAACTTAATAAGCAAGAGAAGGGTGTGAGTGTGAATGGACTTGAGGTCCACTTGTTCACCTATTTAAAGGTGAGGCCATGAGGCATTTTGTATATGAGCAAGGCCTAGTTGTATGTATAAACAACTTAATAAGCAAGAGTTTGTTCTTGTACTTTTTGAGTCTCTTCTCTCCACACACTTGATCTAGCATGAGCACCACGTTTTCTCAACAAGGGGGGTGTGGCTCGAGGCGATAGTATGAGGAATATTCCCTCAGATACTAGGTCCATCATTAGTGGGCGGTGGTCGGTGTGGTCGGTGGGCCGCGTTCTTGTTGATACACAGGCGGTGACCATGTCTATGCAGTGTAACCGCCCTCGTTGTATATGCGTCTACCACACCGCCTACAATTCTATATATGGGCATGGTTGCCATGAGCTAAGGCATCCAATTCTTGTGAGTATCCAGCCCCTTCTATACCTCGTACACATACTCCATCCAGAGTCTGTCTAGATCGCCATCTAAGCTCTACTTGAGAGCGCACGGGTGGACAACACCATCACTTGTACCTCTTTGGTATAATCAAAATTTTAAAGTCTCTCCATTGTGTATCTATTGCATTGTCTATTGTGCTTTGTCTTGCTATCTCTTTCCATTGTGCCATATTCTTATATGGTATTATGATCATCACCATATAAGTACATGATCTTATTGTTGGGGGTGACAACTTGGATGAGATTGAGCATGTGAAAAGTCTTCTCAAAAGGAAGTTTGAGATGAAGGATTTGGGACATCTGCAATACTTTTTGGGAATTGAGGTTGTTCGCACACCTGAGGGTATTTGGTTGTCACAGAGACAGTATGTATTGGACATGTTGTCCAAGTATGGGATGGCTGATTGTAAGTCAATCTCGGTGCCATTAGATCAAAATGGCAAGCTTAGTGCAGATGCAGGTTATGTGTTGGTGGAGGATCCCACTATGTACAAGAAGTTTGTGGGGAGTTTGATCTATGTTACGATAAGCAGGCCAGATTTGAGTTACACTGTTGGCTTAGAGAGCTAGTTTATGCAAGTTCCGTGCACAAACCACATCTTGACAATGTGTGATGCACACTTCAGCATTTTAGGGCCATTGTTGGCTTAGAGAGCTAGTTTATGCAGGTTTCACATTTTGACAATGTGTGACGTACACTTCAGTATTTTAGGGCCACTGTTGATTATACATTGTTTTCCTGCAGCACGTGTACCATTGGAGCTATATGGGTACAGAGATGCAGATTGGGCAGGTAGCATCTCAGACAGGAGATCTACCACTGGATTTATGTTTTCATTGGGGAGTGCTATTGTGACATGGAGCAGCAAGAAGCAGCCCATAGCTAGAGCTATATGGGTACACAGATGCAGATTGGGCAGGTAGCATCTCAGTCAGGAGATCTACCAGTGGATTTATGTTTTCATTGGGGAGTGCTGTTGTGACATGGAGCAGCAAGAAGTAGCCCACAGTTGCCTTATGGAGTACAGAGGAGCTGCGGTGGCAGCATGTGAGGTAGCTTGGTTAAGCAAGCTACTTACTAATTCGGGGTTGCATGTGGAGAGAAAGGGTGTCATATATTATGATAATCTTAGCAGTATACAATTGGCTAGGAACCCAGTTTTCCATGCGCAGACAAAACACATTGAGGTACATTACCACTTCATCAGGGACACTTCATCAGGGAGGAGAGAGTCTTGGCAGAGCAGGTGACATCAACTTGGCCTAGTCAGCACACAGGATCAGGTTGCTGCCATCTTCATGAAGGCCTAGGGAGCTGAGAAGCTTCGTAAATTTTGAGATATGCTTGGAGTTCATGAGCTGGAGTTGAGCTTGAGGGAAAGTGTTGAGATGTCAAGCTCAACATGAGCTAACACTCACGAGGCGCCTGCATGACCGTTCAACATTTACATCACTAGTGGGTTTGGTAACTGGCACCGACATATCTTCATCAGAGATTCTACAGCTGGACTACACCGACTAGTCCATACCCACCCACTCTACTTAGCATGTTCACATTATGGGCCGCTTGTATATACTCTATTATGTGTGTTAGTCACTTTATCTTCTTTGTAGACCTCTTTTGTTGTGTGAAGAAGAAGAAAAATTTTCAGCCTCTCACCTTGTGTGTTCTCTTCTAGGGTTTGTGTGAGTGTGTGTGTGCTTGTTGCAAGGAGCTCAAGCTCTCTTCTCCCCTGCATCTTTTCAACCCACACTCCCCTCACCACCTTTCTTATCCCTTCAGTTAGGCATGCACACAGCATTCAACATCATCCGCTAAACCCCCACCAATCCTTGACGCTGTCGTGCCATGGCACGTCTATGATATGAAACCGTGCATGTGAGGCCGTCAAATACACATCCAGATGCATGGGTTAAGTGCCATGATGAGTCATTATATGATGCCATGTACATATGTTCATATTGTATATGAGGTTCAATAAGACAAGTTGAGGCTGAGTCAGATTTAGGAGTTTTTTGTATATGAGTATGGAGGATGATGTTTTTGCTGTTACTCAGAGTTCATGGGCAAGTTAGAAGCATCCAGATATATATGATGGCATGAGGGCATACCAATGCACAAAGGAATGCATTTATAAAGGCATGAAGAAATACATGAATGGGCAATTGGGGATTCTATAAATCACATTGGCCGATATGATGACTTATAAATTATGAAGGTATCACAGTGCCGAAGAGCTCATTGAATGTTTGGGAAATGTGGGGATAGAAAACTGCACTTGGACTTCATGGATCATCATGTAGAAGCATAAGTATCTTACGTGTATCCAATGCAGAGAGTGAAGACTTAAAACATGATGCTAATATCTTGGGAGTCTTGTGGTTAAGGCTTGCTACCTTAATGCTAAGGTTATGTTTAATAACCTTAGTGTTAAGGATAACAAAGCGTTGGGTGACTTCTAGAAAAAGGCGCAGCTTTTCCTTATGGCAGGGACAGCTGGCAGAACGTGGAGGGGGGGCCGCCGAAATCGCCGTGGGAAAGAGAAAACGCGCCGGAGCTTCACGGCGGAAACCAGTGTGGGAAAATTAATATACAGCGTCGAAGTTCAGCATCGAACCTACCAGAGATTTGGATCTTTTGAATATATATACTGTATATGCTTTGTAGGTGCTAGAATTAGAGAATAATTCTAGTACTATATGATGATACAAATCTGGGAAAAATCTACTTTGGAAGGACAATACACAGCGAAGCTGCTTGCGATTTACCACCTTCGAATATCCGGCGCATAGCTTGTGGTTGGTGATGTAAATAAAGAGAAGCACGTTTTCAAATCGCCAGCTAAGTGTTTGTTTGCTTATTTCCCTTAAATAAAATATTCTCACTATACATGAATGGAGAAAATCAAATATTAGATACACCAAAAAGAAATTGGAATTGAATAGAGAGAGCATGGGAAAAAGGCTAAGGAATTTGGAGCTCGGTGATTGGTGAAAAATGCATTGAAGCTGAGGGAAATTTGCCATACCTTCGTCTCATATGGATTTTGAAAATTATGAGTATGTGAAAGCTATGCCAAATGCAATTTTTGCTTGTGAGATGTTAGGATATTAAGGCAGGTTTTCAGGTGACAAAGGACATCTCGAAATAATGGTTTTGAGGGCACTGGATGTAACACATGTATATTGGAAAAATTAGAAAGCTTTATCATGCCCACATGTGAATGGTTCAAAAGGATTTCATGCAATTCTGTGCAATCATCTGAATGAATTCAAGGATGTATTGAGGGAAGTGGACACATGTATTTGTCATTGAAAACAATGATGTTCAATACTCCTTGGGAAATCTTGTACGTGAAATTCCTTGTTGGATTTGACATTCACTCTCACAGCTAGAAGTTTCGTACTTTCCTGGCTGTACCGCACACTTCACGACAACTTTGGTGAACCCGACGTGAAGCTGCTGGGGTGAGAGTGTAGTGAAACATACAGGGAAGCTATGGCTGAGAATTCTGAGGGCCAGGGGGTTCATTTTGACCCTGGAGTTATGCAGATGTTCCAAATGTTTTCCATGTACATGCAACAGCAACAAGCTGCTGAGAGGGGACAGATTTCCATGACCAAAGCCTTACAATCAATTGTGAAAAAGGTAGATCAATTTGATGGGAAGGACATTACAAAGTATCTGCGCAATTATATAAAGGAGATGGAGCTAAATAGGGTGACCGAGGAGGATATGGTTCGAAGTTTCGAGTTGGTATGCGTTCCTGAAATAAGAGAGCGCATAAAAGGATTGCAGACAGCACAAGGTGGCAGAAATTGGGAAGAATTCAAACTTGCTTTAAAAGATGAATACTTCATGGAGGATTCTGAGCGAGTGACCAAACGAACTTTTTTGGAATGGGTCACAAAACCTAAAATGGGAATTTCTGCCACAGAATTGCTAAGGGAGTTTGAGAAGCGTTATGCCCAGTTGTCAAGAATAGAGCGTGCAACTTTAGACAGAGAAAAGACAGAGCTCTTCTTGCAGGCAGCTGGGAAAGATCTCCAGGAGACATTGGAAATCCTCCTTGAGGATAAAAATACAGAGCAAGGATTAAAGAGTGATTGGAATGATGTTGAGGATGCAGTCACTATGTTAGCAAAGCGGCAGCGGAGGAGGGATAAAATGGTGATGGGATCTGCAACCCCCATAGCTGCTGTTACCCCTGAGAGTTTATCCAAGCCAGCTGCCACAATTCCTAAGATAGATGGGCCGATGGATGAGCTTATCAAGGGTATGCGTGATTTAAAATTAAAGATGTCCAGGATCGAAGAAAAAGGTCTACCATTGGGGCAGGCTTCTATGCAAAGGCCTCAAATCAAAGAAGGGTTTACATATAGATGCATATGGTGTGATGACCCAGAGCATGCAAAGAAGGATTGTACCAGCTATAAAGAAGCTCTTAAGAATCAACTTGTGTTCTTCAAAGATGGGAAAATCCATCTTACAGAGACTGGTCTTCCGCTGAGTACAAACTTTGGGAAAGGAGGGATGAAAAAGCTGGTAGAGGATATGGTTGCTAGTCATGCCATTTCTATGATCGAAGCAGCAACCTATGGATTAAAGGTTGGTCAACAAAAGCAGGGATTTGAGAATGATGAGGATTATGAGAATGAGAATTTTTGGCCGTCAACAATGGAATTAATTGCATCAAGGAAAGTGTCAAAGCAAGCTTTGCATGAGGCAGGTGATTGTATACGCCTTGAGACTGGCTGGGAGGAGCCTGTGGATTCTTTATCCATTCATGCCTATATTGCCAAATGCCAAAATAATGAGGCACAGGTAGAGGAGAAACGTAAAAGGGAAAATGAGGAAGGAGGGCCATCAAAAAGAGTTACACGTGGAAGTGAAAAGAAGGATCCTGGGCCATCACATATGCCTCCACAGCAAAGCAGACCTCCACATGATGTTTCAATGGAAGAAGTGCCAGTTAAAATGAAGGAGAAGGGTAAAGGAAAAAGTCCACTCTACAAGCTTCAATCTGATATTGAAGTTGCAACAGATCTCAAAAAGGTGCTTGAAGAGAGAATTCTAAACAGCAGGGTGGAATTCACACTAGGGGAAGTCTTGGGGATTGCAAAGAAAGAATTTCATGATGAGATAATTGATATTATACGAAGAAAAAGGCAGTCCATAATTGAATCTATTCCATCACAAGGGGAAGCAAGCACTTCTAAGACTCATGGTGTACAGGTACAGAAAAAGGAAGAGAGAGAAAATGTGGTGGAATGTAATCACTCTGCTGATGGGGCACGACAAGTGCGTTTTGTGGAAGAGGATGACGAAAAAGAAGTTCTTACAAAAAGTCATTACTCCAGGAGCCATTGGGCAAGAGCCACCACTGAAACCCTTGTCAAGATAGGTGATTTGGAAGAGCCATATGTCGCTCTAATTGATCATGGGTCTGAAATAAATCTTATGGCTAAAAATCTCTACAACAAATGTAAGTGGCCAATGGATGTGGATCATGGGTGGATGATTAAAGCAGCTAATAATTCATCTGGAGAGCTTTATGCAGCATGTCCAAATGTAAGGGTAACTATAGGGGATGTGAAGGATGATCAGAATTTCTTTGTTCAGGAGATGTCATCGTATCCCCTCATTCTTGGGCAACCCTACATTACAGCTGTAAGGATGGAAACAAAGGTTTTGGATGATGGTTCAGCCTATGCAAGAATAAGGAGTAAAGATGGCAAAAAAGCTGTTCAGTTTTTGACAGTTTGCATTAATCATGAAAGGAATCGTGAATCTCTTCGGGCACAGTCACTCCCAAAGATAAACAGAGAGTTTATGAATTACAGGGAGATGAGGGATTTTGGCCAGGTGCCATTGTAAAGCGGGATTCCAATGGTACAAGGGGAGATGAGTTCTCGCAGGACTCAATCAATGTAAATAGTTTTTCAGTAAATTTTCAGGGATTCTCCAGCTATGGGTCACTAGTTTTTGTAAAAAGCAAGGATTTAAAGCATGGCATGCAAAAACATATACAAAATGAACAAAAAGGTTTTGAGCAGTGTGGTCTTTTGGAGAAGAATGAATTTATTTCAGGGGTGCTTGATGAGGTGTCATTTGTAGATACTATGGATGTGCTTTTTGATATGAGAAGAGCATGCTTACAGGGTGGAAATGAAATGATAAAGGTGTCATCTGTGGAGATGTATGATATAATCCAGGAATTTGAGGGGGTGGAATGTAAAAACATGAATTGTGAGATGGATGCTCATGTTGATACAAAGTACAAAACGGTTGCAAAAAAGGTGAAGCCAGTTGCCTTGCCCTTGCCACCAGGAAGCAAGGAGAAGATAGATGAAGCTTCTATGCAGCCAAATCTTAGAGATCCTAAGAAAATTGGGCATAAATTTACTCAAGAAACTCTGAAAGAGCTGAAGATTGGTGAGGGGGATTTTCTGTTGCCAGTTGAAAGGGAATGCTTTGAGGAGATGCTTGTAAAACATGGGAAAGCTTTTGCCTTTCAGCCGCATGAGATTGGTTGTGTTGATCCAAGTGTAACAGCACCAATGGTGATCTTTACTGTTCCACATGTGCCCTGGAACCTGCGGCCAATTCCAGTACCAAAGGCTCTCTTGCCAAAGTTGATGGAATTATTAAAGGAAAAGATCAAGATGGGAATCTTGGAGCCTTCATGTGCCCCATATTCCAACAGATGGTTTACTGTACCAAAGAAAAATGGGACATTGCGCTTTATTCAAGATATGCAACCTGTAAACAAAGTCACAATCAGGAATGTGGGAGCAGGTCCAATTGTGGATGAGTTTGCAGAAGCATTTGCAGGGAAAGCTATATACTCTATGGGTGATCTGTATTCGGGATATGATCAGTTCCAGCTGGATATACAAAGCAGGGACTTGACCACAATGAGAACTCCTTTGGGATTAGTAAGGATGTGTACCTTACCACAGGGAGCCACTAACTCAGTGGCACATATGATGAATGGAATGAATAAAGTCTTACGAGACTTCATACCACAGAAAACTATGCCATTTTTGGATGATGTGCCAATAAAGGGCTGTGATGAGAAAGACAAAGATGAGAATTTGGATTCAAAAGGGTGCCGCAAGTTTGTGGCAGATCATATAAAGGATTGTGACATGATTCTATCCAGGCTTGAAGAAGTGAATCTTACTTTATCTGGGCAAAAATCGGTGTTTGGGGTTGGTGAAGTGCTAATAGTGGGACATCTTTGTAGTACTAGTGGACGCCGTCCTTGTCCAGCCAAGATAGATGCAATACAAAGAATGAAGGAAATATGCATTAATGTTACAGAGCTGAGGAGATTTCTTGGAGCATGCGTCTTTTATGTTATTTGGATCCCACATTATGCACATGTAGCAGATCCTCTTTATCAGCTTTTGAGGAAAAATCAAAAATTTTTGTGGAGTGCAGTACATATTAAAGCTATGCGGAAGCTGAAATATTTGCTCCAATCATCACCCATTTTGAGAAAGGCAGATTATGAGTGTGGCAGGCCTGTGATTGTTACAGTTGATACTAGTCCTACTGGGATTGGATGGGCAGTAGGGCAAGATGATGAGGATGATCATAGGTATGTAATTAGATTTGGAGCAAAGGTATTAAGCTTTCGGCAGCGAAAGTATCCACAGATTAAGAGAGAATTATGGGGGATAGTCACTGCTCTAAAATGTGAAAAAGAATATCTTATTGGGGCATCTGTACTTGTGGAGACTGATTGCTTGCCACTTCTTGGGATGATAACAAGTTGTACCACTCCAGATATTGCTATGCTTAGGTGGATTGCTTATATCAAGTCACTAAATCCTGAGTTTGAGCATATTGCGGGAAAAGATAACCCAGTTGCAGATATGCTATCAAGAGCCAGGTATGAAGATGAGGAAGAGATGGTTAGTGACATTGATGATGTGGGTACAAAGTTCTATACTACAGCATATGCAAAGGGGGATCATATTTGCCTATCAAATGCACTTGAGTCTTTTATTGAGGAAATATATGAAGGGGATTGGTTGCTTATTGGTCAATATTTGAGCACTCTGACAAGGCAAGAGAATTGGTCTGACTCAGAATTTAAGAGGATCCGCAGAAAGGCATATGGTTACTTTCTAAAGGATGGGTATCTCTGGAAACATCCTAAACAGAGGAATGCTATGCCACAGAGAGTCATATGTGATAAAGAGACTCAAGGGAAGCTTGTGAAAGAGTTCCATGAGAGTCTCTGGGCTGGGCATAGAAGTGTGTGGGCCACTTATACCAAAATAAAGGAAAAATATTGGTGGAGAGGAATGTACAAGGATATTTCCCAATATGTGGAAACATGCATGGTATGCCAAATGTACTCAAATGTGAGGCATCGTGATGGCTTGCAACCAACCTACCCACCTGCCATGCACTACAAATGGGTAGTGGATCTAGTTACAATGCCTTTGGGAATTTGGCAGATGCGGTATATAGCACTTGCAAGAGAAGATTTGACAAATCAGGTAGAAGGGCGTGCCCTTAGAACAAAGAGTACGGAAACAGTATGCAAATTTCTCTTGGAAGATGTGATCTGCCGATATGGTTGTGTTGGGAAAATAACAGCTGATAGGGGAGAGCTAGATGTTGAAGAAGCAAGGGAATTCTTCTCTAGAATTGGTATCAAACTGTCTCTAACATGTGCTTACAATCCTGAGGGCAATGGGAAAAGTGAGCGAGGACATCCTCCAATCATTAAAGCTTTGGCTAAGGCATGCAGAGAAAGGATGAGAGTGTGGCCAAAGCTGCTACCATATGCCTTGTGGGCTGACCGTACAACTCATAGCTCAGTGACAGGATACATGCCTGCTGAATTAATGTATGGTCAGAAGCCAGTGATGCCAGTTGAAGAAGTAATTCTAACTTGGAATGTATTGCCTTGGATGGAAGGATTGAGCAGAGATGACCTCCTTGCATTGAGAATAAGACAGTTGGAGAGGAGGCCTGAAGATGTAGAGCTTGCTAAAGCTCGCCTGAAAGATGCAAGGCTGAAAAATAAAGAAAGATTTGATAGTAGACACAGACTCCGGCCAAAACCTATTGAAGAAGGTGATTGGGTTCTAATGTATGATAGTAGCCTTGACAACCAATTCACTGTTCAAAGAAAATTTGCAAAAAGATGGTTTGGCCCTTACATTGTCAGGCATGTGCATGGAAATGCCACATATACTCTGTGTGAGCTTGATGGAACAGAAGTAAAGAATCTTGTGGCTGGTAAAAGAGTCAAGATATTTAAAAGAAGGCATGATAGTGATCCTTTTGATTCACAAGAGATTCAGGATGAGAGGCTTGACAGTGGAAGTATGGATATGATTGAAGAGGAAGAGGATGATCTTCCTGGGACTGCAGAAGATGAAGACGACATTCAGTTATATGTGGACCTTGATGATGATTTGGCACATACCAGAGGATGTGCAGGTTTAGAGGGGGTGGATGTCGTGCCATGGCACGTCTATGATATGAAACCGTGCATGTGAGGCCGTCAAATACACATCCAGATGCATGGGTTAAGTGCCATGATGAGTCATTATATGATGCCATGTACATATGTTCATATTGTATATGAGGTTCAATAAGACAAGTTGAGGCTGAGTCAGATTTAGGAGTTTTTTGTATATGAGTATGGAGGATGATGTTTTTGCTGTTACTCAGAGTTCATGGGCAAGTTAGAAGCATCCAGATATATATGATGGCATGAGGGCATACCAATGCACAAAGGAATGCATTTATAAAGGCATGAAGAAATACATGAATGGGCAATTGGGGATTCTATAAATCACATTGGCCGATATGATGACTTATAAATTATGAAGGTATCACAGTGCCGAAGAGCTCATTGAATGTTTGGGAAATGTGGGGATAGAAAACTGCACTTGGACTTCATGGATCATCATGTAGAAGCATAAGTATCTTACGTGTATCCAATGCAGAGAGTGAAGACTTAAAACATGATGCTAATATCTTGGGAGTCTTGTGGTTAAGGCTTGCTACCTTAATGCTAAGGTTATGTTTAATAACCTTAGTGTTAAGGATAACAAAGCGTTGGGTGACTTCTAGAAAAAGGCGCAGCTTTTCCTTATGGCAGGGACAGCTGGCAGAACGTGGAGGGGGGGGCCGCCGAAATCGCCGTGGGAAAGAGAAAACGCGCCGGAGCTTCACGGCGGAAACCAGTGTGGGAAAATTAATATACAGCGTCGAAGTTCAGCGTCGAACCTACCAGAGATTTGGATCTTTTGAATATATATACTGTATATGCTTTGTAGGTGCTAGAATTAGAGAATAATTCTAGTACTATATGATGATACAAATCTGGGAAAAATCTACTTTGGAAGGACAATACACAGCGAAGCTGCTTGCGATTTACCACCTTCGAATATCCGGCGCATAGCTTGTGGTTGGTGATGTAAATAAAGAGAAGCACGTTTTCAAATCGCCAGCTAAGTGTTTGTTTGCTTATTTCCCTTAAATAAAATATTCTCACTATACATGAATGGAGAAAATCAAATATTAGATACACCAAAAAGAAATTGGAATTGAATAGAGAGAGCATGGGAAAAAGGCTAAGGAATTTGGAGCTCGGTGATTGGTGAAAAATGCATTGAAGCTGAGGGAAATTTGCCATACCTTCGTCTCATATGGATTTTGAAAATTATGAGTATGTGAAAGCTATGCCAAATGCAATTTTTGCTTGTGAGATGTTAGGATATTAAGGCAGGTTTTCAGGTGACAAAGGACATCTCGAAATAATGGTTTTGAGGGCACTGGATGTAACACATGTATATTGGAAAAATTAGAAAGCTTTATCATGCCCACATGTGAATGGTTCAAAAGGATTTCATGCAATTTTGTGCAATCATCTGAATGAATTCAAGGATGTATTGAGGGAAGTGGACACATGTATTTGTCATTGAAAACAATGATGTTCAATACTCCTTGGGAAATCTTGTACGTGAAATTCCTTGTTGGATTTGACATTCACTCTCACAGCTAGAAGTTTCGTACTTTCCTGGCTGTACCGCACACTTCACGACAACGCCAACCTTCCCCAACAGGACCTTGGGGCTTTCCATTTTTCGAGAGCTAAAACATACGAGCATGGACAAAAATTCCGAGCAGTATGCTTTTATACATGCTCAAATTGATACATTTTAGACATTTTTTAAATCCTTAGAAATGATTTATTTTTTCAAGAAATAGTAACTTTTACTCATATGTTTATAAATAAAGACATTAGAACACAACAAAAAACACCATATCATATTATATTAGACAAAAACCAAAAGTCATGGGCAACTTGAGCCATATTTTTTTTAATAAGAAAAAAATAAGGTTATTGTTTCATCCACCAAAATAAAGGACATCTTATCCATTAAACATAAGTAAATTCACATACTAACCAGGAAATACAATTGCATGCTGTAAAATGACAAGGCAACAAGAAAAATGCCCTTTACATCCCAAAAGTCATGGGCAACTTGGAGCCATATTTTTTTTAATAAGGAAAAAATAAGGTTATTATTTTATCCACCAAAATAAAGGACATCTTATCCGTTAAACATAAGTAAGTTTACATGCTAATAGGAAATACAATTGCATGTTGCAAAGAAAAAGGACAAGGCAACAAGCAAAATGTCATGTCTATCCCAAAAAGACCCAACTACATAAGCATAAGACTATAATAAACCCAACTAGTCATGACAATTTTAACAAAGCCTCGTAGACTTCGTGCTTACCCAAAGTTGCCTGATATGGACAAGCCCTTCTTTTTCAATTTCAATATCTACTCCTAAGATGGCATGAAAAATGTCCTAGCATGTAGCAATCCAAGCGAGCTACCCTCCTCAAAAAAACCCTCACAAGTACAAGAAGGGTAGACTAGAATTGAAACATTGTACTGCAAACCAAATGCTGCAGAAGTGGTCGTGGACACAATAAACTCAACATTCTCTTGAGGCACCACCTCACAAATATCCAAAACTGGGCATTCCAAGGTCAAAGTAGAGGCAATTCGGGAACGCTTCCCCCTTTGGTGATAGTTTTCTTGTAAGCCACCCTTTCACACTATCCCTAAAATGTGGACCTCTGAAACTCTCTTGATTGATCGTGTTGGCGCAATATTTCCTTGGGGCCCCTCAAAAACAAACCCTGACATTGCAAGGAGTGTTCGAATCTCATCAGAGCTTAGCAATGTTCCTTTTTCTACAATCCACCTTGCTGGTGTGTGTAGGGGACAACTCTTCAGCAGTGGTTATTAGAGTCCACTATTTCCACACAAAAGTACATCATTTGGGGTTTGAGAAAATCTGAAATCCATATTCTGCCATAAATGGAAGGAGCAGGTAATCCCTTTGTTCCAACCCTACCCTTGAGATCAATCAATTCATTACACTTTTTTTTTTGGCAAGAAAATAACCCTAACAACGTACTTGACTACCAGGAGCAATGCGTCAGATTTCCCATTTTATTTTGTCTGATGCACAACCCTCTCTTCAATGGTTTTATCCATAAGTGTGGCATTGATGTTTGGGTGCTTTGTGTAGCTGGCATTGAAGCCCTTTGCTTTGTTCCTGACAAAGGAAATTAGTGATTAGCACATTGAATTTATATGAATAACAAATAGCTCCATATCGAACAAAATACTACCTTTAAAATGTATTCTCCCCAATAATAAAACCTTGCATGCCACCAAACAATACATGTTTCAAGGATATGTAAGATTTCGTCAATTGCATGACCTTTTTCAAACCACTCATAAAGAGACTGCAATTCAATATGAGCAGCATGTTTTGATGATGCGTTTTTCCTGGTGGTGTGGGGGGATGCACTTCCTTGCATGCTTATCCAAATTATCCTCACAGTGCCATAGACATGATCTCTCTTTCCCAACCAGGACATTATACGACCCACCATTAAACACACTTCTAACAACCATCCAATTTGGTTATGCTTCATCTGCCATGAAACCATGAAAATCAGCTAGCCCAAAGTCATGATTCTCCATGACCTTGTTAAGCAATGTCCAAAATATCACTTGAGCATCTATGTCCTCTACTGACTAGAAATTCCCAATTGCTATTGTTTGTAGTTCTCTTAGGTATGGGTTGTACACATGGCAGGCCATAGTACACCAATCTCGAATATGCTTCACATGATCAAAGAAAACCCAACACTTACCCAACTCTCCTTCAGGGCGCATCTTGTTTACCAAGTCAACACTGATCATCCTGGGCCAACTGTGGACATCTTGAAAACATGACATCGAGATTGAAGTTGGAAAAAGATAACTGTCCAGGAAAGACTACGCTTTGGAAGAAGTCATATCTTCCCTTAGCCTTTAAATCTAGAATCCCATCCAAACTTTTGTCATTACCCCCAATCTCTTCCAAGGCATCCTTCCTCCATCTTGATAGTCTGCAAGAAGAAGAAAATCGCATATCAGTGTGACACCAAAAAAAAATCCAATTTGGGCATGAACAAATTGGCATGAACATAACCATTTTCAAGAGTTTCAGACCTTTTGGTGTCGATTAATGGAGTAATTCTATCAAATAATCCCTCTAACTCTTTGTCATCCATGAGTGGAGAATCATGTGTCCCTTGCATCACCACCTCTAAGACCACTTCGTCTGTAATTTTTTTTTGCAATGCTTTTGGAGTTATTGAGTCTTTACACTGAACTAGTTTTTTAACCTTTGTTTTTATATCTTCCACATCCTCCCGAGATGTACCCTCAACGCAATATGTAGAGAATTATGAGAAGGTAAATTTCTCAATAACTCCACAACACTACTTGTACCATTTTCATCATCAACATGAATCACATCCCTTGTGGATATGAGTTTCTCACCAGAAACTATGAACCTTTTGAAAAGATGCAAGGGGGAAGAGAGCTTGAGCTCTTGCAAGCACACACTAATAGAGAACACACACAAGGTGAGAGGCTGAAGATATTCTTCTTCTTCACTCAACACTCAACACACCATATATAAGATAAGAGTACACACACTATGAAAGGTACTCAACCAAATACATACAAGGGTTCTCTATAGTATGAACCCAACTAAATGAGCTAGCGCTATAACTATGCCAGTCTCTAGAATGGCTGTCACACAGCCTGTCATCCCACTAGCCGCATATCACCCAAGATCTCACCAACCATGCTAGTCATGTAAGTGTGGGGCCTATCCCCCAGGCAGGTCCTCAGTGTCCACCGCCTCACTAGATGAGCTCGATATCTCAACACTCCCCCTCGAGCTCAACTCCATCTCATGTACACCAAGCGAAGCCCTGAATCTGCAGAGCTTCTCTGTACCCAATGCTTTGGTGAAGATGTCAGCTACCTGATCCTCTGTGCTGACATAAACAAGGTCAAGGTCTCCTGCCAAGACCTTCTCTCTGACGAAATGGTAGTGGACCTCTATATGCTTCGTGCGAGCATGAAAAATTGGGTTCCTGGCCAACTGTATACTACTAATGTTGTCACAGAAAATGACAACTTGTCTATCTCCACTCATAGACCCAAATCTCCAAGTAGCTTTCTCAACCAAGCTACCTCACATGCTGCCATAGCAGCTCCTCTGTACTCGGCCTCTGTACTGGATAGAGCAACCGTAGGCTGCTTCTTGCTACTCCAAGTCACAGCAGCACTCCCCAAAGAAAACATGAAGCCACTAGTAGATCTTCTATCTGAGATACTACCAGTCCAATCAGGATCTGTGTACCCATGTACACATATCTCTGTCCCGGTTTCATAAAACAATCCACAATGCAAAGTAGACCTCACATACCTCAGTATGCATCTCAATGCATCCAAATGCGATTTCCGTGGAACCTGCATAAACTGACTCACCAACCCAACAGCATAGCTCAAATCTGGTCTGGTGATCGTCATATAGATCAAGCTTCCTACTATGCGCCTATACATAGTAGGATCCTCCAAAATCTCTCCTGAATCTGCACTCAACTTGCCATTTTGATCCAATGGCACTGAGATAGGCTTACAACCTGTCATACCATACTTGGACAACATGTCCAAGCCATATTGTCTCTGCAGTAATCCAATACCATGTGGTGACCTAATCACCTCAATGCCCAAGAAATATCTGAGCTCCCCCAGATCCTTCATCTCGAACTTCTGTCTAAGTAAGATCTTTACATCAAAGATCTCTGCATCATGGTCCCCCGTAATGATCAAGTCATCTACATAGATGACAACAAGCACAACTCCTCTATCACCATGTCTCACATACAGCGAGAAATCTGCATTGGCTACATGAAAGCCAATAGTGACAAGATATTCAGAAATCTTGTCAGACCATGCTCTTGGTGCTTGTTTTAAGCCATACAAGGCTTTCTTCAACCTGCAAACATGCTCGGGGTAACCCACATCCTCATAACCACGTGGCTGCAACATATACACCTCTTCTTGCAAATCCCCATGCAAGAATGCATTCTTTACATCCATCTGATGTAAAGACCATTGCTTTGACGCAGCCATCTGATATAAAGAATGCAAGAATGCATTCTTTACATCCATCTGATGTAAAGACCATTGCTTTGACGCAGCCACTGCTATCACAACTCTCACTGTTGCTATCTTGGCAACTGGGCTGAAAGTTTCCTCATAATCAATGCCATATGTCTACACATATCCTTTGGCTACCAATCTAGCCTTGTACCTATTTATGCTTCCATCACTGTTATGTTTAACTTTGTACACCCACTTGCATCCAATGGCTTTCTTGCCTTCAGGCAATTGCACTAAATCCCAAGTTTCATTTCCATATAGTGCATCCATCTCCTCATCCATAGCTTTCTCCCAACACACATTTCCAACAGCCTCATCAATGCATGTGGGCTCTACAACCTGCACAACCTTTGCCATATATGCATAGTGATGTGCCACATAACCATGATAGGTAAACCTCTGCACAGGGTTTTTCACTCTCCCATATCTTCGTAGCTTTTCATTCATGGCTTCCATAGCCTTCTTTACACCAGGTGTTCTCATAGCTGGGATCCCAAGCTCCTCATCAAGGCTCATCTCTGAGCCACTAGACTCTCCATCAACATGAGAATGCCCTGCAGAAATGTCAGGCATACCAAGGGGCTCAACCACTTTCTCTGTTCCTTTACGTGATGTACTAATCACATTCGCAGGGCTGGTATTATGACGCAGCCTGCCACTCCATGGTCTATCAATGGACCCACTAGATGAGGACTCTCCTGGTCCACTCAAAGACTGTGATTGCTGACCTGCATTCTGTGCAACCACACTTCCACTCACATCAACCCCAACAGCTTCTTTTTCAGCAGCATACCAGCTGCTCATCTCATCAAAGAAAACATCCCTGCTTACCCTCAACTCACGTGTAGCAGGATTATAACACCTGTATCCCTTTTGCTCAAGGGAATATCCAATAAACACACATTTTTCAGCTTTTGGATCCAGCTTAGTTCTCAGCTCATCTGGCACATGCACATATGCAATGCATCCAAAGACTTTCAAATGAGACAAATCAGGTTTTCTGCCAGTAAACCTCTCCTCTAGAGTTACATCATGTATGGCTGCAGTTGGAGTCCTGTTCATGATGTATACTGCTGTAGAAACAGCCTCAACCCAATAGCTATGCGGCATATTCTTCTCTTCCATCAATGCTCATGCAATCTCAGCAATGTGCCTGTTTTTTTGCTCAGCAACTCCATTTTGCTGCAGAGTGTATATAAATTGTCTCCGAATACCATTCTTCTTCAAAAATTCAGAGAACTCATTGGAGAAGTACTCTCCCCCTCCATCTGACCTTAGGCACTTTATATATTTTCCTGTTTGCTTTTCAACCAGAACTCTGAAATTCTGAAAGTGAGTGAACACCTCACTCTTCTCCTTCATGAAATATACCCACACTTTCCTTGTGTGTGGTCATCAATGAATGTCACATAATACCTGCAGCCTCCCATAGACATAGTCTTTGTAGGACCCCATACATCTGAATGCACACATCTAGTGCATTTCTACTCACATATCTGTTACGTGGAAATACATGCTTTGTTTGCTTTCCGAATTGGCATGCTTCACATATTCTCTGCATGCCTTCCACTTTAAATTTTGGCAACCCTGTCACAATTCCTTTAGTCTGCATAGACTTCATTCTCTGCACATTCACATGTCCAATTCTTTTATGCCAAATGTCTGTGTCTGCAACAATTCTTGAACCATTTGCAAACATGGCAGCACTCATTTCAGGCATGTCTACATTCAACGTAAACATTCTGCCCACTCTGTTGTCTTTTGCAACCAACCTGCACTTGTCTTTAAAGTCTTCAACATAACAACCATCAGGGTTAAACCGAACCTGCAAACCCTACTCAATCATCTGGCCAACTGAAACCAGATTCTTTGTTATGTTTGAAACGTGAAGTACATCTGCAAGGTACTTCACTTTGCCATCCTGCATAGACAATGGCACATCTCTAACATGGGCAATTGGATGAGCAGTGTCATCCCCTGTTTCCACAAAATGTGGTCTTTCAAGGTTTTTCATCTCCTTGAACCACTCCCCATGACTTGTCATGTGGTTCGAAGCACCTAAATCCACATACCATACTTGTGCTGCTTCAACATTTTCAGACGGCATTCACGACATGCTGCATAACAAACAACCTTTCATTATCCTCATTGTTTCTGCTTGAGGATGCATAGTTGTTCTGCTACACTTTCCCATTTTGCATGTCAGCTGCTTCTTATAACATTTTGCCTGCACATGTCTAGGCTTACCATAATAAAAACATTCACGTGCATCATTATATTGCCTTTGCCAATTTCCACGTCCTCTTTGACTCCCCCTGCCTCTGAATTTGCCTCTTCCACCTGTGTGTTGTTGATGTTGTTGATGTTGTTGTTGTGTATTCTGGGACTGTTGTTGTTGCTGTTTGCTGGCCATAATTCTGATTACCTATTCGGCTACCTTCTTGACCGCATCCACGGCCTCCTCTACCTCGTCCTCTACCTGAACTTGTGTAGAAGGCATGTTGCTCTGAACTGTTTTGGTTTTGTGAAGACTGTTGGTCTTCACCCAAGATCTTCTCTTCTATAATCAGCATAAATACCAAATCTGTAAAGTTGAAAATGTTTTTCCGAGTCTGAATAGACGTCTTGAACGCCTTGTATTGTGGCCCGAGACCACGTAGACAGACTTCCACCTTATCATCATCATCTACTGACACACCCATAGATGCAAGGGATTCCACAATACCCTTTATCTTCAATGCATAGTCATTCACAGACATGCTCTTTTTCTCCACAGTATGAAGTTCATTCTTCAATTGTATCTTACGTGCCTTGGTATTTGTTTCATAGAGTTTTACCAAGGTGTCCCACGCCTCCTTGGGGGACTTGGCATCTTGAATGTGCCCAATCATGGTGTCATGTATACTAATGGAGAGCCAATACATAACTTTCCTGGCTCCTTAGTTCCAGTCTTTAAACTCTTTCACATCTGAGCAGTCGGATTTATGTCCGGTATCTCCGGTGCCTCTTCATGCTCACCTTCTATGTAGTCCCAATAGCCCTTTCCCATCAGGAAATTCGTCAACCTGAACCTCCAAGCATGGAAGTTGTTCTTATCAAGTTTCTCAGCCACAATCTGGGTTACGCCATCATTTGACATCTTACGAGACACACAATTTTACCAGAAACAGCACTCTGGTTTGCCCTGCACAAACTACTATATTTCTGCAGCAGTGCTGTAGTACTCTCAAAGGTCACAACCAGTGACCTCAATGTGCATACATACACCCAATGGCAACTGTTGACCTCTTTGCAGCACCCACAGTGTTTGCATAGCCAATCTGTCTTCCTGCAGTTCTTAAAACAGATTTCTGCAGAGAATCGATGACTTACCCACGCAGTGCTCGAAATCGCCTGCTTTCTGAAAAACGGAGATCCAGACGCGCCCGAAACGTGTTTTCGGCCCAGAAAATTTTGTCCGATAGGACCGATAGGACAGTATAGTTGCCCTATAGCTTTACTCCCGCGAAGAAAGCTCCTCAATCAGAGATCGTTTGCCGGTGCCTCCCGTAGAGCTCCCGACAAGGGTGTAGTCACCACACAAATAGGGAAGAGTAGTTGGAGCTCTTACCCTCGTACCACTTCCTGTGGTTCTTACTGCCTCTGTTGGCACCATCCTGCAGAGCGGTATCAATGGGGGATTGGTGGTGAAATCAACTTTGATCCTTGAAAGGAATCCTTGTGGGCTTCTAGTTCTCATCATCTTCCCAAAAAATCTCTATTTTTTTGACCTGTTTAGAGGTGTCCTTTGTGCATGTTCCCTCTCTTTGGCTGCTTTGTGTCTCATCTATGCCTTCCCTTTCAAGACCCTCCTCCCTCTACACAAGATCCTCCAAATCTTTCCCTTCATTCTCCTCCTCATGAGAGGTCCCATGGTCGTTATCATCCTCATGCAGGCTGACGTCGTCTCTCTCCACCCCACTGATATCTCTAGAGGTCCCATTCCATGGGTTGTAACACAAGTAGTCTCAGCATGTTCATCCCCTTCTTCATCTCCTTCTAAAATCACATTTTGTGGCTCTTCAAAAAGACCCCTCCGATGATCTGGAGCCGAGGTTGCGTCTATCCTCACTTCTCGACAGATTTTTGACCTACACAACAGATTTACATTTTTTATGTCCTGAAAGAAGCTAAGATTCTTCCTCCATTTCACACACACTTGAAGACTGGGAGCAGAGATGATGGAGTGGATATCTAGAGGATTTGTTGTCAATATTGCTTCCAGATTTAAGACTCATTTTCAACAAACAGTATACTTCCTTTCTCAATGGTTTTGTGTTCAAGATATTAACATTGTGCATTCATTCATAAATGGATAAAATAAACACAACAAAATATTCCCTTGGTGACACTCGAGACAACAGCAGCCGCCAACTACCATTTTTTTGGAAAAATAGCATTCCTTAATGCACTAATTTAATATCGGCCATGTCCCCAAATGAATGAAGTCGCGGATGGCCACCAAGTGGTACCCACCAAATTCAATCCTATTGAATAACGGATCATCTACATATCTTTCATCATTTTTCAAAACAACGTCTCACAGAGTGCAAAGGGGATTTCAATCAGATACATTGTGTGCATCTAAATGTAAGTATCGAGCTCAAAAGTTGTCTTCTTTACTATGCATACTAGAAGTTTATTTTTTTATTCCTATTTTTGGTAGGTTTTTGACCTTTCCAGATCTCGTGATTTTCTGGTGGGTTTTTTCTTCTGCTAGATTGAATGGCCAAGGGAAAGCCCATATTGCCGACCCACAGGCTAATCTAGATCACCTAACAGACTGACTATAGGTCAGCATCTTTCTTTCATGCGTGCTGAAGATGTCGACCCTTTTTTCTACTCACAAGCCAATCTAGTGATCCTCACAGACCGACTATAGGTCAGCATCTTTCTTTCACTCTCAGCCTCGTGAAAGAAAGATGTTGACCCTTTTTTCTGCTCACAAGTCGATTATAGGTTGGCAACTTTCTTTCACGGAAAGGTGTTAACCTTTATTTCTCCCAAGGAGGCTGACTTGGGAGATGCCAAAGGTTTCCAGCACTGGTGTGACTATAGGTCAGCATCTTTTTTTCTCCTCACTAGTGTGTCTATAGGTCGGCATTTGTCTTTCACGTTGAGCATAAAAGAAAGATGTTGACCTTTGTTTCTCCAGCAAGGCCGACTTTGGAGATGCCAGAGGTTTCCACAGTAGCAATTTGGGGACGTGAGAGGATGGCAGCAGTGATTTGGGGATGAAGAGACTACCACTTGTGATTTGGAGCAGGTAACTTTCTTTCACGCTCAGTGCGTGAAAGAAAGTTGCCTCCTAAATCAACACCTCGCGATAATTTTCATAGGCTAATATTTGCGTTTTTAGAGGTTTATGCTTCCTACACACAACAAGACCTTACTGTATGATTAAAAACACAAACTATTCAATGAACTATCTGGAGCCAAAGATTTGGAGACGAAGAGGCTGCCACCAGTGATTTGGGGTAAGAAACTTTTTTTCACGCTCAGTGTGAAAGAAAGTTGCCTCCCGAATCAGCACCTCCCAATAATTTTCAGAGAGAGTACTCTATTAATATTTACGTTTTCAGAGGTTTATGCTTCCTACACAGCAAGACCATTCAAACTATTCACCGAGCTCGTTGGAGCCAAAGATTTGCATTAGGAAACTATCCATCAAAATTTGAGAGATGTATCTTTCATTTTCGTGAAGTGAGTTGCTTGTGGAAGGGAGACCATTTCACTACGGGTGACCTCATGGGGATAAGCTCGTGTTCAGGAACCCTAACTCAACAAAGGTCACCCAAAAAAGCACAAGTCATGTTCAAAAAATCAGGAACCGTGACAGTACACCTAATACAGTGATTAGATCAAAAAGTAAAAAGTAGACGTGAAAAATTCATTGATGGGAAAAATGGAATAATGAATCGGTACTTTAAAATATAAGTCGACTCTTGATTTCTAGTGGAGATGTAATGTGATAACCACGATTCACACAAGAATTGGGAGGCATGCCAAGATATATAACTAAACCTTGAAATTTATTAGCCATATACAACGATAACTGAAGCTTGAAAACTTCCAAACTTAGCAGAGATATTTACACAACTTATTTTGCAAATCTCTGGACATGGGACCTTATTTCCAAATCACGTAAGAATACTCAAAAATTGAGAAACATAAGCCCCTTTGTTAAGCTTGGATAACATAACAGAAAAGAAGTTACCAAATCCTAATCACTATTATCATCATCAGAGTCATCCGTATCTTCATCTTCCTCAGCATTTGCCTCAGCACCATCATCGTCTGATCGTGATGTGAAGTCATTGGGAGTGCGGGGGTGGTTGGGATCATCACTGGAGGTGATATCATCGGCCATGGGTAGCTGTTCTTCTTCCTCCTCCTCCTCTTCATCTTTAGACTCATTCTCCTCTTGTGGAGACTTTGAGAAGCTTGGTGGAGTCTCGTCCGGGAGGTCGCTTGGTGAGAGAGCTTTGGCAAGGCGTCGCTTCTCTCTTTTTGAAATCTTTCTCCGATCATCATTGGAGTTGAGGTCTAATGATGGAGAAGAGAAAGGAGATGACATGAATAAGAGCCGAAATGCATAAAAGGAAAGAGGAATGACAACGTTTAAGACAATAGGTGCTTTATGTAGAAATCAGTCCACGTTCTTCTTGTGAAATTCTTATTTATGCATCCATCCGTTGTTGGAAATTCTATAAATGTAACACTTATTCCTCATTATGAATAATCATGTGCTCGAAAATAACATAATGGAATCTCATGTTTGATTTAGTTTCTCCTTGTTTGAGCTTTTCTATGGCCCTTCTTTTATTTTTTTACCACATATTTAAGTACTTAGCATGTTGAGTATGTCTTGCTCACATAAAAAATCTTGTATGTTATCTACTAGATTATCTTCTTCAACGACACATGAAAAAATGAATGCATTTTGTATGCTTAATTTGTAAGCAACCTTCTCTTCTTTAAGAACCTAAAATGAATGCATTTGCCTTCTTTAGTTTGTAAGCAACCCAATCTACCTTGTGGCAGCTTTAATTTATAAGCAACGTCATCTATTTTTTGAGTATACTGTGTACCGTTGTTTGTGAGATATAATGAGGCTAGTATTGCCTTGGTTCTTGGTGATTTGTATGAAAATTGGAGTCCAAGAAGAGGTTTAGATTTCATTGATTTGATACAAGTATTAGCTTAGTAATCATTATTAGGAGTGGAATCCACTTTGAAAACATGAGTATTGAAATCCATTAGGGTGAATTAGAGTGGTATAGTTGATTTTAATCCATCCATTTTATAGATTTTCATAATTTGATGTATTGTTGAATTGGTAGATTAGAAACATGTAAATCTATCAAAAAATACTCAAAGAACATGTAAATCCATTTTTAAAAAAAAGTACTTGAGTAGTAGCATCACAATTCTTAATTAATATTAGAATCATTATTCACGCCCTATCAAGTCCAAAATCTCTTTAAAAACTAGGTCAAACCAGCTCTTGTGTATGAGAGGTGAACCCATAGAGCCTATAGTCTTGCATAAAAAGAACTTCGTTTGGACACGTGAGCTTGTCGAAGTGAGCATGGATACATGATATATTAACTAGTACTTCGGAGAGTGCTCCCTTGTTAAGAAGGTTTTGGTGGATTCACCTTAAGTGAAGAGCTATGGAAAGAAATAAGCCAAGAGACAAACGTGAGCAGAGGAACAATGGAACCCCTCGAAATAGGAGTCATCTACTCCTTGCGCTTTGAACTACTCCGGACTCACCAACTGGCTCTATCAGCATCTCCTTGAAGAAGGCATTCAACTACTCTATCTTTTGTACTTGACTCCAATGAAGGAGTAGAAACAAGACTTGGAACTTTAAGTTTCTCTCCCACATGAAGAACGTGTTAGATGTCACAATATTTCTGGTGTCGATCTTGAGTCAAGTTTATTCCAAACAGACCATGACCACCAAGTAGCAGCCTAACAACTGTTCCAATTATTCAAACACGACATGTCTTTTATTGTACCATTAGGAACAAATGTTTCTCAATACACCAAATAGTAAGCGCACATAGTGCAAGTAAAAGGATCCCATTATAGAAGCACCTTTATAATGGAGCCAACTTTAAATTCTTGTCCATTTGGAGAAGAACTAGGAAACTCGAGGAAGGGTAAAGAGCCAATGTATGGGAATATACATCATCACAAAAGGATCCACAAGCACATTCACAGAACGTGTCCTTAAGACACATTCTTACAAACTCTTAAGACACACTTTTATTGTAGGATTCTTATCCAGCAGAGCCAAATGGAGCCCCATTGTGCAGATATACCACCTCAAGTAGGAGAAGTGAGAAAGAATGCAGGATTACAGTGCTAGAACTAAGTATCTTCACATGAGATATGATACCCATGAAAGAATGGATAATCTATCGCTCATTGATCAATTTATGGTCAATTTGAAAAGAAAGAGGCTTCATGACCATCTCTACAGGTCTAAGCACTACATCTTTGATGAGTGATGCTGCTAACTACCGCCACCCACACGGCAATAGACCTAGTAGATAATCTGCAAGATAAGGATGTAGAAGTCGTCCATCTGAACCAAGAGATAGGGGATGCATCATCCCAAGCCTCATCAGTAGCCAAGGGTGCACAACTAGCACCAGATAGAGTCCTAGTCAAGGACATGAGCATGGAAGAGCTAGCATAGAATTTGCTTAAACGTTTTTAGGCCTATGTGGCAGGGCTAGTCACAAGGCAACCTCAAGGCTAGCCCCCACCAACGTCCCAAGGCAAGACACCCACATCTATTCCCATGAAAAGATATAGTATAGAGTGTAATCTTATGTATAGAGTGTTCAATATTGAGGCCTAGATAAATATTACCAACACTATGGGAACCATGATATAAATCATTATTGGTACCAAGGAAATCTGCCACCACAACCTATGCTCATGGACCAATGCAACCACCTTAATCTAGTCCCTAGATATCAAAACCCCATATTGTGAGGTATGTCACAACAATAACAACCCCATCTGCTTCTATGTTAGGGTTCCCACCAAAGACATGTGCACCAATGGGTTCTCCTCATAATGGGGGCCTTTACAAATGTGCACCAAACATAGATGTGAGAGGTGGGCATTAAGTGTATACTAATATAGAGCTCTCTTTTCATCCCACCATTGGCAAAGGAACATTCCGGTGTGACAATAAAGTGAGGATGTTATGGAAGAGCTTGCGCACCCATAATGGGGCTCAAAGGCAAGACCCAATGACAATGCTTTGGTAAGGCTAAGATAAGCTCTTGACTTGAACATGAATCTACTAGCTTTGGGGTCCGCTAGAGAAGAGGTTGGTCGGCCCTTGAGGTAGGAAGCTAGGGGAGGCTACATGTGGTGTAGCATTGGTATTGCTTGATGTGAGGCCTCATCTCCGAGGTTGTGAGTGATGTGTACCCACACAAAGGAGGACTCATGGATTTTCTTTGAGTAATCATGTGCCAAGGCTGCCTTCATTTGATTGGCTATGAATGATGATGGTATTGGTGTGAGGTGAAAAAAAGAAAGAAAACCCTGCCTCTACAGCTCTTCCACCTCGCAAACTTGGAATAACACACACGAACGGGGGCACCACCAGCCCACCGGCTGGAACAATTCTCGCACTTCACCACCCAACCCACGCCAGACAAACAGCAAAAACAGGGGCACCATAGACCAAAGCAGACATCCAGCAATATATTCCCAGTTACAACATTTCATACAAGCTTCTCCCGACACAGAAGCCTTACTCACACAACCATAAACAAAACACTGACTCAGACCTGCCGAGGATACACCACATCCCCAATCACCACGAACCACTCGCCTGCCTGCTGTACCAATACACACCAGAAAGAACCCGGCCACTCTCACTTCAGAGGGTGCCCCACCAGCTAACCCAACTCTCTGCAGCCCATCTACTCTGCATGTGTCGTCAGCAGCAGCTCGACCATCATCTCTTTCTCTCTCTGTGCTGATCCTCTGTTAGCCTCACAAACCCTTCCTCTTGCAGCTTATCTGCCCTGCTACCGGCCCACCACCAGCAGCAACACCTGTCCTTCTCTCTGTCTCACTCGGCACCCTGCTCACTGTCCACTATCGGCTTCAGCTATGCGGCCCACACCAGCCCTCGTAGATCACCTGTCCACAGCCCTGTCTCCTAGGCGGCCCACACCACGCTCAGCTTCTCTGCACACTTGCTATAGTCACCTAGACGCCACCTTTCCCCTTCATCTCTGCGCCACCACTGCGCTAACCAACCTTGCCTTCAGCTGTGCTCCACGGTTCCAGCACCTCTTCTCTGCCTTGATCACCCTCGCCAGCCACCTCAAAGCCCACTGGCCCGTCACCTAGGCAGCCCAAACACACCTTACGCTTCAGCCCCTTCAAAACCACTTACACTTCACAAGGGGGGGTCCCATGTCTATACCGTGGCCACCAGCAGCTGCGCCAGCTGTCTCCTTGGCGATTCACACTTGCCCATCGCTTCCCATAAGTTGATGCCTTCTGTCAGCCATCAGCCACGCTTGTTTTCCTATCACCAACTCCCTCTAGTCTCCACGCTCACAGCTTCTCTGTCGCCAGTGCAAACGGCTTCCACATCGTTTGTCGAGCTGCAGCTGCGCCTTCCTCTGCACTCTTGCACTGTCAGCCCGACCTGCTCTTTATACAATGGCCACCTCTCTCGGCTGTCCACTGCCCGCTTTGCAGGCGGCTTCCTTCGCTAGACTAACAGCAGCCACACCACACTCGAAAGCTAGCCTCACTTGGGCACTGTTCTGCAGCTACCTTTGCACTGTCGCCAGCCCGTCTTTCAGCTCTGGTCACCTACCACACCTTAATCCAGTCAGCGTCTCCAGTCGCTACACCAACCCGTCCTCTCACATCTGGCGCCCTCTACACCAGCTTCTCTGCGCTCCTGGTGGCTGCACACACACCAGAGCCTTCAGCTCTTCACACGGTGGTCAACACGCTTTCTGCGCCTGTGGCTGTAACTAGCCACACAAAACACACAAGGGGCCTTCTCTTTTCTGTCTTCCGCTCTGCTACAGCGCGCCCAGCCGCCTTCGCAAAAGCGGCCCCTTTTTTCCTTTTTTGCAGCTGCCAACTTCCATGTATCGCCAGTCTTCTAGATTTCTTCGCTGCTGGCAGCCCTCTCAAAGCTCCACGCAACATGCTTTTTTGGCCACCTTCATATCATAATTTTCATTTTGCTTAAAACCTTACATTTTATCCTTTTACACCAAAGCTCAAACATACTATCCACACCAATATTTTATGGCCCAAGCCTCCATACGCCTTCAAACACAGCTTCTATGCCCATCCTATTTCTTGGACACGCACACACTTCAAGACGACCAAGCAGCTACTATCATCACCGGCCTACCCTCATTCCGGACAGGCCTGCGCGAGCCTCAAAACAAATCCATCCACATTGAATGCCTGGCAACGCATTCCCAAACAAATCCTTTATTCACACCATGCACACGCATTTACACGAGCCCAAAAGACCTTTCAGAAAAATGCCTAAAGCATGACATTGTATGATTCATGGGTGGAACTATGATTGGGCTACTTCATTGGTATTTGCTACATCTTTGGTTGGTGAGGTTTATGTTGCCATGGTGGTTAAGAAGAGGCAAGCTGAAATAGAAAGGATCTTATGTTCTTTGAAGATTTAGGAGGCTCCTGCAAGGGATCCAAGCGATGGGTCGTACCATGGACCAGGTTGTCATCCATCATGTCCCCTGTCCAAAGATTTCCTTGTATGGCTATATGATGAGGCTTGGTGTGTGCGGTGCTAGCTATTATGAGTTCTTATTTATGCCAAATGTACATGTGAAGTACAAAGTCCTTAGTGATTATTGGAGGTGATATCCATGGCTTGTGTCGAGGCTGATGGTGTGCCCGTGGGAGTTCTCTTTAATGATAGCTACAACTCTCTACTTTCTTCGCCTCTTTTTTATGCGACATTTTTTCACATTGGTTGGAGAGAGTATAGAGGGGTTTATAGTTGAGGTTTTTATTGAAGGGGATGGTTGCTGGCAAGGCTAGGTTGCTGAAAAAAATGGACGTGAAAACAATGAGAGGACAACCAATTATGCTTGCACCTGAGGGAATCTGGGTCAATGGTACCATAGGCCAAGCTTTTGCCCACCATATCCCCCCACCCCCCCAAAAAAAAAAGCAGAGAAACACCTAGATGGCTGCTAACAATGTGATAAGGGTATGGTGCATGCACACTTTATAGTACATTGGCATCGTGCAAGTGGCTGTGTTTGAGAAGAACCATGAGCTTCATCTTGAAGTGTGTGTGCTAATTAGCTTCCGACTTGGTGTACTTGCATTCTTTGTTTTGGGGTTAGTTGTTAGGTTTAGGCAAGTGCACATATGTTTATGTGAAGTGATGAGCTATGAAGTGTGCTAACTTAAACATAAACAACAAAGACTCCATGAAGGGACATGAGTTAAAAAAAGTGTGAAGAGAAACATGTTTTAGAGGATTTTTAGACTTTTTTAGAACACTTTGAAGAGCTTGAGAGTAGGGTGTGGTGTAATAGTAGAAAAACACCTAGGGGTGATGGTGAGAGGAAGAAAAAATCATGAGATTCATTACTTTTTGTTGAGCTTGGTGCCACGGACGGAATAGGTAGAAACAATTTGGATCTACAAGCTATGTAGTAGGAGTCGATGTGGAGAAAATGCATTCCAACCTTCGTTTTAATTCACCAAGGGGGAGATGATCTTCATGGGCATATATGTGGGATCAACCCTTAGAGTATTGGTATTTCATGCATATAAATCCAAGCAAATTCCTCTATGTAAAGGAACTATTTTCTCCATGCTAGCTATAATCTAAAAGCCTTAATAGGTGGGTGATACGCCATCATATCCACAATGACTCCTTATATATGTACAAGATGCATACGCTTCCATCGTCTATATATATATACATAATCATATACGTGACCAAGAAGATCTCCAACAAGACCTACAGTTAACGAATTGGCTAACCTCGTGTGTGCTTCACCACATTCTCTCCCATAAAGTCCCTTCACTTGCCATTGGCATTATCTCTATCCACTCTGGCCAATGTGCTCTGATGGGATATGGCATCCATGGCTGATTCTTTGGATTGTCTCTATAAGCCTCTAGATACATCCTTATAGCTTAGACTATGTGCTTTGATGGGTAGCTAGATTATGTGCTTTGATGGGATATGGCATCCATGGTTAAGCCTCTAGATACATCCTTATAGCTAGACTAAATGGTGTAATCTCCATGAGAGCTTTATACAATAACTTAAGCTTTGACAGTGGATCACCTCTTTGATAATCTATAAGTGGAAAAGCTTTATACATTACCTTAACCTATGTAGATTATACAATAACTTTAGCTTTGACAGTGGATCACCTCTTTGATAATCTATAAGTGGAAAAGCTTTATACATTACCTTAACCTATGTAGATTATCTCTTTATAATTTGTAAGTGGAAAAACTTTCATCGCTTCTTATGTAGGGTCTATACATCTTGTGCTAAGCAACTTGCTAAGTAGCATGCTGGTAAGTGTATTCAAGCATGTCCTCTAGCCCTCTCTCTCCTCTTCATCTCTAGGTGGTGGTGGCCACTTTTTGAAGTCAAAAAAGCTTTCTGATTGTTGTGTCCACTCATTTTGATTTAGAAATTGCAGATATTTTATATTCCAAAAAAAATCATTTACTAACAAGGTATGCATGGTTGTGTAAACGTATTGCTACAATTTTATAATGTCGTATAGAGTACTTTCATGAATCTTGAGAAACAAGTGAGTGCCATATGCTACTAGCCACCCTTGTGTTTAGAATTTATCTAGACCACAGATGGAAGGTTATTTGGAATAGATAATTCTAAGAAATCTTCTCTATCATCCAAAGGTGGAGTTTTATAGTACTCTACACCAAGATTGAAAATGAAGCACTGTTGAAAATTAAGATAGTATAGTAGGATTAGAAAGGTGTAGATCAGAAAGGTATAGATTATCATGAAATATAGCCATCATTTTTTTTGTTGATCAACATACCTATTCATATTTTACCCTCTTAAGGCTCCTTGGCAATGTCACTGCTAAATTGTAGAAGTGAGACCGTTAGTGGAGCAAACTTTAAAAAGAAGGTTTGGAAAAGGGACCTAGATCGGCATGGTAGCAAGCATTGATGCCCTCTCGATTATCTTATCCATCTAATCATGTGCTTTTGCTAGTTTTTTTGTGGCTTTATTTTCTCACCTAACTATTGCTAAAGTTATATAATTATGTCTCCTTTAGATTTAAGCCATTCCGTAAGTATTACCTCTCCTAGTGGCTTTGGCTTCTTGTAGTTTTGGATACCTACTCTCTGCCTCCTTGGCTAGTTCTATGATTTCTTCATCTCTCTTCTTGCCTTGGTGGCTAGCTCACATTGAGCTTAAACTACATTGACATGTGCCTCTTGCATTTTCTCCTACATATGGATTACCATATCTTGATGGCTTTTAAGCATTTTCCCTTGTTTTTCTTGATCTTAGCCTTTTGGTACAGAGTCTTGAAACCTTCAGCATGGAATTTGTTTAACAACTCTCTTTCCTTTTGGAGATATTTTAAGCATTTTCTCTTGTTCTTCCTAATCTTATGCTAGCTCTTCGTATAGAGTCCTGATAACTTGAGCATGGAAATTGTTCAACAACTATCTTTCCTTTTTTAGATTACTTATATTTTGTTTGAGGTTAGCTACTTGTGCTTTTAATTTTGGAAATCTCTTATCGTACACACCCTCCCATATGTTGTCTAGCTTGCAGCATGTCCATTCTTCCTCTTTCAAGTGAGATCTTTCTCATGTTGTACCTAGACTACCTTTAGTTGAATCTATGTTCTTTGTAGTTGCCCTTGCACTTCTTTTATAATTATGCTTCAACCTCTTTTTCCCTTTGATGCAAACTTTGTGCTTATTAAATTGTTGTCTTTTTTATTTTACCTTTAACGGAACATTGCTTGGGCTCGGGCTTGGGCTGCTATAACCTTCTCCTCACGCCTTCTCCTAATTTTCTTGGTCTTGGTCTTGGAGTTCCATTGCTTAGGCTTATTGCTAATGTCTTCTCCTCATTTGCCTTTATGGGTTTCAAGTCTTTTTCTTTGAAGGAATCCATAAAGTTGATCATATGTTTGTGTAGTGCCTGATTTTGATCCATGAATATTCATCATGTTTTTATAAGAGGAGGTTAGGTAGTGCTTAATATCTTCTAACATTGAGGTCATCAAACCTTGTGTGACTTCTATGGGGTAGCTTGTCTACATAAGTCAAAGATTTGAACTGAATATCTTCCTTCTTCTAGCATCTTCTTCATCATCCGAGCGAACCTAGCTCTACCTATTTACAAGGACTCGATTTTACGTTCAAACATCACATGCCAGTAATTGTGGTCACCATCATCGCGGTACTTAAGATACTGTGTCGTCTGGAGAGGTGGATAGACGAAGCTACTCAAAGAACGAATAGGAACCCAAGAAATAGGATGGAAAGAAACTTGTACAGGTGAAAGGAAGAATACCCATAGATCCCTTTGACTGTGCAGAAAGAATGGATAGGTGCATGCTAGCCCAAGCCTACAACACTTTGGGATGGGGGCTTAATGAATCCCCCCTCGTTTTTGGCCCCTCCGACCAAAAGCTAATATCCTATCTTTGCGAGTGTAAACGGCTATGTATATTGGCGATAATCAAAATAATAAGAATAAGTATTATTGTTACTATGCCCCTGATAAATAATTTTTTCTCATGCCCTAGTTTGTTTAAGCTTCCCATTAACCTCTCTAGAGAATAGCAGCTTACATTTCTATTGTACTTATGAAAGCTCCCCAGATTGGCCCAGGCATTGGAAGATGATATTGACGATTAAAGGTCGTTTCTTCCTCTTTAAAGGAAGGGCTTGTCTAGGAGAAGCATGCCACGGAGTTAAAACATGCATGTAGATCCCTCGCCTACGAAAATCTACCAGGTCTCAAGTGGGTGGTCCAAGCTCCATCTGTATCATATGTTTATATGATATACTTTGCATCCGTGAACATGATGGGAGTCGGTATAAGTAATGTGGGTTGCATATGTTCCGTGGTTACATTAATTGTTAATGCATGTATTAACTTATATGGTAACTCATTAACATTCACTTCTTGTGATGATAGCATATAACATGATGGGAGTTGGTATAAGTAATGTGGGTTGCATATGTTCCTTGGTTACATTAATTGTTAAGGCATGTATTAACTTATATGGTAACTCATTAACATTCACTTCTTGTGATGATGGAATACATACATCTACACTATGACCTTTAGAACATTTATGTGTATTAGCATACATACAGGCACACTTATAGTTACTTCATTGGACTCTATGATGGGCATACATACATGCACACTTATAGTTACTTCATTGGGCTCTGTGATGATGGGCATGCATACATTCACACTTAAAGTTACTTCATTGGCCTCTATGATGGGCATACATGCTGTTTGAGGTAAAGGTATTGGCATACTCTCACTAGCAGCATAGGTATTTCAGCTTGTGTAGAAAATTTTGTCATTACTTGCAAACCTACCTTGGGCACTATATTTACTTTTCTCTATTCAGTTTCTTATTGTGCACTAATTGCATCTTGTGCCAGTGATAAGATCTAGCAATAAGGCTATATTCTCTATACCTATTTGTTGATGGTTAACCTTTATGGTGACCTCCATGTTGTAGTCTTTCATTAAAGCATTGCATTGAAGTAGCGGGGGGAGATAGTGTTTGTCAAAAAAAATTGCTTCTGCTTCCTCTTCTTTCGGAGTTGGTGCTTCTTAGGGATTTGGTGTCTTTGACTTCATGGTGCCTTGTTTACCCTCCTCTTTTAAACTTGATCTTTACCTAGTTTCTCTAAAATCTCTTGGGTGCTGGCAATAAGAATAGCCAGCTCTTGCATTTTCTCTTCATGAGCCTCGTGATTCCGTAGTGTTGAACCATAAGTTTCCACTCGTTCTATGAACAGAGGGATATTACTTACATGATTAATTAAATTTGTGAGTAGGTAAGGATTTACACCTTTGTTTTAGTGGACCTGGAGATAGTTGTTCATCTCTTTACTACAGATATCCTTAGGAGAAATATGGGCTCTCCATTTTTCCCCTTGAGTGAATAAAAAAAGATTGGCCTGACCAATGAGAGAGCTGGGATTCTAGATCCATGTAACATGGATCTTTTTGTCATATCTTTGCCCAAATCTCTTAATACAATAAAATAATAGAGCCCATATCTTTAAAAAGTAGAGAAATGTCAGATTCCGTATCTTTCATGTCAGATGTACCTTGTGGGGTCAGCACATGGAAGTTTGAAAATTGAATTTCATTTTTTTTCCTTTTTTTATGTTTAACTTTTTACTTTCCCTCCTTTTGCATTTCACTGCCTATTCATTTCTCCCCTTTTTTTAGCGGAATTCAAATTTGCCATATCTTATGCAACTCTAGTTCTTTCACGAAACTTTACAGGTATGTTGTTCTTCACCATATCTCTCTCCTCATAAAATTTCATCTCATTTGGATAAAACCTCTATGAGTTATATACATTTTCTCACATGAACTTTCTCTTCTTTGCGCCACAAACAACTTTTTTAATCTGAAATGGCATCGAATTCTTATGAGTAATGATCATATGTCTAGGGTTTGTCTTGATGTGAGATAGGTTTGTTTATGTTTTGTCTTGATGTATTGTTTATTTTCACAGAAGCAAGGTTGTGACCAACAAGATTGTGCAAATCAAAGCAGTAAGTTGCTGTTTATTTCCTGTTGTTTTAATCTTTATTTGTTGCTTATAATATTCTCTACACCAGAAATAACTATCTTGATTTTAAGTGGCATAAAATACTTGAGTAATGATCATAGGTTTAGGGTTTGTTTATGTTTTGTCTTGATGTGTTTATGTTCATTTTCATAGATTGTAAGCAACAAGGTTGTGTGAATCAAAGCAATAGGTTGTTGTTTATTTCTTGTTGTTTTATAATGTTTATTTGTTGCTTACAATCTTAACATAGATATTTATTAATCATGCAGTCTAACTTTGTTAATTTGGTGCTTTGTTTTTTATTGTAGATGTCTTCAAGGAGGAGGAATATCAATAATATTCACACAGTGGAGGTGTTTAATAGGTGAGATTATGAAGGTAATTGGATCCCTCATCAATACAGTAAGTTAAATTGGATTTTAATGAGACCAAGTACTCGTGGGAGTTTCAAGGTCAAGCTCAAAGATCTAACAGACCCCAACAAACAATGGAAAGGTAGAATCATAGAGTTCGGGCGACGCACCAATGGTACAATAACAAAGTCTTTCATTCAGCATGTTTATATGCACAAAGAGATTTGAGTGCAACATGACAACTTCAGTGCAAGACATAAGCCTAACAGTAAGTTTATATCTCTGTGCTATGTGTTCTTGTGCTTTGAGTCCATGGTTATTAGATAGAGTTTTAATACAAGCATGTTTGTTGCTTGTAGCTTTATATCCATCAACTCTACATGAATGGCAAAATCTAGAGTGCTTAAGTGGAAAGCTAAATGTTTTACATGCAGAGATAGGTGCCTTGATCTATGATAACAAGAGTGCAAGCAAATTGGCATCTCAAAATGTTTACTTTTATGATTCCACATATGTTGTGGAGAGACATAGTTTGGAGTATATTCCACTACCACTGTTGTATAGCCAAGAATGGTATAATCCTAGCTTAGACATGTCAGAAGCATGTAGGGTAAAGATAAAAACTGATGTTCATGTTGCCATAAAACCCTCCACAAGCTCTAGAGATGTGTATCTATATTCGATTTAAATTCTATGCATAGAAAGATGCATATTGATTACTTTTTTTTTAAAGAGTGATTTCTATTAAATTTAAATTCTATGCATAGAAGGATGCATATTGATTATTTTTTTATTATAAAAGAATGATTTTTATTAGGTTTAAATTCTATGCATAGAAAGATGCATATTGATTATTATTTTTTATTATAAAAGAGTGATTTACATTAGATTTAAATTCTATACAGAAAGATGTATATTGGATAATTATTTTTATTATAAAAGTGTTACTTTCATCAATATTGATTTTTATGCATAAAAGAATTTTTTTATTATAAAAGTGTTACTTTCATCAATATTGATTTTTATGCATAAATAGATGCATAAAAGGATTTTTTTATTATAAAAAAGTTACTTTCATCAATATTGATTTTTATGCATAAATAGATGCATAAAAGAATTTTTTTATTATAAAAAAGTTACTTTCATCAATATTGATTTTTATGCATAAATAGATGCATAAAAGAAATTTTTTTGTTAAAAGTGTTACTTTCATCAATATTGATTTTTATGCATAAATAGATGCATAAAAGAATTTTTTTAATTATAAAAGTGTTACTTTCATCAATATTGATTTTTATGCATAAATAGATGTATAAAAGAATTTTTTTTATTATGAAAGTGTTACTTTCATCAATATTGATTTTTATGTATAAATAGATGCATGAAAGAATTTTTTTATTATAAAAGTGTTATTTTCATCAATATTGATTTTTATGCATAAATATGTGCATAGAATTTTTTTATTATAAAAGTGTTAGTTTCATCAAAATTTATTTTTATGCATATATAGATGCATAAGGCCCAGACATGATGGTATTTACCTTATAGTTCCAAGGACCGTGACTACCCGTATATACCAAGGGTATAACTGCAACTCTTTACTGGCAGTATATACGAGTAAATCTAAGACTTAAAATTATAAGCATTAATACTATTCAGATGATGACTTCGAATGTGGTTGATATGATTTTAAATTCTGGTTGAGAAATTATGAGTTGATTTGGATTTTGATTGAAAAATGAAGTCTTAGATTCCTAAATTCTGGTTGAAATGTAATAAACTAAGCAAAACCACAATGAGGATGAATGGGACGAGTCAATCTGATGATGTTCGTAGCTGGAATGACGTTAATGACTTCAGCAAATCACTATGAGATTAGTGGATTGTGCTGGCAAATTGCTGCTGCTGTTAACACTTGACCCAATGGATCAAGTTAAGGGATGTCAAATTAAAAATCTGTATAATTGAAAATCTCCATGGACTGTTTATATAGAAAATTCGGTCTAATGAACCATTTTTGTGATAAGGATTTGAATGATACGATCTGAGTGAATTATTATCTGATGATGAGTTTTATATAAGAAATCTTTATCCCAAGATTCTGTTGGGTTCACCAGACTATAAGGAACCCCAGAATCAATTGGATCTTAAGGAAAAGAGTTCTCCTCTAATTTTGCGAGATAAGGACATCTCGCGTTTTGTAAGTGGGATAGGATGTAAGATTCCTCCCTCCGGCTTTTGAGGTGTGTAGGTGTAAAAACCTCCCCTTCTGATCTTATAATTATTCCTCTCTCTGAAATAAAAGAAAGATCATGTTTTATCCTGTTTTGACTTAGAGAGAGAAAATATCTAGAGAGAGATAATTCAAAATTAAGATAAAAATCCTCCTAGTGTCTAAAATGGTTTCCCCTAAAATAAATATTCAAAAAGAAATTTTCAATGTGCAATCGAAATAAATTAAAACCAGGTAAAAAGGACCTTAGCCTAAGGGTCCAGAATTTCTGAAATTTTTGAATTAAGGTTCCTATGCACCAATTCGATTAATCCAAAAGTAGGGGGGAGATAAATTTAAGAATAAAAGAAAATCTCCCCAAAAATGAGTAAATACTCACATAAGATGAAGAGTTGACTAAGGCAAGGTTATTAGTTAAAAAATAAGAGATATTTAGAAGAAATGATGCATTTTTGACACCTCAGTGTGGAAAAATTCCCGTCATGAAGGAGGCGCCTATTTCACATGTGTGGTTGAGTTTTAAACTCACAAATAATGAGATATTTTCATCTCTCTTACTTCAACTAGATCCAAAAAGTAAGTTAAACTGACCTAAAAATGGTCAAAAAACTGATCTGAAAAATTCTAGAATCAATTTGCTTGGTTAGAGGCTCACTTTTTCCTATAAATGAAACCTGCCCCTTTGTAAATGGTTAATAATGTTTTATGCACTGTTACTCTACTCCTCCCTAGGGCCAAAAAACAGTGAATTTATTGATAATTCATTAGTTTTTGACCATTTCCTCTTCAAAAGAATTGGTGGCCACTCTTGTTGCAAACAAGAGTAGATCCCTCAAACCATCAAGCCAAAGGAAAGCTCACAAAAATTCATGTAAGCTAGAAATCTTACTTTTTCTTTATTCCATTTAATGGTTTTCTAATTTTTGTTTTCTTTAAAATGAAAAATGACGCTATGCCTTGTTGGAAAGGCTTTCCTCCTCTCTTCATTCTTGAATTCAGTCTTTCTTTATCCTAGATGTGTAATCAAATTGTTAGAATTAAACTTTTCATATTGTTTCTCTTTGAAAAGTAGAATTTGATTAGTTTAGAATGCTTTAAACCATTTGGGATAATTTCTAAGTAACTTGAGAATGAAAAAAATTAAAAAATGGTCAGCCATACAAAGGAGATTATGGCAAAGTTTTCTTAAATTTTGTGAAAAAAGTTTAATCTTTTATTATTCAAAAAGAGTAATCCCCACCGTTTGTGTATTCTAAAAGAGTTATTTTTATTCTATGCATAGAAAAATACATATTAGAAATATTTTTATAATAAAAGTTTTATTTTCTTTAGAATTAATTTCTATGCATAGAAAGATGCATATTGAGAATATTTTGATTATAAAAGTGTTACTTTCATCAAAATTGATTATAAAAGTGTTACTTTCATCAAAATTGATTTTTATGCATAAATAGATGCATAAAAGAATTTTTTTATTATAAAAGTGCTACTTTCATTAAAATTAAATTTATGCATAAATAGATGCATAAAGAAACTTATTTTTATTTCAAAAGAGTTATTCTCATCAAATTTGATTTTATGCATAGAAAGATGCATAAAGAAATTTATTTTTATTTCAAAATAGTTATTCTCATCAATTTTGATTTTATGCATAGAAAGATGCATAAAGAAATTTATCTTTATTTCAAAAGAGTTATTCTCATCAATTTTAATTTTATACATACAAAGATGTCTAAAGAAATTTATTTTTATTTCAAAAGAGTTATTCTCATTAAAATTAAATTTATGCATAGAAAGATGCATAAAAGATTTTATTTTTATTTCGAAAGTGTTACTCTCCTTAAAATTAAATTTATGCATAAATGGATTTTTATAAAAGTGTTATTTCCCACTGAAGTTGTTCTTATGCATAAATAGATGCATAAAGAATCTTTATATCAAAAATAAGAATTCTCTTACACTCTATAAATAGATGTGATAAGATGTGATATGAATGAGATAGATGAGAATGAATAGAGGATGGATGTGATGAGAATGAGAATGAGAGGTAAATAGATGTGATGAGATGGGATGCGAATCAGATAGATGGGAATGAATGGATGGATGGATGGATGTGATGAGAATAGAAGTGATGAGAATGAGAGGTAAATAGATGTAATGAGATGGGATGCGAGTCAGATAGATGAAAATGAATGGATGGATGGATGTGATGAGAATAGAAGTGATGAGAATGAGAGGTAAATAGATGTGATGAGATGGGATGCGAGTCAGATAGATGGGAATGAATGGATGGATGGATGTGATGAGAATAGAAGTGATGAGAATGAGAGGTAAATAGATGTGATGAGATGGGATGCGAATCAGATAGATGGGAAAGAATGGATAGATGGATGTGATAAGAATAGAAGTGATGAGAATGAGAGGTAAATAGATGTGATGATATGTGATGCAAATCAGATAGAGGGGAATGAATGGATGGATGGATGCGATGAGAATAGGAGTGACGAGAATGTGAGGTGAATAGATGTGATGAGATGTAATGCGAATCAGATAGATGGGAAAGAATGGATGGATGGATGGATGTGATGAGAATGAAAGGTAAATAGATGTGATGATATGAGATGTGAATCAGATAAATGTGAATGAATAGATGAGATGTGATGTCATGTGAATCAGGATGTAAATGAATGATATAGGATGTGAATGAATGTGATAACATGTGAATGAATGTGATAACATGTGAATCGGGATGTGAATGAACAATAAGGGACATGAATGAATGTGATAACATGTGAATCGGGATGTGAATGAACAATAAGGGACGTGAATGAATGTGTTAGCATGTGAATCGGGATATGAATGAATAAGATGTGATGTGAAATGGATGTGATAAGATGCGATGTAAATTGGATAGATGTTAATGTATGTGAAGTGATGAGATGTATGCAAGTAGATGTGATCTGATGAGAGGATAAATGAGGAAATAAGTGATGAGTTAGAAAAAGATGTGATTAGATGAGAATGGGAATACTTATAAAATGAATGTGGATTGATGTGGATTGATGTGGATTGATGTGTGGGTAATGTAGATTGATGTGGATGGATGAGTGGATAATGTAGATTGATGTGGATGGATGTATGGATGATGTGGATTAATGTGTGGGTGATGTGGATTGACATGTGGATTGATGTGGATGGATGAGTGGATAATGTGGATTGATGTGGATGATGTGGATGGATGTATGGATGATATGGATTGATGTGTGGGTAATATGGATTAACGTGAATGGATGTATGGATAATGTAGATTGATGTGGATGGATGTATGGATGATGTGGATTGACGTGTGGATTGATGTGGATGGATGTATGGAAGATGTGGATGGATGTGTGGATTGATGTGGATGCATGTATGGATGATGTGGATTGGTGTGGATGATGTGGATGGATGTATGGATGATGTGAATTGATGTGTGGATGATGCGATTGGATGTGATTTGATGTGGGAACGATATGATGTGATAGGGATCAATGAAGAAAAAAATATAAAAAGATGAGAAAAGATGGGGACTAATATGAAAGGATGTGGAGTGATGAAAAAAAATGGAAATATTGTTGGAATTGTATTTGTATGTGAAATATGTTTTTAAATGACTGTTTTATGTCAAGAATGCTGGGGAAGCATTTTGATCGTCTTGTGAATAAGGTGGAGACCTATCTATTAAAGTTGCAACTGTTGACGGAGAGTCAACGGAGGTCGTCTCGCGTAGCAAGGTCCCCTGGCCAAGGCCTTGACCAGCCTCGGTTTGATTTAAATGGTGAGCTTCCGGTACAGTGGATGAGGGACCAAGGAAGCGGCCTATGAGTGAAGCGATAGGTGATCTACAAAGGATCTTAGAGGGTGCTAACCATACGGTGCTTGGGCTTTGGGTTGCCAAAGATACCCACACGTACGTCGGCGAGGAAGATATTGGAATAAGGAGTAAGAGTTGTTTTCTAAATTCGAGCATGGATCTGGTTGGTTGACCTTGCTGGTCCTCAACGGATGAGTCCATGGCTCTTTTATATGGATCTGTTGGTTGATCTTTGACGGAGATTCCATTTTGATATGTGAATATATTGCCAGTTACTATGAGCTAGGAACTATCGAAAAGGCCCCTGAGTGAACAGGTGGTGAGCGTTCTGGTTGCCAATGATGCCATAGGTACACCGATGAAGGAATAATTGTTGGAAATAAGGATTCAACTAGAGATTTTGAGGATTGTGATCAGTGACACAATGGTTTCATTAAATGATTATTTTAAAGATAACTGATGCTGAGAAAAAGACAATTTCATATTGGGTGTGTAAGTGATGTGACTAGTTTTAAGTTTGCATGAATATCTGACTAGGGGGCCTGGAAACTCTTTTCCCTCTGGTACCTAGGACAAAACCTAACCAAATTCTTAATTGAAACCCATCACTACAATGGTTGGGCGGTTGGCTAACCCACGGGACTGGATGGGGTTAGGCTGGACTGATGGATCCTTAAATTGAGACTGAATTCTGTTATGGTACAATAGATGAAGTAAATCCTGGACAAAAATTATTCTATGGAAAAGAATCAATGACTGTGCCTAAAAGTGTTGGTCTCTATGATCCAAGTGCAATCTTTTCCTTAATCTGACTTGGGACTTACGCGTTCGCTCAGATCAGTTCAATTAGTCAAGGCTTTTGACTACGTTAGAAAAAAGTTATCCTGGTGGAATCACCCGTGCTTTCATGGCAAGGGAAGTTTTTTCAGGATCGATTTTGGAAGAACCGATGGATTAGTCTCTTGTCTAGATATCTTGGACGAGGCCTCCGCTGCTACAACCCGTGAATTCGTTGCGCGGTGGGGAGAGGGACCACACAGATACAGTTGAAGAATGAACTTCATACTGTGGACAAAAAGAGTGGACAAAAAGAGTATGTGTGTGAATGACTATGCATTGAAGGTCAAGGGTATTATAGAATCCCTTGCATCTATTGGCGTTTCAGTAGATGATGATGATAAGATGGAAGTCTATCTACGTGGTCTCAGGCCACAATACAAGGCATTCAAGATGTCTATTCAGACTCGAGAAAACATTCCCAATTTCAAAGATTTGGTGTCTATGTTGATTATAGATGAGAAGAGCTTGGGTGAAGACCAACAGTCTTCACAAAAACAAAAACAGTTCAGAGCAACGGGCCTTCTACACAAGTTCACGAAGAGGACAAGGTAGAGGAGGCCGTGGATGCGGCCAAGGAGGTGGCCGAACAGGTAATCAGAATTATGGCCAGCAGTAGCAGCAATAACAACAATCCCAGAATTCACAACAACAACAACAACATGCAGGTGGAAGAGGCCAATTCAAAGGCAGGGGGGTTAAAGAGGTCGTGGAAATTGACAAAGGTAGTATAATGATACACGTGGATGCTTTTATTGTGGTAAGCGTGGACATGTGTAGACAGATAAGAAGCATGCTGACATACAAAATGGAAAATTGTAGCAAAACAACTATGCATCCTCGAGCAAAAACAATGAGGATAGTGAAAGGTTGTTTGTTATGCAGCATGTCGTTAATGCCATGTCTGAAAATGTTGAAGCAGCACATAAAGATGATGTATGGTACGTTGATTCAGGTGCTTCGAACCACATGACAAGTCATGGGGAGTGGTTCAAGGAGATGAAAAACATTAAAACACCAGGTTTTATGAAAATAGGGGATGACACTGCTCATCCAATTGCCCATGTTGGAGATGTGCCATTGTCTATGCAGGATGGCAAAGTGAAGTACCTTGCAGTTGTACTTCATGTTCTGAACATAACAAAGAATCTAGTTTCAGTTGTCAAGATGATTGAGCAGGGTTTGCACGTTCAGTTCAACCCTGATGGTTGTTATGTTGAAGACTTTAAAGACAAGTGCAGGTTGGTTGCAAAAGGCAACAGAGTGGGCAGAATGTTTACATTGAATGTAAACATGTCTGAAGTGAGTGCTACAATGTTCGCAAATGGTTCAGGAATTATTGCAAACACAGACATTTGGCATAAAAGAATTGGACACGTGAATGTGCAGAGAATTAAGTCTATACAGACTAAAGGAATAATACTCAAATCATCCTATACATAGTTTACTGACTCCTTTTCAACACTTGATGTTCATGTATCAACCACAATGATGTCTCCATCACTCCGATCATAAATTATACACATATCATCAAACAAATCTAAACACAAAGCTTGTCCTAGTATAACAAAGCCTGACAGCAAGTTTTCTTTAATACCTGGAACAGACACGACTTGTGAGAGAATGATTGTCCCACCATTTACAACACTTAGCATGACCTTACTAACTCTTTGTACTGGATATAAGGAGTTGTTTGGATATGTGACTGTGCCTACTTGAGGAGCAGACTCAAGGGAAGAGAACACCACTAAATGCAACCAAGATTGTCGTCCTAATAGATCCCTAATTACGGAGAAACTTACAAAGTGTATTAAAAATGACACAAAGTAGAGTTTTAAAATGTTACTAACATGGATACAAAAGTCAATGACAATGATGATGATGTTAAAAAAGCTACTGATGATAAGCTTGAAGATGCAAAAAATCTAAAATGGAACAAAATCACTTCGAACTGACACTCCCTAGGATGTCAGCATAAACCTTAAAAATGCAAGCGAGTTCTGAAGCACGCCCAAAACGGTCCCAAGCGTATAAAAACTATGTTAACATACTTAACGTCACACTATAGGATATACCATCTCCACCTAAGAGAATATATCAATCTCAAACAATCAGAAGAGCAACCCGAGGAGGTGATGATGAGAGGGTGAGAGCCAAGAGAACCCGCTCTAATACCAATTGTTAAGAGTGGAGACCAAGGTAGCAACACACACACACATGCAACAAACAAAGATAGAAAGAAACACAACACTCCAAGTAAATTAATGAGAATGAGTAAGTACAAGTAAGTGATATGATCAGGTCACTCACACACTCATCAGTGTACACATGCTCGAGAAAAAACCTCCAAAGAGAGAAAAAAGTGTTCCGACTCATTATTAGCCTACGTCTACACAGCTCCAAGCAATATTTGGCTAATTATACGTGTTACCCGATGAAGTAATTTTCACTCACAAAAGCTTCTCGTCACCCCCTACCTGAAGATGAAGTGAAGCTCCACCATTGGCTAGTGTGTTTTTACTTGTTTTTACAGTTTATTTACTTTGTAATTTCTAACCAGAGATTTAATACAAGATCCACAACACCTAGGATGGCATTATACCAAACACAGTTGGGATTTCTATGAAGAAATTAAAAAAAAATCCTCTCTCTCTCTCTCTCTCTCTCTCTCTCTCTCTCTCTCTCGGAGTGCACATAGTGGTTCACTCATCTTGCTCCTAATAAAGAGGTTCCATGTTAAAGTCCCATTGCTTGTACTTTCATGCAATCATAGGGATCATTTGTCATCCATTGGCTCCGCTATGACGTTTAAAGACCTCTCTCTCTCTCTCCCAAAAAAAAAAAAAAGCCCTCATGCATTGCTGTCTGGATACAGTGCAGCAATACTCTCTCAAAAAGTGCTGAATCAATATCGTTGCCCTGAAGTACAGTACAAACAAACATTAGATCTCTCTGGTAAAATAAAATACACAACAATGAACCTTTACATGAAAAAACCAGAAATACATTATCCAGGTTATGAAATACACCCCTTAAATTTGATCCACTCTTAGGGCAGACAAACATTAGGGGATACGAATAATAAATGATGGGAAGAGCTCAATGGCAACCCAGCTATGATCTTCAGAAGATATCACGAGCACTTGCCAATATCATGAGAAGCCTGAACCATCCGTGATGTAAGTGTTCCTGAGCCTCAAGTTCTGCATCATGTGAGATAGTTCACCAACAGTGCTCCTAGATAGTCTACTTATGCTGCCATATCCACTTCGTTCTTCCATATTATATCCTTTAAGCCCCTTGAAAAGTTTTCGTAGAACTGCATCAAGGCATGGTAAGGAATAGCCCAACTATAAGCAAACTAAATAGAGTCGCACAGCTACTGATTTTTAAAGAAATAAAAAAGCGAAACCTTTTCTCTCTCCTACACGATCAACTCAACAAACCGACACAAGTCTTAACTTCTCACTTTCTCTAATGTTACATGTATGTGTAACACAACAAACTGACACAAGTCTTAACTTCTCATGTTCTCTAATGTATGCAAATGTACATGTATGTGTATACAGGTATGGCTGTGTATGTGTGGGTGGTGTGTGTTTTTATATGGTGGGTGCACCCATTGTTGCCCCTGCAGCATTGCCTACTGCCTGCTGCCGCCTTTGCAGCGCCTGCTGCCACCTTTCCAGCACCTTGTCGCCTCTGCTATCGTAGCGCCTTCTGTGTGTTGCTCTTGTAAGGGTGCAACGCTCGTGTGTGTGTGTGTGTGTGCACGGGTTTTTAGGGCTTCAGCTCCTGTGTTTCAGGGTTTAAGCAAAAAACGGTCTGCTCTCCGTGGCTTCTTTTAAGGGTTTCTGCACCTAAGTTTCTGTACCTGTGTTTTAGGGTTTCTGACATCTGTACCTGCATTTTTCAGTTTCAGCTCCTCTGTTTCAGGGTTTCAGCCCTTGTTTTGCCTACCCTTTGTTGTGCACTCGCTTCTCCTTGTGTGTGTGTGTGTGTGTGTGTTGGGGGAGGAGAGGGAAGGGTGGGGAGGGAGGGGGGGTGGAGAGGGTGTACAGTCTCTCAGCTATGGACCCAATACAAACTTTCAAGTGTGCTCATTGGAGATTCGGATGCTTGCCCTTTATTCTGTGACAATCCTGAATTGCAGCCGTTTGTAGACACTCTCCATGAAGGTTTTATTGAAATCAAAAAAGTTTGGGAAACTCCTACGCTTCAATTCCATGTCAAAGTTCCTAGACATGTAATGCTTAATCCTGCGATGAATTTGGCACAGAAAGCTGTAGTGCTTTTTTTCCCTAGACCCAACAGATGTCGCATAGTGGCTTCAAGTGTTGCTTGGGGGCTGTTTTGTAGCTGGTGTACATAAAGCTGACCGTGGCTTTTTTGAAGTGATATTCAAATTTCACGGATCCGCAATACAAGCAAACACTGTTGGAAAAATCGCCTTTGTTTTGCGGGTGGAGAGGGTGTACTGTCTCTCAGCTATGGACCCAATACAAACTTTCAAGTGTGCTCATTGGAGATTCGGATGCTTGCCCAATCCTGCGATGAATTTGGCACAGAAAGCTGCAGTCCTTTTTTTCCCTACGAAAATGCCAGACCCAACAGATGTCGCATAGTGGCTTCAAGTGTTGCTTGGAGGCTGTTTTGTAGCTGGTGTACATAAAGCCGACCGTGGCTTTTTTGAAGTGATATTCAAATTTCACGGATCCGCAATACAAGCAAACACTGTTGGAAAAATCGCCTTTGTTTTGCGGGTGGAGAGGGTGTACAGTATCTCAGCTATGGACCCAATACAAACTTTCAAGTGTGCTCATTGGAGATTCGGATGCTTGCCCTTTATTCTGTGACAATCCTGAATTGCAGCCGTTTGTAGACACTCTCCATGAAGGTTGTATTGAAATCAAAAAAGTTTGGGAAACTTCTACGCTTCAATTCCATGTCAAAGTTCCTAGACATGTAATGCTTAATCCTGCGATGAATTTGGCACAGAAAGCTGTAGTCCTTTTTTTCCCTACGAAAATGCCAGACCCAACAGATGTCGCCTAGTGGCTTCAAGTGTTGCTTGGGGGCTGTTTTGTAACTGGTGTACATAAAGCTGACCGTGGTTTTTTTGAAGTGATATTCAAATTTCACGGATCCGCAATACAAGCAAACACTGTTGGAAAAATCGCCTTTGTTTTATGGTCGGCAACTAGGGCATGCTTACCCTTGGCTGCCAACTATGGACTATCAAATTCTCATAAGGCACAAGTGCCCTGTATGGGTGGAGGTAGTTAACCTCCCCCTTTATTACCGGTCTGCACTACCATTTTTGGCAGAAGCATTGGGCAAAGTTGTATGCCCCCCACGCTCGAATGGAAATGTCAATAAGTTTTGCATATTGTGGGATATTGATGAACCCACACCACCAAATGTTGCCTTTGATGTGGAGATGATTGGCATGTCCTCCCAAGCTGTCTTTTTAAACTTAAATGGGAAAGATTTGCTAGCTCTTGCTCCACTTGTGGCAAATTTGGTTATATGCAATCAGAGTGTCCGACTGTGCTATTGCAAACCACCAGTCGCTCCAATGCAATCGAATGAGAACACTCCGGTTGGAACAAAGCAACCCCAAAAGGGGAAAAATGTACAACAAGCCCCAAATGTTAACATGGACAAAGGGAAAATGAAAGTTGCATCCACTAGTTCACCTATGCCAAAATCTAAGAAGAAAGAAAAGCAGGATACAAATGCTTGGCAGACCCCCAAAAAAAACGGTCCACTTTGGTCAGCAGTTGTGAGAGTATGAGCAAACCCAAACACTGCTACTTGCAAATGTTACGCATGACCCTGGAAATACAAGTGATTCAGATGCTATGGTTAATGTTGAGCATGGCTATGCAAGGAGCCAGGCAGCCATGGTGGAAACTTAAGAGCTATCGCTCCCATTACAAAACATGTAAATATGTATATACCACTTAGATGTTTGACATATAAAGTACAAGGCCACTGTCAAACAAATAAATGGAGGCTGAGTTGGTCTTACATACGTAGAACTTAGCCGCACATAGTTTGCTTCACACAACCAGCATTCCTTTGCTAGGTGGGAAGGTTGCTTTGTGGGTTTCCGTATCTTTTATGCTGGTAATCATGCTTTTTTCTAGCACTATCATATTGGTTAGGCATGAGCTATAGCCTCAACTAACCTATAATGATCCTCAAGGAAGATGGATGATCATTCAATGTATGGTGAATGGTGAAATATTTGAGTTTGCAATTGTATATATGCTTCGCAAACATCTGCAATCCGAGCTCAAATGTGGCAACAATTGGAAGCATATCCAGGGGTCACAAACAACGTTGCTGCCGTACGTACGTATGGATCCGTACAGTACGGTACAGCCGTACGGTGCGGTACGGTACCATACTGTATGGATCCGTACGGAATCATTTAAAAAAAATAAAAAATGTGTGGCGTGTGGCTCTCTTCAGAAGACTCATCATCTTCATCTGATGATGAGATTTGAGACTCTTGCGTCTAGACTCTAGAGCATAGTCACAGGGGACGGAGGGGACGGAGGCTTGGAACGCCGGGACGGCGAATCGGGACGGCGCAGGGACGGGGACGGACGGGGACAGCAGTAAGAGAGACCGTACGAGAGACGATTTTGAGTTTGTTTCAAGCTCCCTCCCCCGTCCCCGTTCCCTACTTATGGCCATCCCCCGTCCCGTCCCCGTCCCCGTCCCCGTCCCTTGTGACTATGCTCTAAAGTCTAGACAACTGTAGTGTTTCATTGTTTTGCTTTTTGCACTTGTGGACCAGGACATGTGCTATAGACATGATATTTGTACTCTCTTTTATCATCTATGACTTTCATGGTTCTTGCTTATATCACTATGACTGTTGACATGAGGTATTGTGTAATGGGCTTGGTAACTGATAATTGATTTAAACTTTAAGTAATGAGGTTCAGTCTTTATTTTAAGTATTTTGGTTGCTATGTCTACAAAATATTCAGGTTTCTAGGACTGCTTACAAATGGTACGTACTGTTTACGTACCTTAAAATTTGTTCCGTACAGAAGTACGTTCCGTACGTACTGATAGCGTGCCGTACACTACGTACCTTACCACCTTGGTCACAAATGCTTTTTTATGTAGTGACTTTAATAATTCACCAGACTATGCTCCCCTTCAAGGTGATGAAATGCCTTGAGAAAAAATTGTAATATGCGTATGCTACTTACCATCATGGTCGTGCACACGCTCTTAGCTCCCCCCCTTTCGCTGGCGACGCTTGCACTTTCCCCAAGCCCTCTGTGCGCCCCCACCCTCTCCTCCCCCTTGTCTCAGCTCTTCCACCCCACCCCCACCCCTTTTCGTAGTGCTTCTGCCGCCTCCCTCCTCACCCGTGCCTCTCTTTGCTGCCCCCCATCTTCCGTTCTGCTGCCCACCCCCTCCTTCCCCCTCCTCGCTGCACAATGCCCCCTTTTTTTTTCTCTCTTTGTTTTCCTCGCCCCTCTCCTCCCTCCCCTCCCGCGCAGGTGGTTGTTTCCAGGCTTCTGGGGTTTTTAGTTATTCGGCAAGCTTCGGTTCTTTCTGGTCTTCACCGTAAGGATGACTCCATGGCAACCGCTCCGTCATCCACGACCAAAGCCGCTATTTCTTGCATTGCATTCTCCGAAGCGGATCTTCGGGTTCTTGCCAACTATTTCCTCACTTGAGACCTCCATCCTGGTCTGCAAAATTGTTGGTAGCCGCCCTGTGCGCGGACAACACAAGGATCTTTTTCAGGCCAGCCTCATTCGCGAGCTTGCAAAAATCATCGATATTCACCCTCTAGGGCGCGGATACTACCATGTGGAGTTCGACTCGACATCAGCGTCAGACCAAGTCATGCAGCTGAGTCCCCTTGCACTGTGTATGGCACAGGCCTTCTTTGCTCGGTGGCAACACGGCTTCAATCCTGCATCTGACCCATTGGCTGGCGTTTCGGACTTCCCAATGACAGTTTGCTTCCCAGGCCTTAGGAAGGAGTACCTTCCTCTTCTCCCCGTGATTGGTGGTGCCATCAAGAGAGTGATCCCCCCACACACACACACACACCATTGCCTTGGCCCTCGCGAGAGCAACTAGGATTCCATCTCTCCGTATCTGTGTGGCCTCGCCAGAGTCAGTACCGCATTGCATTTCTATACCTAGCCTCCGTGGAGACCCCATACAGCAACACGTGGAGTATTTTGGCCTCCCAGGCCAATGCTTCATTTGCAAACAGAGGGATCACTTAGCTAGAGCTTGCCCTCGGCGGCAGTCAAGGAGACCGCCTTCGGTGGTCCCCCCCCTCCCGGTTCTCGTGTTGACCCTCACCAAGGGGTAGAGAGAGGGGCAGGCCCTCAGGCAGCAAAGCACCAGGCCCCAACTTCGGGTGACCCAGCAGACAGTGAGTGGCGGACGGTTGGACTGCGCCCGGGCCGCCACACGACCACCAGAGCCGACCACTGTCGTCGAGCGCGCCAAGCTGGCAAATCTCAAGAGGATTCGGTTCTGTCAGAGAACCGTTTCGAGCATTTTACCCATCATATTCCCGATGGTGACGTGCCCTCTTTAGTCTCGGAGTGGGCCCCTCCAGCCCCACCAGTATGGCGGTCAATCCCTCGTCGAGATCCCCCCCCCCCCCCCCCCCCCCGACCCTCAATGTTCTGAGAGGCCGACCGGCAAGAAAGGCAACTCTACTTCTTGAATTCCTTCAACCAAAGCAACCTTGGACTTTGATGTTGACACATTTGATTGTGACAATGAAAACAAAGGCTTTTGAGGATTAGATAGTTTCCCATCAAACGTCATCTTTGGAAGATTTGAAGGTCGGATTGTGAGCTGCCCTTATTCCACCACGCTTATACAAGTTTGACCAATGCTCTTTTGTCATCTTTCTTGGTCGGAGAGACCTCCACATAGAGGCAACTCTTTGCAAAAATAAAGTATTCATTGGAGCAGGGCTTTTCAGCATTCATTGGCTGCACTACAACCGAGAAAAGCATACTTCCTCTCCAACTTTGGCATACGCTTAGTTGATGATGTTGTTAATGATCAAATCACACGCATGTATGGCATAAAGTAATTTCTATATTGCAAGATTTTCAGCCAGTGCCTCCGCTTGAGGAGGAGGAAAGATTGAGAGATTAGAAATTTGGTAGGCAGCTTCCAGGTTACTCTCCTTTCTCTTTCCATCACCTCACCGCAGCTAGAGCTTATAAAATTCTGCTCCCTCCACCTTGGATACAGACACATGCAAATAAATTGTGGCATTAAACAAACCTCTTCGCTGGTGGAAGGCCTCTTTGACCACAGTTTGGAAGAGCAAATTGCCTCTTAAACAACAACTTTTCTTGTGGAGATGCATTGTGGATGCACTCCTGGTTGGCACCTTCTTAACTAAGAGAAACATTGCACCGCCTCTTGCAAGAGCTATTCGCATCGCCAAGAGACAATAATTCATTTGTTATGGGGATGCCCCTCTTCTCATGCTCTCTTGGACAGACTGTTAGGGCACTTGAGAGTGCAATTTCCCGACAACAACTTCGAGAAATTCTTCTAGATGTTCAGGCACCTTTCTTGGACTAGATACTAGGCTTTGTGGACAATCTACCATGCACGAAATCAGCTGATTTTCTGCCATGAGGAGATCATATGCATCGCTTTTTTCAGGAGGTCTCTTTACCTGTCACTCCGAGATTCTTTTGACCTCGGAGATGTTTCCTTTCAATAGTTGGAGGCGTTTTCCTATTGTTCCTAATATCTGAGTAGTAGTTGTCCCACCTTGGGACAGCTATGAATGTACCATATTTTCCTTAATGCAGCAGTGGTTTCACCCCAAAAAAAAAAAAAAAGTTATGCGTGTATGGGCATAGATATGGTATGGGTTTATGTGTAGGTATATGACAATGCACATGCACATACATTCCAAATGCATGCACATGCATTCCATGGAATGCATCTGCATGCGTGTATAATTCTCTTGGGCTACTAACAAACAAACTTATTATCCTGCTAGCTTTAGGTAAAGAGTTAAAGATCTCAATTTTACATTATGATACTCCAGTGAATCCCCACCAGCTTTTCTTACTTCTACCACAAACAAGGATGGCGCAACTTCAAAAATCTGCCAAAGGATATGACACAGCTTGGATTAAACGACCGGCTCAAACCATATGTAGAAAGATAAAGAAAACTTGTGCAATTATGTTGCAAAAAAGTAGGTACTCAAATAAAGGAGCTAAACCTCGGTGGCTACGGAAAGATGACCCTTGCGCCCTGTCATTGCACCTTCTAACCTCATCTAGCATCCATTAAGTGTGCATACAAAACATAACATAGCTAGTCACAGTAAGTACAAAACTTGAAACATAGGCCATAATTAAGTACAGAGAGAGAAAGTCCAAATCCTCATATTATGCTTTCCAAGAATATAAAGGCTCAAGAATACACCTTGTAGTTTTGTCTCTTTACACTGAAGCCAAGAGGCTTTGCAGTCTCCTCTATTTTTGAAATGATCTCTGGAGCAGGATGTTTTGATGTGAAATGTACCTCGTGTTTCACATCCTGGAAATTAATAAAAGGAGAAAGGAGGTGAGGGTAATGTTCTTTCAGCAAACAAAAAAGTGCCCCTTCAACACACACGCACGCATGCCCCCACCCGCCCCGCCACCCCCAAAGAGAACCCAAACCACGAGTAATGCACCTGCTTCTTTTCAAAAAGTCCGGAGAGATTCAGGCCCTTTGATAAAGAAATCAGCTCAAATGCATTGAAGAAAGCTGGCTTCCCCTTATGCTGTCCTTTGTTGGTAACAAGATGATCCTAGCATTCCACCCGAAATGGGCCACAGCCCAAAAGAAAAAATCAGTGCAAATTAAGCTAAACTCATAGCTACCCAATACCTTCAGAACAAACCAGCATGCCAAATAAGCAGTCTAGGCTCTCTTTTTTTTCTTGACACTGGCAAACGGTAGAATATGACCTTTGATTCATTGAAAACTGCAGCAATGTCCTCCAAACTAATATCATCCTCCTCGAAAAAACTTGGTGGTTTGTAGCTTTTTTTGAACCAAGAATCTTGTAGTATTTGAGGAATGGTGATCCTCTAATTTTGACATACAAACAATCCAAAAGCATGAGCTAACTCTCTCTCTCTCTCTCTCTCTCTCTCTCTCTCTCCAACCCCGGGGATCACTCTCTCAGGATCACAACAGATGGATTCTTCAAGAGGCCAAGGTACCTGGGCGAACATATGTCACATGCTATGTGTGTGAAAATGGCATTTTATCCAGCCCTAAAAAGGGAATTATTCTGGATTTATTAGTTTTTATTCATGTTTATTGTGTCTTGCTGCTGGCCGACTGCCCTTTCACTGGACCGACCAGCAGCCCACACACTATATATAGCATAGCTTCATCATTCAGCAATTTGTACCACTTCATTAACCCTATCAGGTACCATATGTGCTGTTGCTGCTGCTGCCAGCGCCTACACTCCATCTGCTTCATCATCTGCGCCTGTCAGCTCCAGCACATCAGTGTTTTACATCAGTTCATGGGACAGCAGCCCTCTCTACTACACAGAGCATACCAGCGTTTTACTTCAGCTCATGGGACAGCAGCCCTCTCTGCTACAGTACAGCACATCATTGTTTTATCTCATCGGTACATATCTTGGGACAGCAACCCACTCTCTGCTACAGTACATCTATGTTTTTCTTCTGCAGTTCACCTCGGGACAGCAGCCCTCTCTGCTCACCATCTCACATCATCGGGACGGCAGCCCTCTCTGCTTATCTTCAGCATCGACACCACTCGGGACAGCAGCCCTCTCTGCTTCTCTCTCTCACTAAGGTATTGCAGCACCCTTGTCACCAAAGCTTGCACCACTTGCACCACTCGGGACGTCAGCCCTCTCTGCTCCTCACCACCACTTAGGTATTGCAGCACCCTTGTCACCAGAGCTTGCACCACTACACCACTCGTGACGGCAGCCCTCTCCGCTCTTCATCACCACTCAAGTACCGAAGCACCCTTGTCACCAGAGCTTGCACCACTACACCACACACGACGGCACACTACGACCTCAGAGTGCCTCTACATCCACTGACAGGAGCCTTCAACACTGACCACCTCTCGGACTGCCTTTGTATCACATCGACGCGAGCCTTCGTCATCGACCATGCTTCAACTCCGACATTGTCTTTGCTTCTGCACCGGTCTTCTACTCAGAATCACCTCACATCAGAGAGCCTCTTGTACGTATTTTCACTCACCATCATATATACACTCACTCACCCATTTCATGCTGTGTCGTTTTGCTCTGATCTCTCGTACATTTGGTCCTTTCGTCCTTTTGCCCTCACATGGTATCAGAGCTATCGTGAGTAAAGGGATTGAAGACCTCGGGAGCACACAGCATGGATCGTCTACCCGCACTCCCAGAGGACCAATTCTTCTCACCAGACGTTAATTCTCCAAACTCCGATCTGGACCATACAAGGAATGGGACTTCTTACTCAAAGGAGAGCCCCGTTCAAGATCTTACTTTGGGAGACAATCAACCCAGGTACATCTACTCATCTTCACCACCTTTGCCATCTCGATCTCCCTCTCTGATCTTATTAGACCTTGCTTCCAAAGGGAGATACATTCCTTCTGCCAGTGTGTCAGTGTGGAACCCTGGTATCCTTCATCTTCTCTCCTTTTTTGGCCTGAGAGGGGGTGTGTGAAAATGGCATTTTATCCAGCCCTAAAAAGGGGATTATTCTGGATTTATTAGTTTCAACTTTCTATTCATGTTTTTTGTGTCTTGTTGCTCGTCGACTACCCTTTCATTGGACCGACCAGCAGCCCACACACTATATATAGCATAGCTTCATCATTCAGCAATTTGTACCACTTCATTGACCCTATCAGGTACCATATGTGCTATTGTTGCTGCTGCCGGTGCCTACACTCCATCTACTTCATCATCTGCGCCTGTCAACTCCAACACATTAGCGTTTTACATCAGTTCATGGGACAGCAACCCTCTCTGCTACAAAGAGCATACCAGCGTTTTACTTCAACTCATGGGACAGCAACCCTCTCTGCTACACAAAGCCTACCAGTGTTTTTACCTCAGCTCATGGGACACCAGCCCTCTCTGCTACAGTACAGCACATCATCATTTATCATCAGTACATAATACATATCCATAGTTGTTTCTCGTACCGGTACGAACCCATTCGCACCGTACGGTTCGTACGGTATGATACCGTACGGTACGGTCCCCTCCCCCACCTTGAGAAAAAAATTCCAAATGCTAAAAAAATATAGAAATCTTGCTTAATGAAGATTCCAAATGCCCGCAATACTTCGCAACTTTCGTGTCCATGGAGTATTCCATATAGGGTTGCTGAGAGACCTAAAAAATCTGGCAAGGTAGATTGGTAGTGTACACATGATTGGTAGGATGAGAGAAATCTTGCTACATCACTTGGAGATCCCTAGTATAGGTAGGCTAGACAATCAGATCCTCAAGTTATGTACGAGGGAGAAGATTTGGACATGGCCATTTTGATCTAGACAGAAGTCCCTAAACCTATCACCCTAGATGCACTGCTCGTATTTGTGCTGGGACAGCCGTTCCATGGAAAGGAGCCTATGCATGAGGATGAGCCCGATGCATTGAGGGCTAAATTGGAACACATGAATAAACTTTTGCAAGCAAAGCAGCAAGAGCTGAAATTTTTGCATGTTCCTCATGTACAAAGTGTCATTGAAGCAAAGAAAGCTGATGCTATGGTGGATATGACCTTTGAGTCCATGGCTCATGAAGTGGGCAAGAAGCCAAGGGAGTTGGCACTCTCCTATCTCATCTGAAAGGGTGATATCAAAGAGGGAGATGATGGGGAGTTAATGTTCAGAATTCCACCTCGTTTGAAACATGGAGACCCAGCATCACAACGGTTGCAATCTTATGTGCAAAGGGAAGAGGTGTCGGTCACTTCTCGCCATGTATCTACTCCGCATGGGACAAGAGGAAACAAGTATGTGCATGTTGGTGCCAGTGGAAAGCATGATGGCCGAGTGGATTCAAAGCATGCATATCATGGTGAGAGTGGTCGGCATGCAAGCCGCAAAACTTTGCCCATTGGGTTATCTCGTGGTGAGACATTTCATCATCCAGGGAGGTCACATGCATCTGGACCACAGGCTCATAGAGCACATGCTGCCGTGCCTCGTGAAACACCTTTGGTTGCTCATGAAGCCCATGCAGAAAGAGCTGTAGCCTGTCCCGCTAGATAAGGGGAAGAGGAAGCGGGAAGAATATGAGTCACATGTCAAAAAGCTCAAGGAGTTTAAGGCAGGTGATAAATCTGTCAAGCTTGATGCCTTTCATGGGGAATATGATGCATCTAAGGTGCTAGCATTTGTGGCACAATTCGACATTGCTTTCAATGATGAGTGAAAGAGTGCACAGAGCGGAAGCAAATAAACACTAGAGTGTGCTGAGCAGAGAGTGCGAGAGAGAGAGAGAGAGAGAGAGAGAGAGATGGAGCAACCATGTTGAATATACTGAAGTGATACAGTCCCAAGAAAGAGACAGAAGTAGTCTCATAAGTGAGGGAGCAAAAGATAGACTAGGCAAGATACTGTCAAAATACGCAACGGAGATGATGACCAAATCTGGGAACACAAGAGCAAGTGCAGAAAATAGACAGCAATGGAGAGAGAGAGGCGTATAACTCTACTGTATATACACAAGATCCCGGAATACAATACAATGTGGCAAGGGGGCTGTGGGGCCATTTTATATGGCCCCAACACTGCAGTCGGCCTGCTCTAGAACAGCCGACAGGTGCATGAACTCCACGACCAGCCCCTACACCCAGTTGACCAGGTGTGAACAGTCGGCCTGCATGGAAACAAGTCCACAACCTGTGCAAGTACAGTCGGCTACCTCGAGTAGGCATATAGCTGCAGTCGGCTAACAACTAAGACCTCCTGCCACCACAGGGCTGCCACCCAAGCCACAGAAAAATGGGAAAAAATGGGGGGAAAATACGAGTGAGGGAGGAAAAATGAGAGAACACCTACAAAGGGTGGGCACACCCACAACAGAGGCCCTGGTGTTTGGTAAAGACAGGAGATGACTTCTAACACCCCCTCTCAGCTCCTGGCTGTGAAACCAACCACAAGGAGCTCGGGTGCCGCCTAAGCAAATCTTGAGATAGCGACTTCGTGAAGAGGTCCACCGTACTGTCCTCCGTCGAACAGAACTCTAGCAAGATGTCATCTGTTCACGAACAAAGTGCCTCTGGATGACCGTGGGTTCCTCCAGTGGACACCCAATCCTACCATGCAACCTCTGCAACCTTACCACCTCACAAGCAGCACCACAAGCAGACCGGTACTTTGCCTCTGTCGACGACAAGGCAAAAGATGACTGCCTCTTCCTGCTCCGTAAAACTACTCCTGGGCCTGAAGTAGATCTCCTCGTGTCCGGATCTCCTCCCCAATCTGAGTCACTCCAACCGTGGAGTCGAACTCCATCAATCAATCCCCCTCCTATGTAAAAGAGTCCATGATCCTTCGCATGCTGCAGAAACCACAAGATACGCAATCCTGCCTCCCAAAGAGTCATCTGCAACCATGAGCTCAACTGTATCATCAGGAAGCTCTCGTCCAATCTGGTGTCCATCAACCAAATCAATGAACCATTTTGCTTCCGAGTCAAAGAGGCATCACATTGCTCACAAGGATCAACACCTGTTACAGTGCAAAGCCAAGTCTTGGAAACCTACTGAAGACCACGGAAGGCCTTCTGAAACCTGTCAAAACCACCCCCTTTGAATTCGGAACCACAAAGCCTGGAGAATCCACCTCCTTGTGCAAGTAATCAACTGCCATCTGCCTGGCTTTTCGAGAGGTCTCCGTGGAAAGAACATCCTCATCTACAGGAATTTCTCTATCCCGAATACTACGAGATATCAAAGCATAAGTACAACAGTTCCTCACGAAGTTTCAGGACCGAGGAACTCATGAAGCGGTATGGCTCGACAAAGAATTTTTCGAAGACTATTCGGCATTATTGACGGATTATTTGGAGGCTATGCAGCTTTCGTCAAGTTAAGCAGAAGGGGATGTCACGTGCATCCCACACTTGGATGCCACGTAGACATTTCTGTACAGAAGGTGCAGGACCTGGGATGGTGAACTGGTCCCATGTGAGCCCAGTCCGGGACGAGTCAGCCAGGGATCCATCTCAGTCGTCCAAGGTCAGGTGTGCATTGTGCTGCACATGAGTCCAAGGTCACGTGTGCACTGTCCTACACATGAAACAGTGCCAGTCCGCGCTGTGAGTCTCCCTCTAGAATGATGTCAGTGGTTCTGTGTATCTGGTTTGGTACCGGATGCCAGATCACTGAGTAGATTAGGTTTAGGACAAGGGGCCAGCCCATAGGGCTACCCCGGATCTGAGTGGGGGCACGGGAATGGTGTAGAACCACCCCCATGAGGGCCAGGAAGGCCCAGGCTGAACCCACCAGCCATGGAGGTGCTGTAGGACAGCCCTAGGGCACAGATCAGGCAATCTCCAGGGGATTATAGCCTTTAGATGGCTGTAGGGCATGTATGGGGCAGCCCATACAGGCTGGCCAGCCTTGGGATTGTGGACAAAAGTGGTGTCCAGCCAATCAGAAGCAAGCACATCACTTTCAGCCTGTTAGGGAAAAAAGGCAATATTTTTTGGGATTTAATTCAGCATTTATTGCTGACTTTCACCAGTCGTGGGACAATAAGCTGTTTTTCAGCTGGCCGACTGCTCTTGAGGAGGAGTATAAATAGGGTAGGCCTAAATCCCATCATTCATCTCAGTTTTCACCAAGTGCTCAAGCCAATCAAGGGCCAGTCAAGCCAAGGAGATTGCCAAGCAAAGGGGTGGACTTCTGAAGGTCAAGGGCAGGATTTTCCAGCCAAGAAAAGGTCAAGTTTCCTGTATTTGTTTTCAGATTTACATCATTCTAATAAAGCAAATACACCATCCGTGGTGGGGGCCCTACAGAGGGTAATTGGGACCCAATACTGCGTCCTCTCCATCTCCCCCTTCTCTCTCTATTTTCTGCACTTCTCCTTTCAGTTTGTGCGTTAATTCCGTCACGAAAAGAGTGCTGATTTCTGAGTTTTGAAGTACCGATCCTTCTCCGAAGCTTCCGCATATTACACTGAAAGCAACTGTACTCCACTGAATACAGTTCACCCAAATATGCCTGCACTCTCAATCCTCTGAATGTGCAACTCAATGCACCACTGACTGAGTAGAGCAGCAAAAATGGCTTACACAGTGCCAAAATGCCCAAAAATAGCCCAAAATTACTGCACCCAAAACCTTGCAAAAAAAACCTGTAGATTTCTTTGCAAGAAAGTCTACTTGTATCTGCCTGTAGATTTTCACAGAGAAAATAAAAATGCCCAATATTCAAAACTTGTAATGCTTACCACAGTTGTACTGAGTAGGTTGTGGTAGTTTTAATGAACAAGTAGAGTTGACTATACTGTGCAGGTACAGTCGACTAGTACTATACGGAAGCAGGTACAGAAGCTGGGCGAGCAGGTATAGTTCAGAAGCAGGAGGCGAAACTGCAGTCGAATGCACAGCAGCTACAGTCGAAGCAATACTGTACGGAAGCTTCAATCGAATGTACAGTAGGTACAGTCGACTGGTACAGAAGCAGGTACGCAGCACTGAATGATGTACGACTGTCTGCGCAGGTTTGTACGGAGGACTGTACAGAGCAGGGCGACCAGGTACACAGCAGGTACTCGTATAGCAAGTACAGTACTGAAACAGTCAACTAGTGCTATGTCGACTATATGCTGGTACAGTACGGTACTGAAGGCGGTGCTGACTTGTACGGAGGCACATGTGTACGGAACAGTAGCTGCTGTCGGCGAACTGGTACCTGGTACGGAAGGCTGCAGGCGAAGCTGTATGGGCAGTGTAGTACGGAAGCTGGTGATGAATAGTACGGGCAGGGCAAGGGCTGGCCGACCTGGAGGCTCTGACACCAAATGAAGGCTATGGGCTGTTAGGGTTAGGGTTTGGAGGTGCTGCAAATACAAGCGTGGGAAACAGAGAGAGAGAACACGACTCTTTGTGTATTCAGATTATGATGTGAAGTACAATAGCCACATAATAAAGTGACCTAAAAAGATGTGTTCACATGTCCGGCCATAAAATGTGCTGCAAATACAAGCGTGGGAAAGAGAGAGAGAGAACACGACTCTTTGTGTATTCAGATTATGATGTGAAGTACACTAGCCACATAATAAAGTGACCTAAAAAGATGTGTTCACATGTCCGGCCATAAAATGTGCCAAGTGGACCAAAACACTTATAAACTGTTTATAAGTGTAACTAAACTAAACTGGGGAAAAAACCTCCACTAACTGAAGTAAAAAGTGCCCCAGTAATCTACTAATGATCACTAGCACTCCTCTGGGTGCATACACAGCATAAAACCCAACAAGAACTTGGGTGAAGATCAACAATCTTCACAAAACAAAACATTTCAGAGCAGCAGGCCTTCTACACAAGTTCAGATAGAGGAAGAGATAGAGGTCATGGACGTGGCCAAGGCGGTGGCCGAACAGGTAATCAGAATTATGGTCAACAGCAACAACAATCCCAAGATTCACAACAACGACATACAAGTGAAAGAGGCCAATTTAGAGGCAGGGGGAGCCAAATGTTTTTACTGTAGTAAGCCTCGGCATGTGCAGACAGATTGCTATAAGAAGCAGAGTGACATGCGAAATGGAAAAGTGCAACAAAACAACTATGCATCCTCTAGTAGAAATAATGAGGATAATGAGAGGTTGTTTGTTATGCAACATGTGGTTAATGTTGTGTCTGGAAATGATGTAGCAGCATGTAAGGATGACATATGGTATGTTGATTCAGGTGCTTCAAACCACATGACAAGTCATGGTGAGTGGTTCAAAGAAATGAAAGAGTCTTGAAAGAACAAGTTTTGTTGAAACAGGAGATGACACTGCTCATCCGATTGCCCATGTTAGAGATGTGCCATTGTCCATGCAGGATGGTAAAGTGAAGTATCTTGCAAATGTACTTCATGTTCCAAACATTACAAAGAATCTAGTCTCTGTTGGTCAGATGATTGAGCAGGGTTTGCAAGTTCGGTTTAACCCTGATGGCTGCTATGTAGAAGACTTTAAAGATAAGTGCGGGTTGGTTGCAAAAGGCAACAGAGTGGACAAAATGTTTACATTGAATGTAAAGATGCCTGAAGTGAGTGCTGCAATGTTTACAAATGGTTTAGAAGTTGTTGCAGATATAGACATTTGACATAAGAGAATTAGGCATGTAAATGTGCAAAGAATGAAGTCTATACAGACTAAAGAAATTGTGATAGGACTGCCTAAGTTTAAAGTTGAAAGTATGCAGAAAGATTGTAAAGCATGTCAATTTGGGAAGCAAATAAAACATGTATTTCCACATAACAGAAATGTGAGCAAGAATGTACTAGATGTGCATTCAGATGTACGAAGTCCTGCGAAGACTATGTCTAAGGTGGTTGTAGATACTACGTAACATTCATTGATGACCACACAAGGAAAGTGTGGGTGTACTTCATAAAGAGAGGAGTGAAGTGTTCACTCATATTCAAAATTACAGAGTTATGGCTGGAAAACAGACAGGAAAGCATGTGAAGTGCCTAAGGTCAGATGGAGGGGGAGAATTCTTCTCCAATGAGTTCTCTGAATTCTTGCAAAAGAATGGCATTCAGAGACAATTTACATGTAGATACACTCCGTAGCAAAATGGAGTTGCTGAGTGGAAAAACAAACACATTGCAAAGATAGCACAAGCATTGATAGCAGAGAAGAATATACCACATAGCTATTGGGCTAAGGCTGTGTCTACAGCAATTTATATCATGAGCAGGACTCCTACTGTAGCCATACATGATGTAACGCCAGAGGACAGGTTTACTGGCAGGAAACCTAATTTGTCTCACTTGAAAGTTTTTGGATGTATTGCATATGTGCATGTGCCAGATGAGCTGCGTACTATGTTGGATCCAAAAGCAAAAAAATGTGTGTTTATTGGGTATTCCCTCAAGCAAAAGGGATATAGATGTTATAATCCTGCTACACATGAATTGAGGGTAAGCAGGGATGTTGTATTTGATGAGATGAGTAGCTGGTATGCTGCTGAAAAAGATACTGTTGGGGTGATGTAAATGAAAATGTGGTTACATAGAATGCAAGTCAGCAATCACAGTCATTGAGTGGACTAGGAGAGTCCTCATCCAGTGGTTCTGTTGATAGACCATGGAGTGGCAGGCTGCCTCATAATACCAGTCCTAAAAATGTAGTTGGTACATCACATAAAGGCAAAGAGAAAGTGGTTGAGCCCCTTGATATGCCTCATACTTCTGCTGGGCATTCTCTTGTTGATGGAGATTCTAGTGGCTCGAAGATGAGCCTTGATAAGGAGCTTGGGATTTTAGCAATGAGAACACCTAGTGTGAAGAAGGCTATAAAAGCCATGAATGCAAAGTTACAAAGATCTGGAAGAGTCAAAAATCCCGTGCAGAGGTTGACTTATGATGGTTATGTGGCACATCACTATGCGTATATGGCAAAAGTTGTGCAAGTTGTAGAACCCACATGTTTTGATGAGGCTATTGGAAATGTGTATTGGGAGAAAGCTATGGATGAGGAGATGGATGCATTGTATGGAAATGAGGCATGGGATTTGGTGCCATTGCCTGAAGACAAGAAAGCTATTGATTGTAAGTGAGTGTATAAGGTGAAACATAACAGTGATGGTAGCAAAGGATATGCGCAAACACATGGGATTGATTATGAGGAGACATTTACCCCAACTGCAAAGATGGCAACAATGAGAGTTGTGATTACAGTGGCTACAGCTAAAGGTTGGTTTTTACATCAAATGGATGTAAAAAATGCATTCTTGCATGCAAGAAGAGGTGTATATGGATCAGCCACCAGGTTTTGAGGATACAGATCACCCAGAGTATGTATGTAAGCTTTGTAAGGCCTTGTATGGATTGAAGCAAGCTCCACGAGCATGGCATGACAAGATTGTTGAGTATCTTGTCGCTATTGGTTTTCATATGGCGGATGCAGATCACTCTTTGTATGTGCGCAAGAGTGATAAGGGTGTTGTGATCATCACTATATATGTAGATGATCTTATTGTTGGGGGTAGACAACTTGGAAGAGATTGAACATGTGAAAAGTCTTCTCAAAAGGAACCATCAATGATGCCCCTATGTGACCTACATCCCATGACAAATCTATCTCCAAATAGTATAAGATCTAAGGAGATGTCTAGATCAAATGCAAATCTATCAAGATCTATGCCATACGATCTACTATGAATATGATCATCATCCATCAAATCGCTGATTGTGTCATCCTCACAATCTCTACAATCATCATCATGATCATGGTATGTGTCCATCAATGGAATCCATGTATAACCTATATCCAAGATAGGTCAACCTCTCTAATCACTAGATCTAGGAAAATGCCCAAATCAAATACAAAGCTCTCTAGACCCATACGCATAATCCTACCTTTCCTACGAGATCCAACCTGAAAAAAATCATCACTACTCACATGCACTATCCTTGACTGCTCAAATACATGAACTCTATCCACAGGAATGCTATGAATACTAGGAGTAGTGGTCGTATCAGCGATATCTCCACAAATAGAAATCCTAGAAGAATAGCATGATGCATCTAACACTAGGAACTCTAGTCTATGCATAGGTGTCTCTGTCACTCATATGCAGAGTATCACTATCCTCAAGAATGTCACCACAATCAACTCTAGAGTATCCTCATAATCCGTAGGAAAGATGATAGGCATAGAAGTGTTAATTCTCAGTATACTCACTACCATCTCTGCCCTCAAGATCATGCCCACATGATCTGGCTCACACACATCACTATCACATACATCATCATCATGTGCATATGTATTAGTGGCATCATGTGCACGTATATCACTATGATCATGTGCATGTGTGTGCAATACATCAATATCATCGTGTGTGTGCGTTACAATACATCATCATCTCCATCATAATACAATGAATGAGTTGGTATAAGTAATGACAATCAATGAGTTGATGGCTAGTCAATGTCATGGGTGAGTTGTAGAAGCTATCAAGGCCCATGCGAACACCACTGTGATAGCGACTGAGATGAAGGATTTAGGAGATTTGCGCTATTTTTTTGGGAATTGAGGTCATTCGCACACCTGAGGGTATTTGGCTATCTCAGAGACAGTATGCATTGGACATGTTGTCCAAGTATGGGATGACTGATTGTAAGCCAATCTCGGTACCATTAGATCAAAATGGCAAGCTTAGTGCGAATGCAGGTTATGTGCTGGAGGATCCCACTATGTACAGGAAGATTGTGGGGAGTTTGATCTATGTCACGATCATCAGGCCAGATTTGAGCTACACTGTTGGCTTAGAAAGCCAGTTTATGCAGGTTCCGCGCAAACCACATCTTGACAGTGTACGACGCACACTTTGGTATTTGAGGGCCACTGTTGATTATGCATTGTTTTATGCAGTAGGTGTACCATTGGAGCTATATGGATACACAGATGCAGATTAGGCAGATAGCATCTCAGACATGAGAGCTACTAGTGGATTTATGTTTTCATTGGGGAGTATTGCTGTGACATGAAGCAGCAAGACGCAACCCACAGTTGCCTTGTCAAGTACAGAGGCAGAGTACGAAGGAGTTGCCGTGGTAGCATGTGAGGTAGCTTGGTTACGCAAGCTACTTGCTGATTTGGGATTACATGTGGAGAGAAAGATTGTCATATATTGTGACAATCTTCGCAGTATACAGTTGGCCAGGAACCCAATTTTTCATGCGCGGACGAAACACATCGAGGTGCATTACCACTTCATGAGAGAGAGAGAGTCTTGGCAAGCGACATAGACTTGACCTACGTCAGCACACAAGATCAGGTCACTGACATCTTCACGAAGGCCTTGGGAGCTCAGAAGCTCCGCAGATTTCGAGATATACTTGGAGTTCATGAGCTGGAGTTAAGCTTGAGGGGAAGTGTTGAGATATCAAGCTCAACATGAGCTGATCATTGGCAGATTTGGTAGCTAGCACCAACATATCTTCGCCAGAGATTCGACAATTGGACTACACTGACTAGTCAACATCTACCCACTCCTCTTAGCGTGTTCACATTATGGACCACTTGTATATACTCTATTATGTGTGTTAGTCACTTTATCTTCTTTGTAGACCTCTTTTGTTGTGTGAAGAAAATGAATTTTCAGCCTCTCACCTTGTGTGTTCTCTTCTAGGGTTTATGTGAGTGTGTGCTTGCAAGAGCTCAAGCTCTCTTCTCCCCTCCGTCTTTTCACCTCCACCCATCACAGACTCTCACTTGGGAAATCTATGCACAACAACTTTATGATGTGCCAAATCAACTTATACCGCAGCCACACATGGCATGTCCCACATCAACCATCCCTTCCAACACCACCAATGTCACTCAGGACCTATTGAAGTTACATAATGGTCAAGACAAAGATCATAAGGACCTTCGTGTGCAGAAAACTTTGCACATGGACAACACATCCTGGGCCCAATTTTTGTGGATCTTTTTAAGGCGGCCTTATGTGAAGGCTTTCTCCCCTCCTAGACCACCAACACCACTATCCCCATCCATAATGCAAGAGACCCACACAAACCCAAATAACTACAGGACCATCATGATAGGTGTTATGTACCTAATGTGAGGGCGAAAGGACGAAAGGACCAGATGAGCGAGAGGTCACAGGAAATCAGCACAGCATGAAATGGATGAATGAGTGTATGTATAATGATGAAGTAATCCAGTACAAGAGGCCCTCTGATGTGAGGTGACTCTGAGTAGACCAGGAGGAAATCAACGCAGCATGAAATGGATGAATGAGTGTATGTATAATGATGAAGTAATCCAGTACAAGAGGCCCTCTGATGTGAGGTGACTCTGAGTAGACCAGCGAGGAACCAAAGACGAAGTTGAAGCAAGAGGCTCGCTCGGTAACGAAGGCTCACGTCGAGGATGGCGGTGGCACTCCGAGTGTGCAGCAGTAGAAGTAGTCGAAGGCTGCTGAAGCACTGCTGAACTGAGGCACGATCAGCTGCTTACAGAGCTGCAAGAGAGCATGATCAGAGCTGCAGATGTGTGCTGCTGTAGAGGTGCAAAGTTCAAACAGGCTGCTGGCTTGTTGACGTGATGATGCATATGCAACGATAGCCGGTTTGATGAAGACGGCTGCTGCTGTAGAAGGATGCGCAAGAATAATAGCCAGGGGCTGGTATGCAGCACTGGAGGCAGAATGATGATGAAGATCAACAATCACTGGGCTGCTGCTGAGTGTCCTGCGCAGGTGTTGATGACGTGTTGGGTTGGCCGGGCTGCTGCTTGCGTTGGTTCATGTGTGATAATCCACGCGGCTGCTACAGTGCTCTAGCCGACGTATTGGTTGCACTGGTTAATGAAGCGCCAGCTAGTGTGTGTGTGTGTAGATGTTCGTTGATCATATGCGATGGCTGTAGACGATTTGATGAAGGCACATTTATATAATGCTTGGAGTAGTAGTCAGCCAGAACAAACCGACCACCAAAAGAAAAAGGTTTTTTTTAGATAATATACTGGCGCCCTTTTTGGCTGGTGGTCACACACCTAAAGCTAATCCTCAGGATTAGTTTCTAATCTAGGCATGGTTGGGGAGCCCTGAGATGAGGGGGAAGGTTGCACGCAGGTTCCAGGTGGCTAGGGGTCAATATTATTTATAAATGGTTGCTGGCTAACTCTCTCTCTCTCTCTCTCACACACACACACAAAGGTCGACTACTTACAAGATTGGGGTTTGGATTCAAGATCCTTGTTACCAGCTTACGCGCTCCAGAAGGAAACCATTGTGGAAATCTAAACTCTGCCTTGTGGATCTGTATCGCAAAGTTAGTTCAAACAATACTCATAACAACAACAACTAAATTTCAATCTGTAAAAAGCATACAGGTCTATTAAAAGGAAGGTTGTAGTAAACCAACAGAACACACTTCTCAGCTATGAGGTGTCTTTGCTCACCTTTCTGTACAAGTTCATAAGGTTAGAATCATCAAATGGCAGAAACCCTGCCATCAAGACAAACAATATGACTCCGCAGGACCACAGATCTGCTTGGGCACCATTGTATCCTTTATGTACAATCACCTGCAAGAAGATGAGCAAGCTCAGCCAGCTGTAAACCTTTAGCTTGGAATGGCATACAAAAGGATGGACATAGAAAGCACAGTTAAACTTTTGTAGTAGCATGCAAGTGGAAACATACCCACATTTTGATTATGCATAACACGTGCTACGACCTATATTGATTAATCAAAGCTAAAAGCATTCATGTACATGCGCGCACACCTGTTGTACAAATTCCAACAGCAAAGTGGATTTACGAGCAAGCACATGAAAATGAATATTCAATATGTTCAAGCCACCATGTATCTTTGGAGAACACATCTTTGGCATTGACAAAAGACGAAGACCCTTTTTACGATGTTGAGTTTTCCACACAATTGCCATTGCTAGAGACATAAACCGATCTATATCAGCTTTCCTCCACATAATCAATGGAAGAAAGAACTGTATGTAAGCCATTACAATAGCCTGCACTATCCTGAGACGTACATGAAGAGGCCAAGTGGAAAGCTGCCAATAATCAATTTTGCGATTCAATTTTAGCATAACCCATTGAATCATTTGTGAAGATGACAGCTGCCAACCCAAAGGGTAACCCAAATGACGAACGATATGTCCACCAGGAGGTATTCCACCGGGCCACAATACATGATGCCATTGCTGTACATTAAGCGCAAGCAAGGTAGACTTACGGAAATTCACTTTCAAACCAGCAGCCAAACCAAAAAGTTCCAAAGCCTCCATTAATCTCTGAAGATCTTGTTGCGTATTCTTGGGCATAAAAAAAGAATCATCAGCATAAGCTTGAGCCAGGAAAGTATGCCCAGCAGGAAGCTGCAAGCCATGCAATTCATCAGTAGCTTGCAGAAAGTCCAAGTAGCAAAGAAAAGGATGTGTGGCAATAGCAAACAACAAGGAACTAAGCGGACAACCCTGGCGAACTGAACGTCCCAATTTCCAAGAATCCGATAGAGAAGAGCTCAAAATCAAAGAAGCATCACTGTCATTATAGAGCCAATACACAATATTTTGCCACTTTGCACCGAAACCAAGATAACTCATAGTCATAGCTATATAGTCCCAATGCACAGAATCAAAAGCTTTCTCGATATCAACCTGCAAAATGAGTACATCCTGCTTAGTGTATTTGGCATATTCAATGGCAATATAAGCATTAGCCAAATTATCATTGATTTGCCTTCGAGGCACAAAACCATATTGCGCAGGATGCAAACCATCATGTAAAAATCCTTTAATACGATTTGCCAACATCTTAGTCAGAAGCTTATAGATGACAGGCATAAGAGTAATGGGCCTCCAATCAGAAAAAGCTTCACAAAGATGCCGCTTAGAGAAAAGCTTAACCAATCCTTCTTTCCAAGAAGATGGTAGTACATCATTTGCCCAAGCTTCATTGATCATATACAGCAATGATTGTTCCAGTTGAGGCCAAAAAGCATGGAAAAATTCCACTGTCAATCCATCCCATCCGGGAGATTTCCATCGACCCATTGAACGTAAAGCATCTTTAAGTTCAATATCAGTGAACGGAGATTCTAATACCAAAGCATCCTGTGGAGAAATAATGAGCCGAACATGATGCAATAAAGCATAACGAGCATTAAGTATGTCAGGTGAAGTAGTTGGCGGTTTAGCAAAAAGAGCTGCAAAATGCTGACTAGCAATATATGAGAGCTCCGACAAAGAATGAGTCCATTGACCATCAGATTTTTTCACCCTTCTCATGCATTCCTTTTGTCTTGAAGCATGTAGATTTTTGAAAAAATCTTTGGAAGAGCAACCCTTATCTATGATAGCTCGATATCGCGAACGTGTCAACCATTTTTGCAATTTTCTCTCATCATTTAGCATGAGGAAATGCTTAGCCTGCATTAAAGATTCTTGTTCATTGGAATTTAAAACCCGAAACTGAGCAAGATCGGCCATAGATTGACATGTTTCTTTAGCCTGCAAGATCCGATCCCGCAAGTCGGCCATGTAATAACGACCATAATCACAGATCACAGCCTGCATGCGCTGAACAAATTGAAACCAAGCAATGTCAATATCCTCATGCATTTGAAGGGGCAAAGGCTCAATGGCTTGCAAAACCATTTCCTTGAAATCAGCATGCACAAGATAACTGTTGTTTAAAAGCAACAGCCTATGTTTCTTAAGAATAGAAACATCTTGTGGCATATCAAAATAAAGGCCTAACCATAAAGGAGAATGATCAGAGAGTAACATGGAATGATCAATCCATAGCTTGCAAACAAAATCATCATATTGGTCAGCATGTAACAAGTACCAACGATCCAAACGTGTCCAGATATGTGGAAAAGCATTGTGATTAAAAGTAAACCCTTGCAGATGAGGGAATACATGTTGCCATAGGTCCAAAATATTGCAGGAAGAGAGCAAATCATTCCATGTTCTGCGTTCAGCTCCAAGCATATGAGTTCTTCCAGTGGAATTAAATTCAGGAGATGGAGCATTACTAAAATCTCCACAAAGGAATGCATTATGGAGCCAAGGATATGCCAACATTTGTGACCATATATTTGCCCTGTCAGCTGAGCTTTGTGGTGCATAAACTGCTGCAAATTCATAAATTTGTCCATACAATAAGCATTGAATGACCATCCATCTGCCAGCAGAATCATTGTAGGCCAACATTGGTTGCAGATCATGCTTAACAAGCATAAAAACTCCCGAGTAATGCTGAGTGCCTGCATAAAATATATCATAACCAGCAAAGTGACCTGATTGACCCACTAAGGTATGCTGATTGTGTTCTTGCACACACACCAGATGAGGTTGCATTTTATGTACATAGTGCCAAAACAATCTAAATTTACCAGGATCACAAAGTCCTCTAATATTGTACGAAAGACATTTTATTGGAGCATCAAACATCAAATCTGTACAAAGGTATATACAGTGAACAGCCAGCAAAATCAATGCTGCATAACAACAACTGAATCAGGGAGAGAGCCTTCGCCCTGAATCAAGAGAGACTCATGCATATTCGTATCAACACACATATCCAAAGCATTTACATCGGTATCCATACTCGAGGAAGCACCTCGAACTACATCCGACCATATTCTAGAAAGCATGGTCGATGAAATGGAAGACTGTGCAATAGTGGCAGATGCAGTCCAATTACGTGAAGGAACGGGAGCACGACGAACCATAGTAGCTTTTTTCGAAGTTTTCCATTCAGCCGAAGATATTTTATCTTTTCCTTTATCCTTAGGTTGATTAGGCACGGCCAAAGAAGAAACAACTTGTGGAATAACTTTAGCTTTTCCTTTCTCTTTCTCCTTTTGAGTATTTCGAGTGGCTTGATTTGTTGGTATCTCCTTAACTTGAGTTGACTCCACATTCGCTGAAATGGGAGGTACAGCAGATAACGGCGGAGGATGCAGCAGAGAAGGACATTCAGAAGCCATATGCCCAAACTTATGACAAGTGAAACAAGCACCTGCAAGTGAAACAAGCACCTGCAAAGACTCCCCAATTTAATTTGAAGTAGCGTGCACCCATGCCACGCACATTTTCTACTTCAACAGCAATTGCAGGTGGTTGCTCATGGTCCGTATCCCACAAGATGCAAAATCTGTTTTTGTTTCCTGTAGGACGAGGTGCACAAACCACTTTGCCCAGAGTGGCTGCTATACCTGGCAAATGTTCCCTCAAATATTCTGGAAAATCCACGACCTCGACCCAAACAGGACAACGATGCCTAATCAAGGACTGATAGTCCTTGGTCGGGGACCAAGGTAACACATGTACCAACTGTACACCAAACATAAGGGGAGAAGTTTCAAGCATCTGCTGCTTATATTGACCATCGGACAGTAATACATCATAAAAACCCCTTGCTGCAAAGTGAACTCCATCTACAAAGGGTCCACCTAGAATGGACTGAATCCATTGAGCTACTTCTTGCGCAGAAGGCATTTTACCCGGAAAGAAGAGAATAATCCCTTTCTCTGAGTATCTACGCAGAGGAGACACAATCGTCGGCAATTTAATCTTGTAACTGAAAGGAGGAGGCGGGTCCTTCCATTTGACACGACTGTCTACAAAGTCCTCACATAAAGCCTCATATACAAACTGTGCATCCGACGAATCTTGCTTAATCATGGTGACAGATTCAATTGCAGCATGCTGCCTCTTGTTACTGTCTGCTGCATTATCCCGGCGAGCATAGGTCACAACAGTCTCAGACATAATTGCAAGAGTAAAGTCTGTACAACACTGCTAAACAACTTCTTCTTTTTTTGGAAAGCTGTATGCTGTATACTGGAACCTTTAAAATTTCTGAAAAGGAAGGCGAAACTCTTCGCCCACGAGTGTAGTGATTGCCGTGTGCGTAGAAGAAGCTGTCGGCAAGCCAATACACGAAGAAGAGCTCCTTTGTAATCCTCCAACGCACCTCTCACCTCCCTTTCACACACACACACACACACAGAAGCAGATTACCCCACACACGCACACACACACAGACAGTCCTATACAGGTCGCAGAAGGCAGGAGGAAGAGCAGATTAACGATGAGAAGACTGCGCAACTGAACACACACACACACACACACACTTTTTTTTTTTGTAAAGCTTCATGTCATTAATTACAGGTGGGAAACCTCAAAACGAGGAAAACCCACTAAAAAGACCATTTACAAGGGAGACTAGTAGAGTGTTCACTATGTTGAGTGTGAACATAGTTAAACATCTAAAAAACAATCTGTAAAAAGAGCATACAGAGATGAGTCAATCTCATGAAGAGAGAGACAGTCATATAAAGATTGCTGAAGAGAGGAATGGAAGAATGAGTAAGCATCCAAATGAGGTCCAGCAAAAACTATCCTGTTGCGAGACTGCCAGGTAGTCCATAAAGCCCAATAACGAACCCAATCAAAGAAGACTTTATAGGATCTAAGGGGTGATGGGAGAAGACCGAAGATCCAAAAGTATTTCCCAAAGGGTGCCTGTCGGAAGCGGGCTCTCAAACGTGCAGCAATCTGATCCAAAAAAGTCCTGGTGAGAGGACAACTCCACAAAAGATGAAAGACTGTCTCTTGAGAAGCACCACAACTATGACAAGTTGAAGGTGCCAAAAGTCGCCTAGCCAAGAAAAGCCCGACTGGCAAGACTCCAATCAAGCATCTCCATAAAAAAAGTCTACTTTTCAAAGGCAGACTGCATTTCCAAAGAGAATGAAGCCGCTGTTTCCACCAAGTCTGACTTTTATGAAGATGCCAAATCTGATTCGCATGTTCTTGAACCCAAGAGGCAGGCAACAAGAGATGATATATCGAACGAACCGAAAGTTTAGCCATTGATAAAGGGCCTCGTGCAGGTTGTTCTCTTCTAAGGCTCCAATCAACCAAACGATCAGAACGATCCAAATCTGCAATTGGTTCAAAAGGAGCAAGAAGCTCTCGAATAAGCTGCCAGATTGTTCTATAATGCATTCCCAGACCAAAATTTCTGGCGGCAACCACAAAAGAAAGCACATGGCCACCAGCATCCAAAACATCATCAATAAGATAAACTCCTTTCTTTGAAAGGAAATATGCCTTCCTAGGCTCACGTAGAGCCAAGGGTACATCAAAAGCCTTTGACCAATGAATACTCTCAAGGCGAAGCGAAGAAGATTGCCCATTAAGCCTGGGATTCCAAAAAAGATATTGCGTAACCTGTTTCCAGGCAGAAATCAACTTAGATGAAAGAGGGCAGCCGACAATTTTTCCATCGAAATGGCTGAAAATTGCATCCCAATACGTAACAGTCCACTTTCCAAAAGCAGATGAAGACATTAACATACACATATGACCCAACATAATAGCCCATGGCTGGCGCTGTTGTACAAATTCCAACAGCAAAGTGGATTTACGAGCAAGCACATGAAAATGAATATTCAATATGTTCAAGCCACCATGTATCTTTGGAGAACACATCTTTGGCATTGACAAAAGACGAAGACCCTTTTTACGATGTTGAGTTTTCCACACAATTGCCATTGCTAGAGACATAAACCAATCTATATCAGCTTTCCTCCACATAATCAATGGAAGAAAGAACTGTATGTAAGCCATTACAATAGCCTGCACTATCCTGAGACGTACATGAAGAGGCCAAGTGGAAAGCTGCCAATAATCAATTTTGCGATTCAATTTTAGCATAACCCATTGAATCATTTGTGAAGATGACATCTGCCAACCCAAAGGGTAACCCAAATGACGAACGATATGTCCACCAGGAGGTATTCCACCGGGCCACAATACATGATGCCATTGCTGTACATTAAGCGCAAGCAAGGTAGACTTACGGAAGTTTACTTTCAAACCAGCAGCCAGACCAAAAAGTTCCAAAGCCTCCATTAATCTCTGAAGATCTTGTTGCGTATTCTTGGGCATAAAAAAAGAATCATCAGCATAAGCCTGAGCCAGGAAAGTATGCCCAGCAGGAAGCTGTAAGCCATGCAATTCATCAGTAGCTTGCAAAAAATCCAAGTAGCAAAGAAAAGGATGTGTGGCAATAGCAAACAACAGGGAACCAAGCGGACAACCCTGGCGAACTGAACGTCCCAATTTCCAAGAATCTGATAGAGAAGAGCTCAAAATCAAAGAAGCATCACTGTCATTATAGAGCCAATACACAATATTTTGTCACTTTGCACCAAAACCAAGATAACTCATAGTCATAGCTATATAATCCCAATGCACAGAATCAAAAGCTCTCTCGATATCAACCTGCGTTCAGCTCCAAGCATATGAGTTCTTCCAGTGGAATTAAATTCAGGAGATGGAGCATTATTAAAATCTCCACAAAGGAATGCATTATGGAGCCAGGGATAAGCCAACATTTGTGACCATATATTTGCCCTGTCAGCTGAGCTTTGTGGCGCATAAACTACTGCAAATTCATAAATTTGTCCATACAATGAACATTGAATGACCATCCATCTGCCAGCAGAATCATTGTAGGCCAACATTGGTTGCAGATCATGCTTAACAAGCATAAAAACTCCTGAGTAATGCTGAGTGCCCGCATAAAATATATCATAACCAGCAAAGTGACCTGATTGACCCACTAAGGTATGCTTATTGTGTTCTTGCACACACACCAGATGAGGTTGCATTTTATGTACATAGTGCCAAAACAACCTAAATTTGCCAGGATCACAAAGTCCTCTAATATTATACGAGAGACATTTTATTGGAGCATCAAACATCAAATCTGTACAAAGGTATATACAGTGAACAGCCAGCCAAAATCAATGCATAACAACAACTGAGTCAGGGAGAGAGCCCTCGCCCTGAATCAAGAGAGACTCATGCATATTCGTATCAACACACATATCCAAAGGATTTACATCGGCATCCATACTTGAGGAAGTACCTCGAACTACATCTGACCATATTCTAGAAAGCATAGTCGAAGAAGTGGAAGACTGTGCAATAGTGGTAGATGCAGTCCAATTACGTGAAGGAATGGGAGCACGACGAACCATAGTAGCTTTTTTCGGAGTTTTCCATTCAGCCGAAGATATTTTATCTTTTCCTTTATCCTTGGGTTGATTAGGCACGGCCAAAGAAGAAACAACTTGTGGAATAACTTTAGCTTTTCCTTTCTCTTTCTCCTTTTGAGTATTTCGAGTGGCTTGATTTGTTGGTATCTCCTTAACTTGAGTAGGCTGCACATTCGCTGAAATGGGAGGTACAGCAGATAATGGTGGAGGATGCAGTAGAGAGGGACATTCAGAAGCCATATGCCCAAATTTATGACAAGTGAAACAAGCACCTGCAAAGACTCCCCAATTTGAAATAACGTGCACCCATGCCACGCACATTTTCTACTTCAACAGCAATTGCAGGTGGTTGCTCATGGTCCGTATCCCAAGATGCAAAATCTATTTTTGTTTCCTGTAGGACGAGGTGCACAAACCACTTTGCCCAGAGTGGCTGCTATACCTGGCAAGTGTTCCCTCAAATATTCCGGAAAATCCACGACCTCGACCCAAACAAGACAACGATGCCTAATCAAGGACTGATAGTCCTTGGTCGGGGACCAAGGTAACACATGTACCAACTGTATACCAAACATAAGGGGAGAAGTTTCAAGCATCTGCTGCTTATATTGACCATCAGACAGTAATACATCATAAAAACCCCTTGCTGCAAAGTGAACTCCATCTACAAAGGGTCCACCTAGAATGGACTGAATCCATTGAGCTACTTCTTGCACAGAAGGCATTTTGCCCGGAAAGAAGAGGATAATCCCTTTTTCTGAGTATCTACGCAGAGGAGACACAATCGTCGGCAATATAATCTTATAACTGAAAGAAGGAGGCGGGTCCTTCCATTTGATACAACTGTCTACAAAGTCTTCACATAAAGCCTCATATACAAACTGTGCATCCGACGAATCTTGCTTAATCATGGTGATAGATTCAATTGCAGGATGCTGCCTCTTGTTACTGTCTGCAGCAGTATCCCGGCGAGCATAGGTCACAACAGTCTCAGACATAATTGTAAGAGTAGAGTCTGTACAACACTGCCAAACAACTTTTTTTTTTTTAATGAAAGCCGTATGCTGTATACAGTAGCCTAAAAATTTCTGCTGATGCGAATCAAAAAGAAGCTCTATTTGCTGGAATGCTGAAACTGACTTTTGCTGATGCGAATGAAGAGAAGCACTGTACACTGGAAATCTGAAACTGATTTCGAACTGTAGAAAATCTGCACAAGCAAAACTGAATCTGAAAAGGAGGGCGAAGCTATACGAGGAGAGAGGAAGGCGTGCGAAGAACCGACAAGAAGAAGCGCACACACACACTACACACACACACACACACACACACACACACACACACAGCCGCACACACACACAGAGTCGTATAGGCGCACACAGAACGCGGAAGAGAGGAAAAGGGGCTGATAGACGATGGGAAGGCAGAGTAAGTGTGCGTAAAGAGGGGATCCCCAGGTGAACGCGATGAGGGCTGGAAAGGCGACACAGTCCAGGAAGCAGGCGAACCAGGCGAGTAGGTCGAGGCGAGCGAACAGGTCGAGCGAGCCACACACCTCTCCACACACACACACACACACACACACATACATACATACAACCAATGGACACACAAGAAGGGCCTACCTTATATGAAGAGAACCTTATCTAGCAAAGCATTAACCGGCAACAACAACTTACTTGCACACTAGCTAACATAGCAGAAACACACTACCAGAAGGCACACAAGGATACTCCCGACCTTAGCATGTGCCATATTATGCACACCAAGATTCGGCTTAAAAGCATCACAAATGTGCCCAAGCAACATGGACTTTGAAATAAAATCACACAAATAAAGATGCTAACAATCTAGTTTTTATGTATGCCTAAAGCATTGTATACCTCTGGGGCAACATAGTTTGGAGTGCCACACGTAGTATGAAGAAGACCATCTTCCTGCAAAATGCTTAAGTTACAACCCCTCCAGGTTAAGCATAGCAGCTATAAACACAATGCAAAAGCAAGCTTGCATGTAGATAGTGCAGGTAGCACACATGATAAAGGATTAAACAGGCACTCACCCTTAACTGTTGAGGAAGGGCACTGAGCCCAAAGTCAGAGACCTTCAAATTTCCATTACTATCCAAAAGTAGATTCTCCGGCTGTGTGGGCCAAAAAAACATTAAGAATCGGTAGGATTGCTGGACCCAAAACTCAACCTATGTCAAGTCTAAAGATGCGCTAGCAGTCCACACACTTGACACCCCCCCCCTGCCGCTTTGTTCTCCCCCTTCTGTGAGAGCCCCCATATCACATGCAAGCAGAGGGCAATAAAAAATTGGTCTACTTTACATGTTTTTTTGAGTATATAAAACATCTCCTGTAACGTATACATACTCTAGAGATAAATATTTAACACCCCTATTGTTAGTCAAATATTTTAGAAGCTAATAAACAATACATCTCTGAATATAAAGAGTCACAAGATCGTCAATGAGGTGAGTTCACAACCCACCCTATCTAAGAGGAGTTTAAACCCCAACTCCTCTTTAAAAAATCAAGGAAAATAGAAAACAATGTTAAGTACACCTAATGAAAAACCATCTCCTGTGCACTGAAGTGATATCATACAATTTTTTTTAAACGATGCCCCCAGAGTATGTAATACTGCAACAAACCATAAAAAGAAAAAGGGGCTGACCTTCAAATCCCTGTGATATACTCCCCTGCTATGGCAATAATCCACAGCGTTTATGAGTTGCTGAAAGTACTTTCTTGCTTCATCCTCCTTCAACCTTCCTTTAGAGGCCTGTTACTTGCCGAAGAAAAAAAAAACACCAAATAAAAGTCAGTCACATTTAGGTAGCAATATGCTAAAACTATACAAACACCATCCATATGGAAAGTGTAATAGAACCTGTACTGCAGATTTAAGGTATGACTTACAATCTTATTGAACAGCTCCCCTCCTGTTACATACTCAAGCACAAAGTATATCTTCGACTTGCTTGCCAGGATCTGTGTGCAAAGCCATTGTTATCGATGTCAGCATGAAGTATGTATAAGCCAATGCTTTCTAAGCCATTGTTATCCATGCTAGCATGAGCTATGTGTAAGCCACTGCCATTGATGCTGAGATATTGCTGTGTAAGACATTGCCGTGGATGTATAAAGGGTTGATTGCAAGATCAGCCATAGGCTCAAATAAAACTATGTTAAAAAAAAAGAATAAAAGAAAGAAAATAGAATGTAATCACCTCGTGCATCTGTACAACATTAGGGTGCTTCACAAGCTTCATAGTGGATATCTCCCTTTTGATCTGTTGGCATGCAGAACAAAGTACTCTTGTTAGAGCCAATAATCACTCGGTCACAGTTCTTTGTAAACAAGCAAGTATCTAGCAAAGCTTAAAGAGATTGAATGATTCTTGCAAAGCACCACTATGAGCATATTATTCTTTGAACATCAAGTATTAGCTCTATCTTTGTACATCATTGATATCTTTTCTCTAGCATGCTAGATTAAGGGCCAATGTGTATGTGTGTTGCTGGGAAAGGGAAAGGGGGGGGGGGGGTACACAAACACGCATGCATACATATATGTATGTGTATCTATCTAGCTATATCGATACATACATACATACATACATGCATATGCTTGCATGCATGCGCGCGTGCACACACACACACACACAAATGAAGATGGATAGATATGCATACATGTGTGTGTTCATGTGTGCACTGGGTACGTATGCGTCATTTCACTCAAGTGTGTCTCAAAATACCACAAAAAGTTCATGCAAGAGGTTCAATGAGATAGTGTATCATAACCACACCTGTTCAACCAACTGGTCCTTGAAGATTTTTTCCTTGTCAAGAACCTTGATTGCCACACTTTGGCCAGTTTCAGTGTTTCTTGCAAACTTAACCTTGGCGAAGGTCCCTTCACCCAGCACACGCCCAAGCTCGTACTTGCCCACCCTTGTGCGAAGATTCTCGGTCTTCTCATTACTCCTACTCATTTTCCAAAATATTTAATAAAAGACCTGATTTGGGCAATGACCACACGATCGCTCAAATGTAGTGCAAGCCCAAATCGGGAGTAAACAACCCACTTTCCCTGTGCTTGCAGAATAGCCCAACTCAGCCTGCAAAGTCAAAAATTTCAGTGTATATAGCCCAACTGGCAGGAGCGCCCAACATGCAGATAATGCAGGTAATTGCAGGTAAGCACAAAAACATTGAAACCTTTGGATGCCAAAAAATAGAAAAATTTGTGAAAATTAGCTCCACTGGAAGAAATCTACTCACAGATGGGGTGTGAAATTGCAAGGTCCCAAAATGCAAGTAAGGGCAGAAGGTGGGATAAGAAGATCTTAAATGAAAAAGTCCCTTTTACCCTCGGAAAGATGAGACAAGGGAGGCAATCTCAGTCCAGACTAACAAATCTATAATCCAGAGAGAAGCCGATTGGCAATCCTGAGTGGTGGGTCACCATATTCCTTGATTTCACATCGACTAGTTCTTTCCAATGGTGGGGACCCAAGCCTTTGGGCTCAATTTTCAAATCTTGATAAGTGTTCACATGGACTGCCCACCACACGGCCCTTTGTGGATCATGTAAGCCTCGCGTGAGCCAAAAGCCACTTTTTTTCACAAGGACTTCCTACCAAACACTTGGCAAGCCCTTCTCTCTAAGATGTGGGTCATGTGGGAGGAGCCTAAAGCGATCGAGAAGGTATATTACACATAGCCATCATACTCTGCGTTGCTTGCCCATAACCTAGGTTTGTGGGGTCAACCAAACTATTTATAAAGTTGTTCCCATATGAGTTTCTTATTACATGTTGCCACATAGTACACAAGGACTACCAGGTCCCTTATGGGAAATTATAAATTTTTTGTGTCTTATATAAAGTGTACCAAAATTACCTCAATGACTTAAAACCTATAATAGGCAAGTTTGTGTGTACACTTTATATATATATATATATATATATATATATATATATATATATATATATATATATATATATATCCTACCTACCTTTTCCCTTTACCCCTTTACCTTTCCTTTTTTTTATAAACTTTTTTTTAAATAACTTTTTTCTAAAAGAAAAACTTTTTTTTGCTTTAAACTTTTTAACTTTTTTTTGTACGGTTTTTGGTTTTTGGTTTTCGGTTTCACCACAACTACTTAAAAAAGGGGTGTTGTCAAGACTTCTCAATTTATTTTTTTTTTCCAATTTGTCTCCTTTGACTTGTGGCCAAAAAGCTTGCCCACATTAAATGTAGCCAGCCAATCAAGACTAATAGCTAGTGGCCCAAATTACATAGGGATTAATCCCAATTAATCTATGTTATTAGCACTAATGTAAAAACACAAAAAAGGGAGACAAAATGTAAAAATTAATTTGGTTTATAACTTCACCCTAAATTATTATTTTCTCTCCAATTTCTCCATATAAGGAGTCAAAATTAGGATAAACGTTTTGTCCGAAACCCAATTTTGAGATCTATTTATCCCAATTAACTATTATTTTCTTTTGTGTAAATGTATAAACTGAACAAAAAATGAAAAAATTAAAAGATACCCCAAGTTTAAAAACATTCATTTCCTATGAAAAGATTATAAAAATTATAGAAATAACAAGTCGTGGCCTAGCACACAAATGCACGGTCAGGGTGTGTCACTCACCTCGTGAACGCAGGTTGCTTGGATTTCTCATAAGTAGCATTGTTGCTACGCAACCGCACCCGAAAGCTCCACTTCATCGCTACTATTGGCCCACCGTGCTCCAATAGAAGCTCGACCCTCACTCTCTCTCACTCACTCACTCACACAATGGAGCACAAAAATGCACATAAAAGATAAGCAAGGGAGGAGAGGAAAAGAGCACTCACTTAGATTATGCAATAAGAGAATGAGTGGTGAGAGTTATATTTTGCCTTTTATGTGTGCCTTCTAGGGTTTATACTCTTGGGCATTCAAAGTTAAAAATTAGGTCCTAGGACTCATTTAGCCACTCTAGTTTGCGCAAACACCTAATCCACGACTAGTACTCTCCACTTAAGATCCCATGGTGTGTCTTTAATATACAAGCATCGATCACACATGAAAAATAATACAATATAAGCACATTCCAATGAAATTCTTCATTTTCACGGACTTCGGCCAAAATTATTAAAGATGGTAAGGTGGTTGACATCAACGTTATGCATGTATCTGGTAGCGGTTTAACAGTCATGTCAACTTCTACTAAACATACCAGTGGTGTAAAGGTGGAACGATCACCCAAGCACGTCATAAGTGTCTACTCGTGTTGAGCTTGACACCTCAAGACTCCCCCTCAAACTCAACTCTATGTCTAAGACTCCAAGCTTAGTGTGGAATTTGCGAAGCTTCTTTGCTCCCAAGGCCTTGGTGAAAATGTCAGCTACTTGCTCCTCTGTGTTGACTTACACGAGATCAACATCTCCTGCTACTATAAGACCTTCTCTCTAATGAAGTGATAATGGACCTCTATGTGTTTGATTCACACATGAAACACTGGGTTCATGTGGCTAACTATATGCTACTAAGGTTAACATAAATAGATGATTGCATGTCCACATGTAGCCCCGAATCTTCAAGTAGCTTACATAACCACGCTACCTCACATGCTACCATCGTAGTACCCTTGTACTTTACATTTGTGCTTGACATGGCAATTGTCGGCGGCTGCTTCTTGCTGCTCTATGTAATATCACTCCTCCCAAAGGAAAACATAAACCCACTAGTAGATCTTTTGTCTAAGATGCTACCAGACCAATCTACATCAATGTATCCATACACCTGTAACTGTATACCAGCCTCATAGAATAGGCCATAATCCAATGTGGACCTCATGTAGTGTAGGGTGTGTCTCATAATATCCAAATGCAGCTTCCGAGGAATGTGCATAAACTTACTCTCTAACCCAACTGTGTAGTTCATGTCCGACATGGTGGTCATCATGTAGATCAAGCTGCCTACTATCTTCCTGTACATTGTGGCATTCTTCAAAAATCTCACTTGCATTTGCACTCAGCTTGCCATTCTGATCCAATGGTACAAAAATGGGCTTACAACTAGCCATACCATATTTAGTTAACATGTCCAATACATACTGTCTCTGTGATAGCCATATGCCCTCGGGTGTCCTGAGATGACCTCAATGCCAAGAAAGTATATTAGCTCACCTGAATCCTTCATGTCAAACTTCTTCTTGAGGGGGAACTTTTGCATTCTCAATTTCCTCTTCATTGTCACCCCCAGCAATCAGGTCATCCACATAGATGGTAATGAGCATAATCCCCTTATCACTCTTTCGCACATAGAGTGAATGATCAACATCTTCGATATGAAAGCTAACGGTGACAAGATATTGTGCGATTTCTTATCATGCCATGCTCTTAGTGCATCTTGTTAAAATACCAAGCTATTATATTCTAGAGAGAGGTTATAGATAAAATAATTAGAGAAATAGAATTATGAGGGAGTATAGGGAGACTGGCTTATATTATAGGTGCCTTGTTAAAAACTATGCTAGCCTAATTAGACCTCTATATGCCTTATTAGAGACCGAGTCCACTCTAGGATTAAGGTGCATGTCTTTCATTCGCGCCTTGCAGGATCGATAGAGAAGGGATTGACATACTCTGTTATACTTGTCGAGCTCCCTCGATGCTCATGTCTAGATTTCAATAAGAGAGATTCCAAAAAGGGAGTCTATATACCATGTAAACACATTTACTTTGTGTTCATTATTGTCCTAGGTTTGAGTGACAAGGTACATGAGTTTATGTAACAAGAAGCGCTGATAAAAATTGAGTTGTTCTAGGATTTGAGTGGTAGGAGGAACCATACTATGGTGGATTAGGGAAAATTTTACAGCTTCCATGTTGGGTGATGCTACACTTTAATTGCCACATTAAGATATGTGCAATAGCTTCATTTCGGGTAACTATTGATGTCTAATACTGAGATGCTTCATTTTGGGGAACTACTTTTGTAAGAAATGTAGGCTTGCTAGTAGAAGAACCAATGCTATTGTGGTTAGAAGTGATCCCATCTACATGTTGTTGTTGTGGTTTGTTAAAAATTCCATTTAAAGAGGGAATACTAAGAATTAAGTTGAACTATTTTAATGAATTTTTAAACAAATTAAGACATGTTTGGTGCATAGATTTCATAGCTTGAATAGTGCTACCTTGAACTATTGTAAATGTTTAAGAAAATCAAGACATGGTTGGTGCGTAGTTTTCATAGCTTGAATAGTGCTACCTTGAACTATTGTAAATGTTTAAGCAAATTAAGACATGTTTGGTGCGTAGATTTCATAGCTTGAATAGTGCTACCTTCTTGCATAGGCTCACATATTTTTTGTAAAAAATTAACTATAAAAATATTATGTATTTTACTAAATTATAAAGTATTAAAATATGAATATAATTTTAGTATATTAACATTCAACTTTGTATTTATGGGGTTATCAAAGGCACATGTAGAGAAATAGTTGCTCGGTTAAAAAATTATATTTTTAACAAGGGTCACTCGATTTTGTCTCTCACTCGACTTGGTCTTTGGTTTTCCTCTCGCTAAGATATAGTGATAATACACTTCAATTTGCTTGGTACTAGTATGAAACACATGATTCTTTTCAATTTCAATTGCACTCTGACTATCAATAAGTGAGAATAGGAGTAAGGGTGTTTGAAGAGACACAAAGATCCTCTATCAATCTTCTCAACCATACATATTCAACTGTCACAATGAATGTTTCTCTATATTCAGCTTCATAGAGGATGATGTTGCCACAGTAGGTTTCTCTTGCTTATCCAAGATATACATGAACTACCAAGAAAGAAGTTGTTTCTAGATGTGGACTATCCTGTATCATAATTACTTGCCCAATATGAATCGCTGAAGGCCTACAGTTCTAAATCATCCCCTTTGGCACAGAACAATCTAAGATCTTGAGTGCCTTGCAAGTATCTGAAGATACGTTTAAGTACTTATATCAATGTTAGTGATTGGGTAATGCACATGGAATTTGAAAGTTGTGAGGACACACCATATTGGATGTTTGGTTATGAGTTACACAAATAGGCATCTAGTATGTTGGTCATAAGTGGTTATGTTGAATCGTTCACCGACATCCTACAGACTAAGTTTTACACCAGGTTCCATTGGTGTAAGCATTGGTTTGCCAATTTCCACGTTGAACCTCTTGAGCAGTGTTTTGATGTACTTAGACTACTTTAATGATTATACTATCATCTTGTTGTAGAAACTGCATACCCAAATAGTAAGTGTAAAAGACCAAGATTTGACATCTCAAAATTTAAGGCAATGTCAGCCTTGAAAGCTGTAATGAAATCCTCATTGGTGCCTATCACTAGCATATCATTTACATAGAGAAAGTGACAACAAGAAAATCATGCTTGTCCTTTTTCACATATAAAGTTCTTTTTGTATAAATATTTTGAGATCCTTGTCTAGTCAAATAAGCATGAAGCTTTTCGTACCAAGCTTTGGGAGCTTATTTCAAACCATATAGAGCTTTATCAAGCTTGCATATCTTATATTCTTGACCAGGTTAGGCAAATTTGGCAAGTTGACTCACACAAACTTCTTCCTCTGCAAGTCACCATTTAAGAACATTGTTTAAATGTCCAATTGGTACACTTTCCATCCATGATGGGCTACCAAAGCAATGACAAATCTAATAGTGGTCACTTGAAGTGGGAGAAAAAGTCTCATTATAATCAATCCCTTTTTGTTGGGCATAACCTTTGGCAACAAGTCTGGCCTTGAATCTATCAATGGATCCATCTGCCTTTCTTTTGATTTTAAAAACCCACTTAGTACCAATAGCTTTCCTGTGACACTCATTCGTCTGCTCATAGATGACAAGAATCCTATACAAGGGTTTCGCTATATTAGTGTACATGATTATAAATCTTCTATAGTATCCAAGGGTGTCCCATGAAACGTTGGACACCCTTGAAGTTAGTGGGTGGTGGAAGCTCAAGAATTAGCTTCACATTACTGTTGTTAGAGATGCCATGTTCAGAAACAATGTGGTCTAGTATTGACCATGCTTCACCCAAAATTGGCATTTGAGTGGGTTAAGGGATATTTTGTACAGTCTATATTTTTCTACCTTTCTAAGGCACCAAAGATTTGCTTTCCATTTGGAATTGACACAAAGGTCATCCATGAAAGCCTCAAGGAGCTCCCTTAAGGTATTCTTTGAATGTTGTGCACATAAGCCTTTGGGAAAGTTTATGGGGTGTTAGATCCATTTGTAAGATGTTCCAAGCTTCCTATCAGGAGTTCTCTTAGCCTTTTAAAGTGTACAAAGCAGTCACCCGCATTTTATGTTTTGAAATGCTCTAGAACTTGTCTAAGGTCTTTAGCATAGGCACTCTCTTGTAGGGTGCTCTTAGGATAACCCATCATTTTTGGACCTAATTTGGGTATTTTAGTAAATTTTACTATTTATAGGAGTTAAATAGGGTATTTTTAGCATTTAAAAATAATTATTTTAAAAAAATCAATATCATCACCCGGTGGTGGGTTTCACTAGGATTTCATACCTATTTTTAAGTGTGCTAGTTATTTCTACCAAAAATTGATATATACCGGAATTGTATTTTTGTAACAGTTATAAATTGGCGAGCGTTGTAGGTTGTGTTGCTACACATTGGCAGACTCCCAAAATTCATTGAGATGTAGATTTATGCATTAGTGTGAGATTTACGTTTCTTAGATGCCAAATTTGGGCGGACCGGACATACTAGATATGAAGGGGTGTAAGTTTAGTGTGAGGGACCTTAAGATTCAAGCAAAATGGTGGTTTGGAAAGAAGAAGAAAATCGTGGGCTTCTAGGCTGCATAGGGGGGCTTATTCTTGTGCAAACCTTGAGCAAGGCATTGCATTTGAGATACTCATCATGTCTTCTACTCGTTGCTACTTGTATTTCTCCCTTGTTTTTGAATTTTCCATGACTTCAGATCATCATACAAAAGAGGGAAATTAATAAAGTCATTGGGTTGCAAATTGGATATTTGGGCATAAGTTTGAGATTAATTTAAGTAATTGGATGAAATGGAAGGTAAGAAATGTCCCTAAATTCTTTCCCAAGTGTAATAGTAACACAATTTACAATCAATGCCGTTTAAAATCAACAATTCATTGACGTTGGTCTTTCCTTTTATGCTTAATTAGCAATCTAGTTACTAAATATTAAGAAACTTAATGATGAATTAATAAAAACCTTCATAAAAAAGATGAATTATAGTTATATACACTTAATCAAAGCACTCAAACATATTTAAAATGGGATTAATGCTTAATTGAATGACTTTTACTAATTCTATCTACACTTAAAGTAGCAAAGGAACTATAATTTATATTAGTGCTAATCATGAACTGATTAAAAAAGATGAATATTTATAACAAAAAAACCTTATTCTTAATTTTTGATAATTATTAGTTTTGATTTTCTATCTATTAATGATTTAATAAATTTAAATTATTTTAAATAATTAATTATAATGAAGGGGCTAATGATGGAATATATCATAATGTGGTTCATCAAAGCTGAAGTATGTAGTGTTCAATCTATGTAAAAATAATTAGGTTTGCCAATGATAATTAGTGGAATACTTAATATTTTAATGGGCTATAAATTAGGTATTTGAAGTTTAATAAATAGCAAACGAATTTTTCTTACAACCAAAAATTAATAGTAGTTTCTCGAGATAAATCAAAATACATGATAATCACTTTTGTATTAAGAAATAATTATTTTTCTTTATTTTTAGTCTATTTCTTTAAAAATTAATATCTCAAAAATTAAAAGAAATATGGAAATTTTTTTAAAAGATAATTAAATGTTAACCTAACAAATCCCATAACTCGAGGGTCATGAGATTGTGTTCTCGTGTTGGATAAAGCTGTGCTTGAGTTATGGTGATTTTATTGGAAAGTTCCAATCCAACCAGAATCTTAGGGATCTTTTTAGTAAGATATGTTGGAAGTTCCAGCTCCTCGAAGGTCTCTTCCTCCCGTAAATAGCAATTGTACGATGCCTGTAGGACTGTTCAAGGTGACTGTTTGCATGGATTCATCAAGTGAATACAACGAGTCACGTATCCAAGTTCCACCAAAGATGACATCATACTCAAGGGAATCTAGGATAACATGGAATGTAAATTCCACATCTCCACCAATTATTTGAGTAGCATAGCTAAAGTACCGGGAACTTCAATGTTTTGTCCATGGGCTCCTCTTGCAAGACCATTGTCTGTAGGGATGAGTTTAGGTTGTCCCAATAACACCTGTGTCTATTGTCATGATGTTATGACTAGCTTGAGGGCTAATGAATGCGTGTTTGAGCTTAACATCATTGCATGTAGGGAAATCCAACCATATCATGATAGAATCTTCAAGAGGAAGCATGGATGTTTCAGTTTTTGTTTTAGCTTCAGATCTTGTTTCTGTTTCATATTCCCACTCACTTTCGTCCTCTTTTTGGCTCTCAGCTTTTTTCACAAGAATACCCATTATGTACAATGGCACACTTGGTCCTTTGAAAATTCTAGTTGTGTTCTGTTTGGAAACTTGTGAATCCTCACAGTCTTATTCTATGGAGCTCTTTATATCTTGGTATAACTCATGTTGAGCCCTTAAAGGTGCAAGTGCTAATGTTATGCTAGCTTCACCAACCACCATGAGAGAAGAGCATTCCTCCAAATGAGGTTTTAAGAGACTACTTTAATTTCATAAGGGATTCATCGAATTCCTCACGTGCTTTCTCAACCGCATAATTCGTGCAATCCGTCTCTAATGACTCTTCTGTAGACAGTATGTCTTCCTCCTGAAAGGGAAAGCGGTGCTCCTCTGAGTTTTGTATTTTGGTTACTTTTTTAGGATCCATGCTAAGCATGCTCTCCTGAAAGACCCTCAACCATGCTAAGCATGCTCTCCTAAGCTTGCTTTTTGCATTTCACATATGTCATATGATCATGATTTTCAATTTGGGGTGATTGGGTGTGTTCTAGTTTTTGGATTAGTCTGGGAAGTGCACTGAGTGAAGAGTCACAGCTTGTTTCATCCTCATTAGCGACGTACTAGAACATGTTTCATCTTTTGACTTCCTTTGGATCGTCAGGTTTTCATTATGTTTGTCCATGCGACGAGATCGAATTTTCTTTTGGGCTTTTGTATCCTGTGTCGTATATATGGTGTCGTGGTTTGTGTGGTAGTCTTTGAGGTGGATGCTTCTGTTAGTCCTATTTTAGAATAATAAGTATGCTCCTCCAATTGAGAACATTAATAAGTGTCATGTAAAGGCACTATATAAAAGTTATTCATTATGAGATATTGGCCACCTAAGGCCTTAGTTAAGTAAGTTTTGGGCGCCCACGTGTGAATAAGGGCCAAATGTATATAAGGCATTTTCTCATAATGAATAAACACAATCCCCCTTTGTGCTATTGAGAGCTCTTCTTTGTGTCTTGAGACAGATTGGGCATTCTAACACTTGTGCCTCTTCTATGCTTGTATGTTTCATGCTTGTGTGGGAGAGTGAGAGAGTGCCTTATATGATGGTGCGAGCGACTCTACGGTGAAAATGTGGAGGTGGAGCTTGGAGGTTTGGAGCTTAACAAGCGAGCTTGGAGGCCTCAAGGGACTCAACTTCGAAGCATTGGTAAGTGCCCTATGACAGTTGTGTTCTATTGCTCTTCCTTGCCGTGAACTGTTCTCTGTAATCTCACAACCTCAGAAATAAGTCAAGAGAATCTGATCAAAATTTAATTGGGGCAGCAAAATAGCTTATCAAATCATATATACATTTCTGGGCTCTTCATCATTAATGGGTTTTAAGTTTGAAATTTCTCCCTCACTTCTTTCCATGACTATTTTCGGCTCTTTACCCTGTGATGATTGGGGTAGGTTTACACTTCCCATCTCTTTTTGTTCAGCTCTAGCTCTTCGAGTATCGAGCTCTTGTTTCCTTGAGCTCGATTCTCGTATAGCCGTCGTTCCACCTTGATCTTTTTCTAACTCTACTTCCTCTAAGGTTGGGAAGAATACTTAACCTGTCCTGGCCGCACTTTCCATGTCTCTTCTCATTCAAGGGGTGCCAGTGTGTTTATAGCCTCGAATTTGAAGTTTGGATAGGCACTTCTTGCCTTAGACCAAGTCCGGCGGCACTGGTTGTGAGATGGGCCCATGCCCGCAGATTGTGCTTCTTTGTCATTGCTGGTTTGGAGACCAAAAAATCCTTGGGCTATATCAATGATACCGCTGGATCTGGAAGGGAAGGGTGGTTTCTCCTCTTCCCCAAACCCAAAGTATCGCAACCCTTCTTTCATGGATTCTTCACTACTAGTTTCAATGATGGTCAGATTTCGTAGGACACTCAATTGAGTGCTTACTGAGTGGCCTAAACCCCCACACTCTTTTGATAGAAAGATCCTTGGTGATTTGATGCAGTATCGTCACAGGAGTGAGGTCGTCCCCCCGATGAGCTTTCCAGACCTCAAGTTTTGGAGAATGTGAAACTCAAACTCTTACGTTTCACTACCATCATACATTTGTAGTAATGGAATTTTTGTGCCAACTAGACTCATATGACATAATATTAGGGAGACCCTTCATGAGGGAATCCAAATTGGTGTATGATTGGGCATTAGATCATGTATATGTGCGTAGGGATTTGCAAATTTTAAAGATAGATATGAGAATGTGGAGAGCATACCCCATGGAAGGGCAAGTGTTCAGTAATGATTTGGTCACAACTGAGCGGACCATATCCGTACAAATATGCCAGCCCATGGTGGAAAATTCCAAAGAGGAAGAGGAAATAGAAATGTATGCATCACTTCCTCCTCTGATTTTCAGTGAAAAACTAGATGCATGTGCTAGTTATCATAGATGTGATGCAACCTAGAGGAACGCAATATGTAGAATCTGAAACTGCTCCCACTACCTCTATCTGTATGGTCAATTAGCAAACCATTGATATGAGGAATCAGAAGAGGAGGCCTCTAGCATTAAAGGGACTAGATCACAAGGTTGTACCAGCGTCCAACGCCTTAGAAGATGGTGAAAGCAAAAATAATATATTGCTTGATGAAATGTCCTATTACAAAGAAAACCCACGGATGCCCAAGGCCACTAATGTACACGATGAGTTTTCTAAGGATTGGGGTGAGGAATTGAGTAAGATATCACTTAAGGAAAACATAAGGAGAAATTCATCCTTCAAGAACTAGAAACACCTAAGCTTACGAAAGCTGGGCATCAAAAACGAAACAAAGCTTTGGTAGAAGCTGAGCGAGAGGCCAGGAAAGTCATGGCTAAAATAAAAAGTGAGAATGAGGATAATCTAGACTTGCTTTCAGTACTAGACCACTTCAAAACCTGCACTGTTGAGACGAATGGAAAGTGGTCCACCGACTGATGGCAAAAAGGGTCAAGGAAGATGGGCTATCCACATCATATGATGGCCCAGCTGAAGTCAAGGAGGTTGATATTGCAGGACTAGGGGAGGAAGCCAAACCTATTTATATCTCTAAGGACTTAACTTAGGCTGAAGAAAATGAGCTCGTTACTCTCCTTAAGAGTGTTTCACCTAGAACAACATGGAGATGAAGGGTGTACCACTTGAGGTGGTGCAACATACGATCCCAATCATGGAAGGATAAGGCCAACCAAGTAGAAACCATACTAGATGAATCCTAAATATGCGGCAATTGTAAAGGAGGAAATTGATAAACTCATTGTTTTGCAGATTTCATCTATGAGATAGAACATACGGATTAGTTGTCACCAATCATAATAGTGCCAAAAAAGAATGGGAAACTTAGGGTATGTGGTGTCGATCTTAAAAAGGTCAATGCAGCTACTAGGAAAGACCATTATCCATTATCTTATACGGAACATGTTTTGGAGAGAGCGGTTGGTGAAGAAGCTTACAGCTTCCTGGACGGATTTTTAGGCTACAATCAGGTGTCTATAGCACCAGAAGACCAGCATAAGACAGCTTTCATTACAATGTGGGAGACATTTGCATACAAAGTCATGCCTATAGCACCAGAAGACCAGCATAAGATAGCTTTCATTACAATGTGGGGGACATTTGCATACAAAGTCTCACCAATGCCCCAGCAATATTCCAACGATTGATGTGCAAAACCTTCAAAGACTACTTGGAGAAGTGGTTGGAGGTATGCATTGATGATATGTGTGCACACTCTCGATGGGCAGACCATCTGGCTTGCTTAAGGAAAGTGTTTGAGCGATGTCAATTATATCGTATATCCCTAAACCCTTTAAAGTGCCAATTTTGGGTCAAACATGGTGTGTTATTAGGACACATTGTCTCAAAGAACGGTATATCCACGGATGACAGCAAGGTCAAGTTGATCTTGGAGTTGCCACCACCAACTAATTACAAAGGTGTGAAAAGATTTATAGGCCACGTTGGGTATTACTGCCGCTTCATAATCTTTTATGTTGAAATCACCAGGCCATTGTACAAGCTACTCATTGTCTTTGAATGGACTGAGGAATGCCAGGAAGCATATGATCGATTGAAGCAAGCAGTGGCTAGCATGCCAATTCTAAGACCCCCCAATTGAGACCTCATATTTCATCTACATTCAAGAAGTATTGATATTATCTATTGGCCAACAAATTTGTATTCTTCATGGACCATCAGGCCTTATTATATTTGGTGAACAAGCCTTGCACCACAAGAAGAATCACACGATGGTTGCTATTACTGTTGGAATTCGACTTTACAATATGGTAAGAAAGGGGATATAGCATGTGTTGCTGATCATATGTCTTGAATTCCAAATGGGGAACCAGCCAACTGGTGTTGATGACGACCTCTCTGATGCTATTACTATTGGAATTCAACTTTACAATACGGTAAGAAAGGGGATATAGCATGTGTTGGCCGATCATATGTCTTGAATTCCAAATGGGGAACTAGCAAACTGGTGTTGATGACGACCTCTCTGATGCTTGTTTGTTCAAACTAGACATGGTGCCTGAATGGAACAAGGAGATGTCAGATTATCTAGCTTATGGTTTTCCGAAAGAAACACCCTTGAACAAAGATAAAATGTGGCGGCTTATCAATTAATTTGCAGGAGAACTATATAAGCTAGGTAAGGACAATGTTCTAAGAAGATGTGAGAGAAGATGAGTTCGTTCACGATATTAGATAAAGCTCATTCAAGGATAGTCGGAGGGCATTTTGCTAGATAGATTATGGCTCGCAAGGTACTTCAAGAAGCAGGACTATGGTGGCCTACGTTATTTGGGGATGCCGTAGAGTTTGTCAAAAGGTGCAAGGAATGTCAGCGATTTGCTATCCTAGAACAAAGGGATAGGATGCCGCTCACCCCTGTTATTGTAAGACAATCTTTTGAGAAATGGGGGATTGATTTTGTTGGACCCATTAGTCCAGCGGCACATCCATTCTCACAAGCCCGATATGTAATCGTGGCCACGGACTATTTCACCGAATGGGCAGAAACCAGAGCCTCGAAGCGAGCTGATGCACAAACAACAACAAAATTCTTATATGAGAAAATTATCTCGAGATTCAGCTGCTCATTAGAATTAGTTAGTGATCGTGGTTCACATTTTATTAATGAGGTCATTAATCATTTACTTGCCAAATTCTTAGTAGTTCACCGAAAATCATCACCTTATTATCCACAGGCTAATGGTCAAGCAGAGAGTACAAACAAAATTTTGTGTACTATCTTTATGAAAACTTTGGAAGCAAGTTGACGAATGAATTGGGAGCATAAGCTAACAGCAGCCTTATGGGCATACCGAATATCATATAAGGTAGCGACGAGATACACTCCCTTCCGTCGAGCTTATGGTGTTGATGCAGTAATGCCTATGGAATACCTAGTTTCGAGCTTAAGGATTGCAGTAGTGCAAGAACGTCTGACGGAGAATGCATTAGCTCAAAGACTAATCAATTTAGAAAATCTTGATGAGACCAGACTAATTGCATCGCACCATGGACTCATGGTCGAAAAACGAAGAAAACATTGGTTTGACAAAAACTTCAAACAAAAAAGAACTGGAAATGGGGGACCATGTCCTCATGTATGGTGTAGGAAGCACTAAGGTTCGAAAGGACTTGCTAATGGCACAAGGTTACTACCAAGACAATATGAGAGTATGGGTGCCCAAACCCCACCCAGTGGCCACCATTACAAACACCTCCGAATACAAAGGAAAGAGTAATAAAGACATTCGGAACCAACTCCCAACTAAAACCAATGCTTAAAGTGCACAAACACTGGTGTGGAGGAAGAAGTCAACCCAACAAGTTGAGTTAAATGTGGCCAAACCAATACCTGTAACCACCTTGATCAAGGAGCTGGACAAGGCCCGTGAAGGAAGCCGGACAAGTTGAGTTAAATGTGGCCAAACCAATACCTGTAACCACCTTGATCAAGGAGCTGGGCAAGGACCGTGAAGGAAGAAAAAAGATGGTTCAAGAAATGGACACTGGTACAAGCCCCAATCCAGAGGACTCAGTAGAAAAACTATTCAGTTGGGTGGAGGGAAGAATCAAACTGTTACATTCCCGTAACGCCGCTACTACGGGCATTACCACAGGAGGGGACGGCCTCTGGCTCACTACCCAGCCATAGAGGAAGAATGAGGATTGCCCCTCATCCCCCAGGCTATATAGTGTGTGGCCTACCGTCCACACTAGCCTGGCCGCCCATGACTCCGCATGGGCGTCCTCTCCCACTGAACCTCGGACATGGCCATCCGGTCTGCCGTCGGTTCACAGGCATTACAGCCTACGTGACATTACCCCCCCCCTTAAGAAGAGTTTTCATCCTCGAAAACAAGCTGGGGAAACCTTTTGGAAATTGCACTACGGCGTTCCCAGGTTGCTACTCCTCATCCCTATCTGTCCATTTAACAAGTACCTCCTGGTACACTTTATGTCGGGTTTGTCTGTCACGATACTATAGAATCTTTTCAGATTCATGTGGTATCTTTGGTGGCTCTATCAAGTCCACCAAAATCTCTCGAGAAACTGCGTTCTCTAACCCGTGAACTGATTTCTTCAGTTTACTGACATGGAAGACAGGATGAACTTGAGAACTCTCCGGTAACTCAAGTTTGTAGGCTACATCCCCAATCTTCTTAAGGATTTTAAAAGGACCGCAATATCTCGGAGAAAGTTTATCACACTTTCCCGTTTTTATGGTTTCTGACTGCGCAGGAACCTTGAGAAATACAAAGTCACCTTTTGCAAAGGTCACCTTTCTACGTCCTTTATCCGCATAAGTTTTAGCGTGATCCTGAGCGCTACGAATGCTCTCACGTGCGGCTCTGAGCATATCATTCATATCTTCAAGGAAATCCTTGACAGATTGAATCTTCTCCTTTTCTAGGCCTACAACCATCGGAGATCTCGGCTGGAATCCATACATTAACATGAATGGTGTAAATCTAGTCGCTGAGTGTTTGGAGCTGTTATAGGCAAACTCCAATAAGGACAAGTACTCTTCCCAATTAGATTGCTTCTTACTAACATAAGAACGCAACATATCCTCTAGAATTGGTTAACTCTTTCAGTTTGACCATCAGACTCCGGATGATCTGCCGTACTCATACTCAGAGTAGTATCCAACTTTTTGAAGACTTCCCTCCAAAAATGACTGTTGAACTTTCTATCTCTATCCGACACTATATCTGCGGGCAAGCCATGTAGCTTGTAGAGATGTTCAATAAAGAGTTTTGCCAACTCTGGCGTTTTTACAGTTTTCTTCGTGGCAATAAACTTTGCCATTTTTAGTTAACCTGTCCACTACCACCCACACCGAGTCATTCCCTCGACTCGTCTTGGGTAAACCGGTAATGAAATCCATTGAAATGTTTTCCCATTTCCCTTGAGGAATCTCCAGCGGATGGAGTAGTCCTCCAACCTTAAGACGTTCATGTTTATTGACCTGGCACTTACTGCATTTCAGCACATAAGTCTGGACGTTCTTAAACAAACTAGGCCAATAAAACTGTCTTTTTAGTAGTGCATAGGTCTTCTGAATCCCAAGATGACCCGTTCTTGGACTATCATGACTTTCTTTAAGAATGCTCGAAAGTCACCAATAGTTGGTATACATACTCTACCCTTGTAAAGTAAGTACCCATCGTCAATGGAGTAATTAGCATATTTCTCCCACGTGTCCGGTCGAGCTCGACCGCTGCTACTTACGGGCAATCCGATGTGCCATTAACTGGGGAAGTCATTGGTAAGCAAATGTCTAGTAGTATTCATGCAAGCTGTGATTTGGTATTTCAACCAAAACCTTAAGGCAAATTTCATGCCTTGATTTTGCATCATGTCATTAGCACAAAAGCTAATGTACTGGAGAGCACTCTAGTAGCGCAAGTTCTTAGACTATGCTACTAGATATTTGTAGACTTCGCTACCATGTTGCATCACCAACTTGTTAAAACTTCTCCTTGGAAAGCTCCACGGCCGTAGGAGAAATAAACTAGAGCCAATCTAATCATGAATCACAAGGATTAGTTCCAAAGCTGAGAGATACTTTCTCTCTTAGAGTAACATCTTTGCACAAGCATATGCTCTAGAATCTTGTTGAGTTTCTAACTACCATCAATCTACGGATGGTTAAACTCCACTCTAACTCAGAGTAAATGTAACTTTTGAAGATTTCCCTTCAAATATAACAATCAAACTTCCTATCTCTTATGCCATACTATATATGCGGGCAGACCATATAGTATGTGGAGATGTTTGATAAAGATTCTTGCACCACTACGGGTGTCTCGAGTTACATCCAATCACTTACAACTCTTTGTTGCTATTACCAGACACAACCCTTCAAGTATTGTCTGGACTCACTCAACTGTTCGAGTTTATGTGATATTTGAGGATATCCCTCCTTTCCCTCAAGAAAGGTTTTTATCCTCAAAAACTCTACTCTCAAGCGGACTACGCGCTAGTGTCATAGGTCCAAGAACAAATTTAGACCGTGTTTAATATCATATGTTATATTCTTGAGTCCTTCTAAGAAACTAATCATCTTGCAACGAAGATGTGATATAGTGTCTACGCACATATGGTGGTACTATTGATAAACTGCTTTGCAACAGATCAGTGGTTTCACACTTGTAACAAAGTGCTTCATTGTTGCATATTATTACCCTTTCATAAGCGATTACACACTTATGAATCATGTGGGTGGGTTGTACCATCTATCAAGAAAAATTCCAAACTACTAATAACCACATTATCAATCCACAGATAATGACTGAGCTTTCTGCGAAGCCATAGGTTGCTAGATAATTGATGGCAATTACACAAGTTCAATGTCTCATTACATCATACATTCAATATAAATGCAAACATCACAGTACTTCGTGATGATGAACTTAGGAATTTCATCCTATCCCTGTTTGGTGTTGGTATGAAGTATAACTATGAGAACATTATTTGCTGCCTCCTCATTATAGCGGCAAAGCTACCTACCCATCACAGGTGGCAATCTCTACTAAGCTATAACCAAAATGACAAGCAAATAAACGAGTACTCTTGTAAGAACTTCATAACCATATCTCATATCAAACTCATAATCACTAAATGCCAGGGCTTGCAAAATTGAATGTTATCTGATAGGTAGAGGGGATCATCAAACTTCGGATGACCTTGACAACTCACTAGGACTAGTGATGTGTAACTTTTTAAGTTACTTTACTTTCTTGCTTATTCCATACCATCGAACAAATCGGTCCCTCGATTTGAGCAACGTCAACATATTTATGAGTACCTCGATACTCATGGATTGTGGTTCGGTAATTTAAAATGTTGATCTAGAGTATCTTTCACTCGAGGATCTTAATTTAATTAGCAGCTATGTATTAGTAGTGAGTAACTACGTACCCACTATCATCACACTAGTAGCTCCATACTAGTCTGTGAGTAACTCCGTACCCAATGGCGTACCTCCCCCGAGTGGGAGTACCATATACAACCATCTATAACAAGATGATTAAGTCACTTCCTGCTAAGAAGTGACTACACAAATTGACCCCTCCATTGCACATTGCAGTACAATTTCTGGTATTACAACACGAATTTTTGGACGTCCTTATCATAGAGGTCAACTTAAAAACTAGTGCATGGGTCTTGTGGAGTCTCGGCTGACCTAACCACACCACTGGTGACTTCCTACAAAAAATGTGGCGCTGAAGTCACCACCTATGTACTTTAACTCCGTAAAGTACATGGTCTTCATCTATCATCTATGGAAAGTTGTAAAACATTCCTGCAATGGATTTTTATCACCCTAAAATTATTGTGCACTATTTTAGTGTAAAGAGCTTTTTTCCTGGGTACCATGGTTCACCCCAAGCTCATCTGTTGCTAAATTCTCCGATTTAACAAAAGATATGTCTGCCTCCGAACACTCCAGTTCAGCCCCAGACTTTGAGTTTACTTCTTAACACTCCGGTTAAGTCAAAACTCACCAGATACAGTAGGATTTACCACTAAGCTCTCGGACTTAGCCTTCTATCCTCCTAACTCAGCCCAAGTTTATGTACACTTCATATGTCGGATCCGATTAACAACAACCAAGCTCATCTGGAGTGAGATACTACTCACTATTGCCATGTAAAACCTTATTAAATCCATGGAATGCTCCACTCATTCCCAAGGAGTCTTACGACTTATAGGGTTTACACGCACATGAACTTTGTAAGCAAAATAGCCTGTCATGCAATATTACAATTGCTTATGTAGGAAAGTAATATATTTTCCAAATTCATATGGTAGCAACTAAAATGTGCTCACAATCGCACACTTATGTTGAACATAGGCAAGACTACACTTGCAAAATGCTATAGGGCATCCCCCATGCATGAAACTGTCCAACCAAACTAGTTTTACTGCTAACCTCTAGATTTAGATCACTTCGAAACTAAATCACTCTGTTAGCACTAGTACACCATCATGGTCTTGCTACCTAGAGCTTCTCCGAACTCTGTAAGCTGGGTTTCATCCCAACTTATGGCTATATTTGGTAATTTTCAAAGTTCAAATTTTATCTTGCACACTTTATCACTACAGACAAGTGTACATACAGACCTGCCAAAGAGTCAAGTTACATGCACAAGCCTTGGCGTCCCATTCCACCAAGACTACAATCGATTCCGTGAGAATTTGATGTCCCATACCATCAAATTACCACCAAACCAATTGATGTGACATATAAAAAGGCTCTTTCCCCCCTCGAAAGATCACCACAAACTCTCGAGCAGTGGGATGTCAACGCATGGCAATAAAAAGAAGAGAAAACCATGCTAGTAAGTTTAAGAACAGTTCTCTTCGTCGATCAACTTCTGTAAGGGCATTGAGCATTACATCTCAAGACTATACCCCTTCAGATTTGCTTTTGATTTTACAAATCAATCCTAAATCTGCTATTATTATCTAGGCGTATGCTAATCTGCTATTATTATCTAGGCGTATGCTAATCCCTCAGATTAGTACTCCTAGATAAACCATTCAGTTGAGTACTGCTAGCAGCACTACTAGCCCCTTTATCCCAAGTAATACACACCTTAGGGATTACTTTGACAAGGCAATCTACGTGACTAAATCAAACTAGTCACCACTCTCTAGGCCCAAGTAGTGACACTATTTTGTTACTACCAACAAGGGCTAGCTTGCTTCTACGGGCCAAGGCTCTCTTGTTGCTACAAACAGTAAGCAACTTGTTTGGACACTAGGCATAACCACATCAAGACTACGCTTGTACATGGTTCTCATTTGCCAAAGTTTATCACAATCTTCTGGCAACTGTTAAAAGATTGTGAAGGGTTATGAGCACTACGGCTCAATTAGGCTTACCTTGATTTCTCGTGATAAGCACTTCGTCTAATTTGGGCACAACTGACGCCATTGTCGGTCTTCTTAGCCCAAGTAAAACACACCGCAGTTTTAGATTTACACTATAGCCAAAGTACGTGACTGATGGTCAATACTAAGTCTATGCTCAGCTTAAATTTAGTCTCTCTGAACCAAATGTGTGATCTCTACATGTGCTACTCTCGAGGCGCTACGGCCATAGACGTGTTCACTAGGCACAACGGCCATAGAACGGCTCTCTCTCAAAGGACTCGGCACTACGGCCGTGGGATTTGTCTCTCTCTTAGCACGCGGCGCTACGACCATGTGCGGTGGGTCTTTCGTGGAAAATGGGCACTACGTCCACACGGCGCGACGGCCGTGTTGGGTTTGTTTCGTGGGGTGTACCGTTGTTTTGTGTGTTTTTTTTTCAAAAAAAATAAAATAAAAAAATAACGGCCTGGGCCGGCCCCGCCGCTTCGGGCGTGGCCGCCCGCCCATGGGGGGAGTGTCCTTAGGGCCGAGTCTGGCCGTTGCCGATGTGCTTCATTTTGAATTAAAAAATGAACAAATAAAATATATGGGTTTTTTTTCCCTGCTCGTGGCGTTTGTTGGGCTGGTGGGCTGGCCGCCGCCTGGCTGGCCGGCGCCGCCCATCGTCACCGCTGGCTGGCCGCCGCCGCCGTCGTCGCTTGGTTGGCTGGCTGGCTGGCCTGGCTGGCTACGCAGCACAGGCAAAGGCGCCCCCTTATACAGCCATTCTCAGCACGCCGTCACATGGTCAGATCAAGCAAAAGACTTGCACTTGGATTATAGAGACCAACACTTTTTTCCTCATCGAGAGGCACAGCCGTTGATTCTTTTCCATAGAACAAGGATTGTCCGCGATTTACTTCATCTATCATACCATAACAGAATTGAGTCTCATTTTAGGGATCAATCAGTCCAGCTTAATTGAGTCTCATTTTAGGGATCAATTAGTCCCATGGGTTAGCCAACCGCCCAATATGTGTAGTGATAGGATCCATTTAGGAATTTGGTTATGTTTTGTCCGGAGTTCCCAGGCCCCCTACCTGGCGCTTCATGCAAACTTCAAGATAGTCACACCACTTACACACCCAATATGAAATTGCCTTTTTCACAGATTCTGTTGTCTTTAAAACAATGTTTTAATGAAACCATAGTATCACTGATCATAATCCTCCAAAATATCCGATTAAATTCTAATTTCCAATCATTCCTTCATCGGTGTACCTATGGCATCATTGGTTAACCAGAACGCTCACCACCTGTTCACTCAGGGGCATTTTCAATAGTTCCTAGCTCATAGTACTCGGCAATATAATCACATAAGAAAATCTAGATGGACTCTCCATTGAAGATAAGCAAGATCAACCAACAAATCCATATAAAAGATCCATGGACTTATCCGTTGGAGGACCAGCAAGGTCAATCAACTAGATCCATGCCCGAGTTCAGAAAACAACTCTAACACCTTGTTTCATTTTCTTCCTCGATGCACGCGTGGGTATCTTCGGCGACCCAAAGCCCGAGGACCATATGGTCAACACCCTCTAGGATCCTTCGTAGGTCACCTAACGCTTCACTCATAGGCTGCTTCCTTGGTCCCTCATCCACCGTATCGGAAGCTCACCATTTAAATCGAACCGAGGCTGGTTAGGACCTTGGCTGACCTTGCTACGCAAGACGTCCTCCATTGACTCTCCGTTAGATGTTGCAGCTTTATCACTTAGGTCTCCACGACCTCATTCGCAAGATGGTCAAAATGCTTCTCCAGCATTCTTGACATAAAACAGTCATTTAAAAATAGGTCATAAATACAGTTTCTAATGAACTCTCATCCTTTCACATCATTCCACATCATTTCCCATTATTCCACATTCTTCTAAATCAATTCACTTTGCTTTATCCACATCCAATCATATGTATTCCCATCGTCCTTCATCCATTCGCATCTAATCACATTATATTATATCCCATCTCATCTAATCACATTATATTACATCCCATCACATCTATCCACATCACGTCTAATCACATTATATTACATCCCATCACATCTATCCACATCACGTCTAATCACATTATATTACATCCTATCCACATCTATCCACATCACATCTAATCACATTATATTACATCCTATCCACATCTATCCTCATCACATCTCATCCATTCTCATCTACCCATATCCACATCACATCACCATATCACATCACATCACATCACATCACATCTCATCCATTCATATCTCATCACATTTATTCACATCCATCACATTCATTGCATTCCCATCCCATTACATACATTCTATCCACATTACATCACATCCATATCCATCCATATCTCATCACATCCATACACATTCTATCTCATTCGTCCACATCCATCCAGTCATCCACATGCATGTCTATCCACATCCATCCATACATTTACATTCACATCCACATATATTCACATCACATCATATTTCATCCACATCTCATCACATTCACATCCACATCCCTTTACGCCACACCACATCTCATCCACATCCACATCCACATCCATTTACATCACATCACATCCTTTCACATCCACATCCATATTCATTTACACCACATCACATCCTTTCACATCCACATCCACATCCATTTACATCACATCACATCCTTTCACATCCACATCCACATCCATTTACATCACATCACATCCTATCATGTCCACATCCGCATCCATTTACATCACATCACATCTTTTCACATCCACATCCACATCCACATCCATTTACATCACATCACATCACATCCTATCATATCCACATCCTTATTCATTTACATCACATCACATCTTTTCACATCCACATCCAATTACATCACATCACATCCTATCACATCTACATCCTTATTCATTTACATCACATCACATCCACATCCACATCCATTTACATCACATCACATCCTTTCACATCCACATCCACATCCACATCTATTTACATCACATTACATCCTATCACATCCACATCCACATTCATTTACATCACATCCTTTCACATACTCTTACATCTCATTCTCATCTCTTCATTCATATCCACATCCATTTATATCACATCCTTTCACATATCCTCACATCTCATTCTCATCTCTTCATTCACATATCCACATTCATTTATATCACATCCTTTCACATATCCTCACATCTCATTCTCATCTCTTCTTTCATGAAAGATTCCTGTCCCCATCGCACAACGAATTCATGGGTGCTAACAGTGGAAGTAGCACTTCTTGCGCGGGGTAGGGTCCATCACTCGAGGCCTCGCCCACAGATATTCGGACAAGAGACTAATCCCTCGGTTCATTCAAAACCGAACCCGAAAAAACTTCCCTCACCCGGGAAGCACGGGCGATTCCTCTAGGATATTTTTACTCTAATGTAGATAAGAGCCTTATCTAACTAAACTGATCTGATCGAATCCATAAGTCCCATATTCAGATCAAGGAAAAGATTGCACTTGGATCATAGAGACCACCGCTTTTTTCCTCATTGAGAGGCATAGCCATTGATTCTTTTCCATAGAACATTTTTATCCCGGATTTACTTCATCTATCGTACCATAACAGAATTGAGTCTCATTTTAGGGATCCATTAGTCCAGCCTAACCCCATCCAATCTTGCGGGTTAGCCAACCGCCCAACCATTGCAGTGATGGGATCCAATTAGGAATTTGGTTAGCTTTTGTCTCGGGTACCAGGGATTCCCAGGCCCCCTAGCCGGATATCCATGCAAACTTAAAACTAATCACACCACTTATACACCCAATATGAAATTACCTTTTTCACAGATTCAGCTATCTTTAAAACAATCATTTAATGAAATCATAGTGTCATTGATCATAATCCTCAAAATCTTTGGTTGAATCCTAATTTTTAATCATTCCTTCATCGGTGTACCTATGGCATCATTGGCAACCAGAACGCTCACCACCTGTCCACTCAGGGGCCTTTTCGATGGTTCCTAGCTCATAGTACTCGGCAATATATTCACATATCAAACTGGAATCTCCGTCGAAGATCAGGAAGATCAACCCCAACGGATCCATATAAAAGAGCCATGGACTCATCCGTTGGGACCAGCAAGGTCAATCAACCAGATCCATGCCCGAATTCAGAAAACAACTCATACTCCTTATTCCAATATCTTCCCCGACGCATGTGTGGGTATCTTCGGAGACTCTAGAGCCTGAGCACTGTATGGTCAACACCCTCTATAGGATCCTTCGTAGGTCACCTAGCGCTTCACTCATAGGCCGCTTCCTTGGTCCCTCATCCACTGTACTGGAAGCTCACCATTTAAATCGAACCGAGGCTGGTCAAGACCTCGACCGACCTTGCTACACGAGACGTCCTCCATTGACACTCCATCAGCTGTTGTAACTTTAACAGATTAGGTCTCCACGACCTCATTCACAAGACGATCAAAATGCTTCCCTAGCATTCTTGACATAAAACAGTTAGTTAAAAACAGGTCATATATAATAACGAACTCTCGTCTTTCCACATTGTTCCACATCAATCCACATTATTTAAATCACATCCATTTCATATGTATCCCGATTCTCATCCAATCACATCATTTTCATCTCATCACATCTTTCCTCATTTATCCTCATCAGATCTCATCCACTCGCATCTACCCATCTTCACATCTCATCACATCACATTCATTCACACCTCAATTCACATGACATCACATCTCATTTATTCACATCCCGATTCACATCACATTCATTCATATCCATCACATTCATTCTCATCACCATCCCATCACATACATTCTATCCACATAACATCTAATCACATCTATCCACATCATATCTCATTCATACACATCTCATCTCATTCATCCACATCATATCTCATTCATACACATCTCATCTCATTCATCCACATCGATCCAATCGTTCACCTGTGCGACTACCCACATCTATTCATACATTCATATCTTTCACTTCACATCCACATATATTCATGTCACATCACATCTCTTTACATCACATCACATTCTTTCACATACACATTCACATCCATTCTTTCCCATACATCCACTCACATCCCGTATCATTCGTTTACATCCTGATTCACATGACATCACATCTCATCCATTCATTCACATCTATCTGATTCACATCACATCTATTCACCTCACATCTCATCACCTCTATTCACATCACATCCATCCATCCATACATTCACATCTATCTGATTCACATCACATCTCATCACATCTATTCACCTCACATCTCATCACCTCTATTCACATCACATTCATCCATCCATTCATCACCTCTATTCACATCACATTCATCCATCCATCCATTCATTCACATCTATCTGATTCACATCACATCTCATCACATCTATTCACGTCACATCTCATCACCTCTATTCACATCACATCCATCCATCCATTCATTCACATTTATCTTATTTATATCACATCCATTCATCCATTCATTTACATCTATCTGATTCACATCACATCTCATCACATCTATTCACCTCACATCTCATCACCTCTATTCACATCACATCCATCCATCCATTAATTCACATCTATTTGATTCATATCACATCTTTTCACCTCACATCTCATCACCTCTATTCACATCACATCCATCCATTCATTCATTCACATCCATCTAGTTCACATCACATCTCATCACATCTATTCACCTCATATCTCATCACCTCTATTCACATCACATCCACCCATCCATTCATTCACATCTATTTCATAGAATTTAAACATAGAATTTAAGAGAATTTAAATCAACTTTAATGAGAATAACACTTTTGAAATAAAAATAAATCCTTTATGCATCTTTCTATGCATAAAATCAATTTTAATGAGAATAATACTTTTGAAATAAAAATAAATCCTTTATGCATCTTTCTATGCATAAAATCAATTTTAATAATTAATATCAATGATATCCATGCATATTCATAGGTGAATATGTACATGGAGTAAATTAGAATATTTCTTTTAGAATGCACAAATGGTGGGAATTACTCTTTTGGAATAACATAAAAATAAACTTTCTTTTTCACAAAATTCTAGAAAATTTTGCCATAACCTCCTTTGTATGGCTGACCATTTCTCATTTTTATCATTCTATTTTAACCTTAAATTAACCCAATTAGATGTAAAGGACTCTAATTTACATAATTTTTAATTTCCAAGAGAGTAAACAATAAGAAAAGTTTAATTAATCTTTTTGTTAATCATTCTAGGATAAAGAAGGGCTGAATTGTAAAGAAGAAAAGGGGGTGGTCTTTTCATCAAGGCATAGCATTAGAATTTACTTCAATCACTATAAAAAAAGAAAAACCATAGATTTAAATTTAAAAAGTAAGAAAATTTAGCTTACATGGAGTTGTAAGCTTTCCTTTAGCTTGAGCGATTGAGGGTTCTACTCTTGTTTGAAGCAAGAGTGGCCACCAATTACTTTGGAGTGGATTAAAGCCGAAAACAATTGAATTATCAAAAAAATTCAATGTAAATTTCTCTGGGTAGGAGTAGAGTAACAGTGCATAAACACCATTAAGCTTTTATTTTGGTTAATCTTATTGGTCCATAGGAACCTTAATTGGATCATAATCTAAATTTTTTTGAAAATTTGGACCCTTAGGCTAAGGTCCTTTTTACCTATTTTCAATTAATTCCAATTGCACATTAGAAAGTTCTTTTTGAATTTCTGTTTCAGGGAAAACCATTTTAGACACTAGGAGGATTTTTATATCCAAAAATATCTCAATTTTGAATTACCTCCCTCTAGACATTTTCTCTGCTAAAATAGGGTAAAACATGATCTTTCTTTTATTTCAAAGAGGGGAATAATTATAAGATCAGAAGGGGAGGTTCTTACACCTGCACACCTCAAAAGCTAGAGTGAGAAATCTTACATTTCACATCCACATCCATTTCACATTTAGTAACATTTTCTATTTTTGATACTACTGATGGGACTTTTCTAATATTTATGCCAATTGCTTGGCCTAGGTAAAGGTTTCTTTTTCAATGGATATTTTCATATTCTTTATTAATTTTCTCAAGTGAAATATATTCAATATTCTTCTTTTTGAGTAAAAGATTCATGGGATTTACAAAAATCAATTCTACCCATATTTCCCAATAATGCTCAAAATTTCACTTTTGATAAATACTCATAATTTTAATTACGCTAAAAATTTCTATTTTTCCATTTAATTTCTTGGATCTCAAATATCATGAAAATTTCTCTTTTTATATTTAATTGATTGAATTCTAAATGTCATGGAAATTCCTCTTTTATCATCAAATAAATTTATATAAAATTTCTCTTTTCTTTAATAAAATATCCATTAATTCAATATGCCAAGAATTCCACTTTTACTATTTAAATGATTGAATTCCAAATGTCATGGGAATTTCTCTTTTATCATTTAAATATTTCTCATGCATAAAATAAATTTATCTAAAATTTCTCTCTGAATTTTAATAATAATATCCATTAATTCAATATGCTAAGAATTCCACTTTTTCCATTTAAATGATTGAATTCCAAATGTCATGTGAATTTCTCTTTTATCATTTAAATAAAATTATCGTAATTTTCTCTTTTCTTTCCTGAGTACAGGTTTACCAGATTTCGATGAGTTGGCTTCACTCTTGCTTGTTGAGGAAATCAAACTCAGTGACCCTTTTCATGATGCATCTACTAGCCATGATGATCATGGAAGGAATCAGGCTTTCTATTCACAAAGGGGATTCAAAGGCAGGGAGAGAGTTGCATCACAAATTCATGGTGTTGTTCGTAGATGGCAGGATAGGTCACCACAACAAAATTTCAGCCTTCATATGGTGCTACAGGTGGTCATGGATATACACCTCAAAGAGGTAGAGGTAATTCTTGTGGAAGAGGACGTTGGCAAGGCCAACAAGCATCTATGCAAAATGTGGAATGCCATTACTGTGGAAAGTTTGGTCATATGGCGCGTGACTGTTACCGCAAACAAAATGATTTGAGAGGGGGTAGAGCACAACATGGCGGAAATTATGCAAATATTGGAAATTTTGGAGCACAACATTGTGGAAATTACGCATCAAGCAGTCATGATGGTAGTGCAAATCACTTGTTTTCTATGTAACATGTCGTGGGTCTATGATGACACATGGTGACAGTGATAACACTTGGTATATGGATTTTGGAGCATCAAACCATATGACTTGTCATGGCGAATGTTTTGAACATATGAAGCCAATGGATGTGAAAGGCTATGTGGAGACAGGTGATGATTCTTAGCATGCTATCACTCATGTTGGGAGTGTGCCACATTGGTGATGCACAATGGTGAAATGAAGTCTATGTCAGACGTCTTATATGTGTCTTCTATTACAAAGAGTTTGGCCTCAGTTGGTGGTTAAATGATTGAGCAAGGTTTACAGGTTCGTTTCAAAATGAGCATGGTTGCTTCGTTGAGGATTTCAAAAATGGATGTAGAGTCATTGCCAACAAAGACAAGAAACAAGGCAGGTTATTTAAATTGGATGCTGGGATTCCCGAGTTGAAATCGGCTATGTTCTCTAAAAGCCGAAATGTGGTACAAGACATTGAAATGTGGCATAAAAGGATTGGACATGTGAACATACAAAAGTTAAAGAACATGCAGGCAAGATGTATTGTTGGTTGGCTGCCTAGATTCAAGTATAATGGGAATATGCATGTATGTGATGCTTGCTAGTTTGGAGAGCAACCAAGGTTGCCATTTCCTAAAGAAGGCCACATGAGTAGCAAGCCACTTGTTGAGATTGTTCATAGTGATGTATGGGGTCCTGCACAAAACCCATCCATTAAAGGTAGCATGTACTATATGTGACATTCATTGATGATTTCAGTAGAATGACTTGGATTTACTTTCTCAAAGAGAAGAGTGAAGTGTTGGGAAAGTTTATGGACTTCAAAGCTTTTGCAGAGATGCAGTATGGCAGTTGGATAAAGTGTTTGAGGACAAATGGAGGTGGTGAATACACCTCACATGCTTTTGAGAACTTCTTGAGAAAGAATGGCATAAGAACGTAGCTAATTTGCAGGTACACACCTCAGCAAAATGGTGTTGTTGAGAGGAAAATAGAGTCATTGGTGATGTGGCTAGGGCAATGCTCAATGAAAGAGCATGCCAGACTATTATTGGATAGAAGCGTGTGCCACAGTGGTGTATGTACTTAATAAGACACCCATAGCTACCATACATGGAAGTATGCCAGAGATGCATCTTACAGGTTTTAGGCGAGACATTGGACACCTCAAAGTGTTTGGTAGCATAGCTTATGTGCATGTGCGAGATGAGAGAAGGAAGAAGCTAGATCCTAAGGTAGAAAAGTGCATTTTTATTAGGTATACACATGATCACAAGGCATATAAATGTTAGAATCCACATACTAGGCAAGTGCTTATTTCACGAGATGTGGTGCTTGATGAACTTGCTAGTTGGTACAAGGCAAAGGATGAGGGTGTCATTGATTCCATTGATGCTGATGTGCATGTGAACTTGCCACAAACAAGTTCTATTTCTATGTCTAGGCCAGCAGAGTCTGAGAGTAGCACTATACGTCCATGGTCAAGACGCTTGAGACATGATAGTGTGAGCACTGGGAGTAGTGCTATGGATAAAGGGAAAAAGAAGGTTGAAGGAATTGGCATTATAGGTTATGAGTTGTCAAGTTCAGAAAGTTTGGATGAGGAACTTGGCGTACTAGTTTTATGCACACTAGGTACAAGGCAGGCTCTATCCAATTCCTCCTTAACTTGTTTGGCCACATGCGCATTCATTCTGTATCTCTGCTGCTTACTGGTACCGCATCAAGCTTCAAATAATCTTATGCTGGTAAAACTTCATGTCCAAACCCTTCATATCTGAGTAATCCCATGCAAACACATCCTTGAATTCCCACAACAACAGGTTAATCAGATCTCCCGAAACTCCACTCGAGAACAACACTAATCTTCACAGGTTTGTCTTCCGACTGCTCACCACAATTTACTGTCTGCAACTCCTCTTCCTTGGCCCTAGTCACTGTTTGCATCTATTTCTTGAAATTCCTTTCCTGCAACAGTATCTCCTTTATGTCCAACTTGGACAATTCATTAGGAGCTTTTTGATTATCCCTGTCTTCTACTTCACTTTCGGCTTCCTTCATAGATTGGTACCCCTGTTGTATTTCTTCAATATCAATAACACAGAGTGACACTAGAACTTCATTAATTGCCAGAAACTTTGCTTCCTCATCATCATCCAATCCTTCTACCATATTGACAGTTTCTGCAATGATTGGTCGGGCAGTAGCAACAGCTGGCAAACGGACACCGCTCTTCGAGAGTTACTTTAACTTTCTTCTCCCCTCACTGCGGAGTGTTAGCACATTTGTTTACCAATTATGCTTAACTTTTGCCTGTCGAAACCAAGGCCGTCCCAACAACAAATTAAAATCAGCTTGCACTCCTTCCATATCCAGCACCACTAAGGACAAATGGAATTGTATTCCAGCCAACTCCACCACCATATCCCACAAAATTCCCAGAGGATGCACGCGTCTTTGATCTACCATTCAAACTAGAAAAGGTGATGCCTCCCATTGCACTAAGTCATACTTCCGGGCAAGCAGCGGTGGTTATATATTGACTTCAGACCCACCATCCCCAGCAGCACTTGATCAATCAGATGTCCTCTATATTTTAATGTGGTTACTGGAATATAAGTATCTGATAGTGGTACCGCATCCGCCGGGCCGTCCATCTGCTACACTGCATGGCTTGCGGGTTCTTCCACATGTTGTTTACTTGGGTTCATAATCTGATCTCTGAATGCGGGTACCAGTTCCAATAACTGCCCAAGTGGTATGGTGATAGGATACTGCCAGATGGAATTTTCAGAGTTGAAGTCAGGCTCGGCACCTTGAGAGTCCCATTGCTCAATCCGCCATGTTGGCTAATGTTTTCTGGTATGTCCATTCCCATTGTGGTACTTTGGCCACTGGCATGCATAAAGTGATGCACAAAAGAATTTTTTTATTATAAAAGTGTTACTTTCACCAATATTGATTTTTATGCATAAAATGATGCATAAAAGAAAATTTTTATTATAAAAGTGTTACTTTCACCAATATTGTTTTTTATGCATAAAGTGATGCATAAAAGAATTTTTTCAATTATAAAAGTGTTACTTTCACCAATATTGATTTTTATGCATAAAGTGATGCATAAAAGAAAATTTTTAATTATAAAAGTGTTACTTTCACCAATATTGATTTTTATGCATAAAGTGATGCACAAAAGAAATTTTTTTATTATAAAAGTATTACTTTCACCAATATTGATTTTTATGCATAAAGTGATGCATTAAAGAATTTTTTTTAATTATAAAAGTAGTACTTTCATCAAAATTGATTTTATGCATAGAAAGATGCATAAAGAAGTTATTTTTATTCCAAAAGTGTTATTCTCATTAATTTTGATTTTATGTAGAGAAAGATGCATAAAGAAATTTATTTTTATTTCAAAAGAGTTATTCTCTTTAATTTTGATTTTATGCATAGAAAGATGCATAAAGGAATTTATTTTTATTTCAAAAGAGTTATTCTCATTAATTTTGATTTTATGCATAGAAAACTGCATAAAAGAATTTATTTTATTTCAAAAGAGTTCTTCTTATTAATTTTGATTTCAAAAGAGTTATTCTTTTATGCATAGAAAGATGCATAAAAGAATTTATTTTTATTTCAAAAGAGTTATTCTTATTATTTTTGATTTTATGAATTAGAAGATGTATAAAGGAATTTATTTTTATTTCAAAAGAGTTATTCTCATTAATTTTGATTTTATGCATAGAAAGATGCATAAAGGAATTTATTTTTATTTCAAAAGAGTTATTCTCATTAATTTTGATTTTATGCATAGAAAGATGCATAAAGAAATTTATTTTTATTTCAAAAGAGTCATTCTCATTAAATATTATTTTATGCATAGAAAGATGCATAAAGGTTTTTTTTTTAAAATTTTGAATGTGTTATTTTTCTTAAAATTGAATTTATGCATAAATAGATGTATAAAAGGATTTTTATAAAAGTGTTATTCCCACCATTGAAGTTGATTTTTACAAAAGAATGAATGGATGGATAGATGTGATGTGAATCAGATAAATGTGAATGAATGGATGGATAGATGTGATGTGAATAAGATAAATGTGAATGAATGGATGGATAGATGTGAATAAGATTAATTTGAATGAATGGATGGATAGATGTGATGTGAATAGAAGTGATGAGATGTCATGTGAATCAGGATGTAAATGAAGGATACAGGATGGATGTGGATGTATGTGAAAGGATGGAAGTGGATGTATGTGAAAGAATGGATGTGGATGTATGTATGTGAAAGGATGGGTGAAAGGATAGATGTGGATGTGTATGTGATAAGTATGGATGTGGATGTATGTGGAAGAATATATGTGGATGTGAATGTGATGAATATGAACGAGAATAGAGGCGATGAGATGTGATGTAAATTGGATAGATATGAATGATAAGGGATGTGAATGAATGATATGGGATGTGAATGAATGTGATGGCATGTGAATCGGGATGAGAATGAATGGTATGGGATGTGAATGGATGTGATGTCATGTGAATCGAGATAGATGTGAATGAATGTGATGTGGTCTGAATGAGATGTGTTGTAAATGAATGTGATGTGGTCTGAATAAGATATGTGATGTGAGTGAATGTGATGTGGTCTAAATGAGATGTGACATGAGTGAATGTGATGTGGTCTGAATGAGATGTGACATGAGTGAATGTGATGTGGTCTGAATGAGATGTGATGTGAGTGAATGTGATGTGGTCTAAATGGATGAGATGTGAATGAATGTGATGTGATGAGATGTGGATATGGGTAAATGGGAGTGGATGAGATCTGATGAGGATAATTGAGGAAAGAAGTGATGAAAAATGATGTGATTGGATGAGAATGGAAATTTATATGAAATGAATGTGGATTAAGTAATGTTGATTAATGTGGAAAGATGAGAGTTCGTTATAGAAATTGTATTTATGACCTATTTTTAAATGACTGTTTTATGTCAAGAATCTTGGGGAAGCATTTTGACCGTCTTGTGAATGAGGTTGTGGAGACCTAGCTAATAAAGTTGCAACAGTTGATGGAGAGTCAATGGAGGACGTCTCGCGTAGCAAGGTTAGCCGAGCCTCGGTTTGATTTAAATGGTGAGCTTCCAGTACGGTGGATGAGGGACCAAGAAAGTGGCCTATGAGTGAAGCGCTAGGTGACCTGCGAAGGATCCTAGAGGGTGCTGACCATACGGTGCTCAGGCTCTGGGTTGCCGAAGATACCCGTAACAAGTACGTCGGGGAAGATATTGAATAAAGAGTAAGAGTTTTTTTCTGAATTTGGGCATGGATCTGGTTGATTGACCTTGTTGGTCCTCAACGGATGAGTCCATGGCTCTTTTATATGGATCCTTTGTTTGATCTTGCTGATCTTCAACGGAGATTCCATTTTGATATGTGAATATATTGCCGGTTACTTATGAGCTAGGAACTATCGAAAAGGCCCCTGAGTGGACAGGTGGTGAGCAATCTGGTTGCCAATGATGCCATAGGTACACTGATGAAGGAATGATTGTTGGAAATAAAGATTTAACCAGAGATTTTGAGGATTATGATCAGTGACACCATGGTTTCATTAAATGATTGTTTTTAAAGATAGCTGATTCTGTAAAAAAGGCAATCTCATATTGGGTGTGTAAGTGATGTGACTAGTTTAAGTTTGCATGAATATCTGGCTAGGGGACCTAGGAACTCTTTTTGCTAGTACCTAGGACAAAACCTAACCAAATTCCTAATTGGATCCCATCACTACAGTGGTTGGGTGGTTCGCTGGGACTGGATGGGGTAAGGTTAGACTGATGGATCCCTAAATTGAGACTCAATTCTGTTATGGTACGATAGATGAAGTAAATCCTGGACAAAATTGTTCTATGGAAAAGAATCAACGGTTGCGCCTCTCAATGAGGAAAAAAGCATTGGTCTCTATGATCAAAGTGCAATCTTTTTCCTGATCTGACTCTGGAACTTACGGGTTCGTTCAGACCAGTTCAGTTAGTTAAGGCTTTTAACTACGTTAGAAAAAAGTTATCCTTGAGGAATTGCCCGTGCTTTCGGGGCAAGGGAAGTTTTTCCGGGTTCAATTTTGGAAGAATCGATGGATTAATCTCTTGTCCGGATATCCGTGGGTGAGGCCCCGAGTGTGGGACCCTGCCCCGCGTAAGAAGTGCTACTTCCACTGCTAGCACCCCTAAATTCGTTGCACGGTGGGGGGACAGGGATCTCACAAAGCTGGTATCAGAGCGATTTGGCTAAAGTGGATCAATCGATAAGCCAAGAATGTCATAAATTTATGAAGTAGCAGTAAAAGGTTAGAATTGTGTGATGAAACTCATACAAATTGATATTCAGAATAAAATTCCTAATTTGATAATTGGGTCTTCAGATGGAAGTAGTGCAATTGTATGGAATCCCTGACTTGCTTGAGGCCTAGACATGATGGTATTTACCTTATAGTTCCAAGGACCGTGACTATCCGTATATACCGAGGATATAACTGCAGCTCTTTACTGGCAGTATATACGAGTAAATCTAAGATCCTGAAATTATAAGCTAAAATGCTATCCAGATGATGAATTCGAATGTGGTTGATATGATTTTAAAATTTTGGTTGAGAACTGATGAGTTGAATTTCTGATTGAAAAATGATGATTCCTGAATTTTTGGTTGAAAAGCAATAAACTGAGCAAAACCACAATGAGGATGAATGGGACGAGTCCCTATGTTGATGCTCGTAATTGGAATGACGATAATTGCTTCAGCAAATCACTATGTGATTAGTGGATTGTGCTGACAGATTGCTACTGTTAACTCTTGACCCAGTGGATCAAGTTAAGGGATGGCAAATTAAAAATCATAAAACTGAAATCCCCCATAGAGTATTGCTTAGATGGAAATTTTGGTCTAATAGACCATTATTGTGTTAAAGATATGAATGATATGTTTTGAATGAATTGTTATCTGATAATGCGAGTATCTTTATCCCACGATTCTGTGGGGAGTCGACCTATCTAAAGAACCCCAGAATCAGATGAATCAAAAATCGAAATTGAATCATAAATAAAGAGACTTAACAAGATGTTTCGTATTGATAGGAACTTGGATCAAGGTCATCGTGGTAGAAATGATAACTCCCAACTCGATGAGGAAGAGCTTGACTTGGATGTTCATAAAACTCTTCATAGTTCGCAGCCTGGACCTTTCAAGGGTGAAGGGGAAAACTTGGGCGAGGCTCTGGAGAAGTGGATCGAAATAATGGACGAGTACTTTGATGTCACCGAGTACAATGAGAAGAGCAAAATGGCTCTTGCAAGGATGAAGATAGTAGAAACAGCCAGAGTGGCATGGAGAAACCATTGCGAGACAAACCGTCTGGATCTGAATACCCAGACATGGAATGATCTCAAAATTTACTTAAGGACGAGATTCTGTCCTCCCGGCTTTTTGGAAACAAAGATGAACGAATTCTTAGACTTAACCCAGGGGAGCAGAACTATTGAATTATATCACCAAGCATTCGCTCTCCTCCTCAAATACTCGCCACCACTGAATGAAGAACAGCTGATGGCGAGGTTCATTAGAGGACTGAACGAACCTTTGAATATTTTGGTGAAGAATGCCAAGCCAGTTTCCATATCCGAAGCAGTGTGGATGGCGAAGGATTTCTCCGAGGCCTTTGATGTCAAGGTCCCACTAAAGCCAGCACCATCATCTTTCAAAAGGTTTTAAGTTCCAGAAGGTGATTCCAACCTTCCACCGCCTAAGAGATATCAGGGTCAAGCCCAGGATATGGGAAGTTCCATAATGGAAGAAATGTCCTTTTCTCGAAACTCAGTCCCCTGGAATTCAACTACAGAAGTTCTACCCTTGAACAAGGGAGTGAAATGCTATAACTGTAAAAGATTTGGACATCGGAGTATGGATTGTCCAACTCCTTTTGGATCAAGGTTTTTAGGGCAGAAAAATCAGGGATCAAGATTCCAGACTCCAACTCCTTCCTTCCAGATTAATCGGGTTTCTATCCACCAAAATCAGGGAAATCTCAGAGGTAGACCCTCTATCCAACCCACAGTTTAAAACCAAAGTAATGCAAGACCTCTGCCTTAGAATAGGGGAAGTCAAAGAGAGTTATTCCCAAATCGGTCGTCTACTTCCAAGAAGGCAGTAACGCTGGAAGTGATTGAAGAAGAAGATGAAAGAGATCATACTCCACCTGCGAGATGAGGACATCTCGCGTTTTTTAAGTAGGGTAGGATGTAAGATTCCTCCCCCAGTCTCAAGATGTCCAATCTCTCCCCTTGTAATCATTTCCGTTGTCAGAATATTAACAGATCTTGTTTCTACCTATTTTGGCTTAGAGAGAGAAAATATTCTAGAGAGAGATTATTAAAATTTTAGATATTTTTGGAAGAAAAAATATCTCTTCTTATTAAAATAAATTCCCTCGAAACAGAAGTTCAAAAAGGATTTCAGAAGGTGCATTAGAAATAGATTATAATTTGTTCAAAAGGCCTTAGCCTAAGGGTCCAGATTTTTTAAAAATTTTAGATTAAGGTTCTGAGGGGCCAATTAGATTAATCCAAATATAGGGAGGAGATAAATTAAAGAAATAAAGAAAATCTTCTCAAAAATGAGTAAATACTCACATAAAATGAAGAGTTGACTAATGACAAGGTTATTAGTTAAAAAAGAAGAGATATTTAGAAAAAAATGATGCATTTTTGATACCTCAGTGTGGGAGAATTCCTCTCATGAAAGAGGGGCCTATTTCACATATGTGGATGAGTTTTAAACTCACAAATAATAAGATATTTTTATCTCTCCTCTCTCCTGTTTCAACTAGAACCAAAAAGTAAGCTAAACTGACCTAAAAATGATCAAAAAAGACTAAACTGATCTGAAAAATTTTAGAATCAGTTTGCTATGAAAACAGCTCAATTATGCCTCAAGTTATATGACCCTCTTCTATGCTGGATGAATCGGTCTCAAGGTGCCACTCTCTCTCTCTCTCTCTCTCTCTACCGGAGAAACCCCGTCTTGACTGATTGGTTGCCTCCACACTCGTCGTAGTTTTAGCTTTCTCTCTCTCCGATCTATAGCAAGACGCCTATCACCTTCACACACACTCTCTCTCTCTTTCTCTCTCTCTCTTAAACATCGCTACCTAGCAGCGCTGCATCAACGTCCTCTCAGGGCTAACTAGCCACGCCGATAACTCAAAAAAATAAAAAATGTCTCTGCATCAACTCACCACAACATCAACCCATCACCAATCATCAAACGCCCATCCTCAACATCAAACTCCCCATACTCATCCACCACCACAAAAAACACTCCCTTCAATATTTGCTGGAAATTCTCTGTCCCATCATATCTCTACGTAGGCTTTTTATAGCCTCGGGTTGCACTGCAGTGTTCATCGCCTCCCTCAGCTTTTCCATATTTCTTGCATCGCCTCTTCTTTCCAGGCATATTTCCGGTCTAAATACGGCCAGGTGGGTGACTAGCTGTCGTCCTTTGTGTTTAGTTTCTCCTTTTCTCTACCATTCATTAGTTATATTCCTAGGGCCATGGCTTTTTGAATATGCCAGCTTATCTTCTTTTCTCAATGATGTAATAACTGGTTCCCTCCACGCTTTTCCCTCACCACATGCCGTTTTAGGACTTGATGATGCAAGCATTTGTTTCTACCACCTTTAAAACTTTGGTTTTATGCCAAGTCCTTGGAAAAAAACAAAGATTATACCCCAATAATATCTTTTGTTTACATCTTTAGTGTATGTGAAAGAAAGTTGGCCGTCATCAGTTGATACATTATGCATGTAATGTGCATATATTGCTTATAGAAATCCCCAAACCTCATGAGTCACTTGTACCTTTATTACTCTAAACAATGTAATCACAGAATTTTATATTTACAAAGGTGATGAACACACAAGCAGACGTGCATCCTAACAACACCCCCTAACAACTGAGTTGCTCTATTAAAAAAAACCTCATGTTTTCTTTATTCAATGATTTTCTCCATTCAATCCTAGCATAACTTTATGCATTGATAGGGTTCATAAAATCTGCTTAACAATGGGTGGTGTGGCAAGAAGATGGTACGGGCATTGCAAGGTTGCCACACGGGCGTACGCTTCAAAAAGTAGATGGTACGGGCATGGAAAATATGGCATGGGCATACTCTTGCTGGGGCAAGAGAGAAGGAATGAGCATGGCAAGGAAAAGGTAATGAGTGTGGAAAGTTACCACAGGTGTACACTTTAGAGAAGCAATGGTCGTGTGCTTGAAACGGTACGGGCATACGTAGTAAATGTTATGGATATTCACTTCTAGAATTCAAATATTTTTAATGCTCTAGGTCTGATAGCCACCTACAAATATTCCTTGACAGTGCAGTTGTACCCCTTGTTTAATGTAATTTAGCTTAATCAATGCAATTTATTCCCTTTTAAATGCCCACTGCCAAATTAATGGTTGGAGATCTCAAAAGATATGCCCAAGAGAATGGAACGAGTGTGGCAAGTTTACCACGGCCATTCACTGGGAATGGAATAGGCGTTCACTTCTCAGAATTTCATCTAGAATGTAATTTTCACCTACTTCTCTCTCCTTTGATTTCTGCAGACTCAGGTGTCTCCCAAATATTTTTTTGAGTTATTGTTTTTATGGGGGGATAGAGCTAGTTCCTAGCTTCCTAGTTATTGTTTTTATGGGGGGATAGAGCTAGTTCCTAGCTACCTATAATGCATAAATAAACCTAATAAATTTAGATTAATTAGACGATTAAACTATTGTGCAAACTCAACAAAAGTTGAGCAAAAATAAAAAATTTATGAATGTTAAGAGCAAAAATCAAACACGTACTTGTGGCTCCCACATTTAGTAAAGACTTCGATGCTCCAATGCTCCATTGATCTCCATAGTTCCATCAAACACCATTGACAAAAAGCAACAAGTTCAAATGACATGCAATCAACCGATAGATTTGCACTCCATCCGAGCAAAATGAAGACTCAGAGCAAATGAATTGTGTGTGGTGGAACCCTAAGCTAAGTGCTCCTCCCGATAGTGATGCCAAATATTTTAACCTAAACATAAAACCTTGCACACAAAAGAGAGAGATAAGAAGAGAAACAAACCATGCAAGGGTCGATTTGGAGATTAGCACTTAGCCAACCCTAATGAGGGTTAACTCCCCTATGTAAGACTGCTAGGGGCTCACTCTACCACCATTTCTGTCACCCAAGTGGAGATTCACAAACTAGGTGAAGAGCAAAGAAGGAGGGAGCTATGGAAAGCTCTACCTTCTCTCAATGCCAACAGGGATATTGGTAGAGAGACAAGATAAGGGAGAGGATAAGAGAAGCTAGATTAACGCCATCCCCAGTATGCACACACCACAATCAACTTGGCTAGGTGACTTGGCACTCTAGCATCACTCATTTCAACACCCCCGCTCGATGCTAGATCGGGTACAATTTTTATGCTTTCACTCTTCCTCTCTCTCCCATTGTGCTAGGCTACTTTAGCCCTTATACTACTTTAGCATTATAGCTACTTTGACTGTGAATTTTAGTTTGATTTATTATATGGCCTCAGAGGCTGATTATATCACAATTTTTGTAGAGACAAGAGGAAGGGGTGAAAAGTATAATGGTTCTTTCTCTAAAAGAGCATATCTTTAGTTGGGGCAGCTTTGGCCTCGATGTAATTTTCTTGCTTCTTTTTTTTATAGCAATATTCTTCTAAGTGACCAATTTTTCCAAAATAGTCACAAACAAGCTTTGGTTTATCTTTATTACGACATTCATTCTTGGTATGACCAAGTTTTCCATAGTGATAGAATCTTGGAAGTTGAGATGTTGATTGATTTATCCTTTGAAACCTCCCACCCTTTGTATGCAGTGCTTGCTCACTTGAATGTGATTTGAATGATTCTTTATCCTTGAATTTTGATTCATGTTCAAGTAGAGATGATTCTATATCTTGAATTTCAGTGTTGGGTACATTTTTAAGTATAGCAACAAGTGATTCATAAGATTCTTTGTCAACACTTTTTAACAATACAGCAATAGATTCATCTTCCTCAATGAGTTTATTTAATGCACTAAGTTGATGCTTAATACCTTTGGATTTACGAATGTGTTATGCCATGGTCTCAAACTCCTTCTTGTCGAGCTTGTAAAACTACATGAGAAGGTTGATCTTTGAGCTCTTTGAGTCGGTGCCAAAAATTTTGTTGAGTTCTTGCCATGCCAACTTGGTATCCTTAATGCCAGCAATGTGACTAATCACATTGTCATCAAGATTTTGAGTGATAAGGTCCAATGCTTTATTGTTTTGAAGTGGCTCAACCTCCACTTGTTCATCCGAAGGTGCCAGAGTCCCTTACGCATAAGTAAGTACATGGTGTCTTACTGTGCCATGTGAAAAAACCATCACCATTAAATATTGAGACAACTTCTACATGCTCCATGATGAGAAGGGGGTCTTACCTTGAGCCTTGATTTTAGTGCTCAAGCAGTGTCTAACCCTTTTACAAGTGATTTGCAAACTATATGCTAGAGATAAACCCAATGCGGTGAAAATTCACTTAAGTTTGAGAAATGCAAGTGGTCGAGATGAATTTTGATGCAACAAAGAATTTCCCACAGTGGAATAGCACTCTAATTTTTCAATGTTGACCTTGATTGAGCTCAATTTGTGATATGATTTAGTGTTAATCACTATGATTAACAGAGATGAAAGATGGAGCCTTCGATTGAGCATGAGGGAGAAAGCATTTAAGGATATTTTTGCTTAAGCTCTATGCCCTTGATGAGAATATAAGGAACACAAAGAAAACCTAACTCAAAAACCCACCAAATCACGTGTATCTGCCTGCAAAACGCCGACTAGTTTTTCATTCTTCTCGAGTCGTGTAGTGGATGATATGAGCTAAGATTTGGATAGTAAAACTCTTATGCTATGTTCTACCAATGACTAAGAGGTATTTGACCGATTTAGCTTGTGCGTGGGAAATGATGCGATTCTCTAGGCGACAGAGCGACAGTAGTTTTACCCGATTTAGAGTGAAATAGAGCAACTCCTTTAACATGTGCAAACGCCTTGATATGCCCACAAGGTTTCAAGGTGAATGGTTAAGAGAATGGGAAATGCCAAGCTAATCAATTTGTGACCAAAAGGAGGAGAAGAAGATAAGAATGTGATTAGTGACTAATGAGACCATTTGTGAAGGGATTAGACTAATGTGAGGTTAGGGAATATGGATGCTAAGCTATAGGGAGCAAGAACTTGGCTCTGATATCATGTTGAAATTCATGGATCAAGCTCCCTAATGACAATCAACTATCTAATTAGATCCTATCCTAATATAGATCCTATCCTAATGACAATCAACTATCTAATTAGATCCTATCCCTAATGACAATCAACTATCTAATTAGATCCTATCCTAATATAATTAACATGTGATTAGAGCTAAGCTAAGCTAGGGTGGGTGATACCGAACAACAAACACAATGAGCAATTTAACTTAAGACTCAAGCACAATTAGGTTACAAGATAGAGACTTGTACTCATAGAGAGGTTTGAGAGCTTACTACATTTTGCATTGCTTGAAAATGGTCCTCTTTTATATGAGGAGAGTACAACAAAGATATGATAGCTCATGTTGGATAACTTGGCTAGGTGACTTGGCACTCTAGCATCACTCTTTTTCAACAAATTTTAGAGTGATGGTTGAAAAGCATGCATGGAAGCATATGAAGTGCCTAAGGACAGGGAGAGTATTTCTCCAATGAGTTCTCTAATTTTTTGTGAAAGAATGGCATTCAGAGGAGACAATTTACATATAGATACACTCCCCATCAAAATGGAGTTGTTGAGTAGAAAAACATGCACATTGCAGAGATAGCACACGCATTGATTGATAGAGAAGAATGTGCCGCATATCTCTTGGGTGGCTGAAGCTATTTCTATAGCAGTTTATATCATGAACAAGACTCCTACTACAACCATACATGATGTAACACAGAGGAGAGTTTCAGTGGCAAGAAACCTAATTTGTCTCACCTGAAAGTTTTTGGATGCATACTTATGTGCATGTGCCAGCTGAGTTGTGTACGAAGCTGGATCAAAAGTCAAAAAATGTGTGTTTATTGGATATTCCCTTGTGAGCAAAAGGGATATAGATGCTATAATCCTACTACACGTGAGTTTAGGGTAAGCAGAGATGTTGTTTTTAATGAAATAGTAGCTGGTATGATTATGTTGGGATTGATGTAACTAGAAATATGATTGCATAGAATACAAGCCAGCAATCAAAGTCATTGAGTGAACTTGGAGGGTCCTTTAGGTCTATTGATATACCATGGAGTGGCAAGCTGCGTCAAAATACTAGTCCTGAGACAATGCAGTTGGTGCATCATGAAAAAGCAAAGAGAATGTTGGTGGGCCTCTTGGTATGCCCGAAATTTTTGCAAGGCATTCTTATGTTGATGGAGAGTCTAGTGGCTTGAAGAAGAGCCTTGATGATGATGTTAACCACTTCGGTTAACATCATTTTTCAAGCATGGTCATGCTTCTTATAACTTATCCTTTTGTAACTGCGCAAAGCACTGATTGATAAAAGAGATATGGGATGACCGAGCTTACAGCTTGTGTAAAGCCGGGCATAGGAATGAGACGTACATAGAGCTAGAAAGATAGTTTTGGGCCCCCAATTGTAAATAGGTGGCCAGCCATTGTAAAAAGTGAGCTCATGTATATAAGACATTTTATGGAATATGAAAAGAGACAATCCCATTTGTCTCAATGAGTCTTGCTCTCTCTCTCACACCCTCCCTTGAGCTTATAGTTTCTTGCTTGTGTTGTAGATGCTTGCATGCTTGATCCCACATGAGATATCATAGCTTTGTTGTACGCTCCTCATATAAAAGAGGACCATTTCAAGAAATGAAAAATGTAGAAAGCTCTCAAGCCTCTCTATGAGTACAAGTATCAATCTTGTAACCTAATTATACTTGAGTTTTAAGCTAAACTAGCTTAGTTAATTCATTATGTTTGTTATTAGGTATCAACCACCCTAGCTTATCTTAGCACTAATTACATGTTAATTAAATTAGGATAGGATCTAATTAGGTATCAACCACCCTAGCTTATCTTAGCACTAATTACATGTTAATTATCTTAGCACTAATTACATGCACTAATTACATGTTAATTAAATTAGGATAAGATCTAATTAGATAATTAATTGTTATTAGGGAGCTTGATCCATGAATTTCAACAAAATTCTAAAAATGAGTGAAAAATTAACCCTTCTCCTATATGAAGTACACCCACACTTTCCACATGTGGTTATAAATGAATGTTACATAGTACCTCTAGCTACCCATAGATGTAGTTTTTGCAGGACCCCATACATCTAAATGTACAACATCTAGTACATTCTTGCTCACATTTCTGTCATCTGGAAATACATGCTTTCTCTACTTTCTAGGTTAACATGCTTCACATACTTTCTACATACCATCAACCTTAAACTTAGGGATCCTTATCATAGACTTTCTACATGCTTTAGTATTCATAGATTTCATTCTATGCACATTTATATGCCCAATTCTCTTATGCCAAGTGTTTGTATCTACAGCAACTCCTGAACCCTGTGCAAATGTTGTAGCTTTCATTTTAGGCATATTTACATCTACTGTAAACACTCTTCCCACTCTATTTCCTTTTGTAACCAACATGCACTTGTCTTTAAAGTCTTAGATATAACAACCATCATGGTTAAAGTACACCTGCAAAGCCTGCTCAATCATCTGGCTAACAGAAACCAGATTCTTTGTAATATTTGGAACATGAATTACATCTGTAAGATACTTCATCTTACCATTATTCATAAACAATGGCACATTTCCAACATGGGCAATTGGATGAGTAGTATCATCCCTTGTTTTAACAAAACCTAGCTTTTCAGTATTTTTCATATCCTTGAACCACTCGCCATAGCTGGTCATGTGGTTTGAAGAACCTGAATCCAGACACCATACATCATCATTGCGTGCGGATACATCATTTTTCAACACAACATTAAGCACATGTCGCATAACCAAAAACCTTTCATTGTCCTCATTACTTCGGCTAGAGGATGCATAATTATTTTGCTACACTTTTCCACTTCTCATGTCATTTTTCTTCTTATAGAAATTTGCCTGCACATGCCCAGATTTGCCATAATAAAAAACAGCCTTGTGTATCATTTTGTTACCTTTGTCAATTTCCACGATCTCTTTAACTCTCCCTGCCTCTAAACTAGCCTCTTCCACCTATGTGTTGTTGTGATTCATGGACTTGTTATTGTTGACCATAATTTTGATTACCTGTTTGGCCACCACCTTGGCCATGGCCTCGCCCTCTACTTGCACTTGTGTAGAAGGATTGTTGCTCCAAACTGCCTACACATGTCCAGATTTGCCATAATAAAAATAGCCTCATGTATCATTTTGTTGCCTTTCCCAATTTCCACGACCTCTTTGACTCCCTTTGCCTCTAAATTGGCCTCTTTCACCTATGTGTTATTGTGATTCATGGGATTGTTGTTACTGACCATAATTTTGATTACCTGTTTGGCCACCACCTTGGCAAGGCCTCGTCCTCTACATGCACTTATGTAGAAGGTTTGTTGCTCCGGAACTACCTTTGTTTTGTGAAGACTGGTCTTCACCCAAATTCTTTTATTCAATGATCAACATTGACACCAAATCTGTAAAGTTGGGAATGTTCTCCCGAGTCTAAATAGATGCCTTGAATGCCTTGTATTGTGGCCTGAAACCACATCGTAGACATACTTCCACCTTATCATCATCGTCTCATTAACATAAACACCAATAGATGCAAGGAGTTCCATGATGCCCTTAATCTTTAAGGCATAATCATTCATAGACATGTTTTTCTTCTCCACAATATGTTTTTCCCAAACTCTGTCACAACCAGTGACCTCAACTTGTGTATACATACACCCAATAACACTTGTAAGACCTTTTTGCAGTACATTAAGTGTATGCACAACCAAATGCCCTTACTAAAGCTCCAAAAATAAAATTTTGCAACTTGCAGTACACGTGAGTGCCTGCTATTGGCAAATTGAAAAACGGAGGTCAAGAAATGCGTAGTCAACACCAAAATTTAGTCCAAAGGACATAGATTACCCTATAGCTCCAATCTCATGAAGACAGCTTCTCAATCAGAGTTCATTTGCCGGTGCCTCCAAAAGAGCTCCCGAGACAAGGATGTAGTAGCCAACACAAAGGGGGAAGAGTAGGTGAACTTCTTATCATTGTACCACTTCCTGTGCATCTTTTTCTTTTTTCTCAGCTTCTTAGCATGAACCAGGCTCTAATACCATGAAAGATGCAGGGAGGAAGAATGCTTGAGCTCTTGCAAGCACACACACACACACACTCACACATACCCTAGGAGAGAATACACAAGATGAGAGGCTGAAAATTGTTGTTGCTCTTCTTCTTCTTCTCAACAAAAGGGTTCTACCAAAAATAAGAGAGATACAACATAAGTACTAAAGTACTATGAACATGCGGTCCATAATGTGAACAAGCTAAGTGAGTGAGCTGACAAGATAAGCGTACCATAACTCAGTGGTGGGCGAGTAGTAGTAGCTTGTGTAGTCCAGTTGTAGAATCATTGGCCGAAGATCTATCATGTCAGCATCCTACCAAACATGCCAGTGTTGTAAGTGGCAAAAATAGTCACCCAAGCTTATTATAAGTGTCAGCTCGTGTGCTGAGCTTGACATCTCAATAGAGAGGAACTATGTTATCAATAGAGGAGAGAAAAAATAACAAAACTTACAAACTCTATAACATGTGAAAGCATAAGAGAGGAAACATAAAAGAGAGAGATCTCTTACCTTATGAGCCTTGTATGCGTGGATAACCTACAAAATCAAACCAAAGAAAGGAAAAAAGTATTAGTAATCTTAATCTTAACCCTAATAGAAAGCATATACAAAACCTTATTCTTAATAGAAATCTTAATGAAAGCTTTTGCATAACATAGAAAACTTATTGAATATTTCTTTTTTCCTTCTCATTATTGCTTAACCCTAACCCTAGCTTCTATATGGAGATCCTAATAGAAAACTTAAAAGAGAGGAAAGAGAAGAAAAATACTCATAAGAAAGGTTTCAATGGAAAGCTTGTTTGCATAGGAGATGAAGGAAAAGAGAAGACATACCTTGCTTGAGCTTGAGGAGAATAGAGTAGGAAATGTAGAAGAGATAGATTAGATATGAACTTGCAAAAAATCCCAAGGTATCAAGGTTAGGACATTCAAATGATAAAATCAACGTGTGGGAGTAAAAGAAGCGGGATTAATTTTTCCAGGTCATGCTACTAAACAACATTTTTTTTATAGTGTAGCATCAGTTGCTGAGCAGTGAAATAACGCTGTTGAGCAGTGAAAAAACACTGCTAATAGTGATGTGTTGAGCAGTGAAAAAGCGCTGCTAAGATTAAAAAAAACATTATTGAATAGCGTTTTTAGCAATGAAAAGATGTTGCTCAATAACAAAAAAGCCCCCACACTCCCCCTTCCAAAATGTTGTTGTGCCCCCGATGTTTTGTAGTGTCTATAAAAAGTTGCAACCATAATTGAACTTTGTTATTTGGTAGGTCTATGCCTTTCAGTTCTCCTTTCTATAAATCATCTTGAACTAGCAAACCAAGTGCATTGGCAGCTATGGCAAAGATTAAAGGAGAAAGTGGGCATCCCTGTTTGATTGACCTCTTCTGTTCAAAGGGTTCTGCGAGTCTCCTGCTGATCACCACTCTAGCCCTAGAATTCCCAAACAAAGTAGCAACTTTTCTGATAAATAAAGGCCCTAGCCCCATATCCTTGAGAGATTGGAGAATGAAATCCCATTATAACTTGTCATATGCATTGTCAAAATCAATCTTGAAGAGCACAAAATCCTGGTTAATTTCTTGGGCATGTTCCACTCCTTTCCACAGGGAAATGATAGCATCAAGGATGAATCTGCCCTTTATGAATCCTTTTTGTTCTTCTCTAATCCACTGTTTAAGATTATCACTAAGTCTCCTTTCCAAGAACTTTTGTAAAAAATTTATATGCTATAGGTAGCATGGAGATAGGTCTCCATTTAGATAAAACATCTTTGGGACCCCTTTTGTGAATCAGTTTGATTAATCCTTCATTTCGAGAAATCGGTAGAGCGCCATGGTCTAGGCTTTCTTCCCACACTAGCAGGAGAGGAGTGATCATCAGTTCTTTAAAGTTCTTAAATAATTCTTCTGATAAACCATCTATCCCATGACTTTTCCCATTCTGCAAGCAATCTATGGCATCTACAAGTTTCCCCTCTCTGATACATCAACTTCAAGAGCTATAGCTAAGGATTTAGGGACCGTTTTCTACCTGCATGCTAAAATGGTCTTGCATGCTTTTTCCTTCTCCTCATTCCAAACTATAGGAGTGCTGAAAATGTTCAAGAAGTTCTCTCTGGCAATGGTCATATTCTCCTCAATAGAGACCAAGGAAGGCCTTGAGGGTTTTTGAAAAAAGGGATATACTCTCTGTTAGATTTTTTTTTTGAGGATTGCGAACATCTCTTTTAATGGCCTGTCAACCTTGCATGCCCACCATTCTCTTATAAAGAGCTTGAGATATTGACATTGTATTTCTTCCTCCCTTCTAAGCTCCACTTTGAGATTGGTTATTTCACGGCTCAAATCATCTTGAGATGAGGACACTTTGCTTTGTAGATCTTTAAGTCCATTATATTTCCCGGTCCTTCTTTGAGCTTGTACTTTAGTAACTTCTTTTTTGATTGATACTAAGAAGTTTTGAGTGTCTCTAACTGAAAAGATGCAGGAGAGAAGGGAGCTCTTGCAAGCACACACACTCTCACAAACCCTAGAAGAGAACACACAAGGTGAGAGGCTGAAAATCGATCTTCATCTTCTTTAACAAAAGAGGTCTAGAAAGGAGATAAAGTGACTAACACACATACTAGAGTATATATAAGAGATCCATAATGTGAACACACTAAAGTGGAGTGGGTAGGTGTGGACTAGTAAGTGTAGTCCATATGTAGAATCTTTGGCAAAGATATGTAGTCCATATGTAGAATCTTTGGCAAAGATATGTCAGTGCCAACTACCAAACCCACCAGTGATGTAAATGTCGAACGGTCACGTAGGCGCCTCGTGAGTGTCAGCTCATGTTGAGCTTGACATCTCAACACTCCCCCTTAATCTCAACTCCATCTTGTGAACTTCAAGCATATATCAAAATCTGCGAAGCTTCTTAGCTCCTAAGGCCTTCGTGAAGATGTCAGTAACCTGATCCTATGTGATGACATTGTCCAAGTTGATATTGTTGCCAAGACTCTCTCCCTGATGAAGTTGTAGTGTACCTCCATGTGTTTTGTCTGCGCATGGAAAAATGGGTTCTTGTCCAATTGTATACTGCTAAGATTGTCATAATATATGACAACCTTTCTCTCCATATGCAACCCCAACTCAGCATAGCTTGCATAACCAAGCTACCTCACACGCTGCCACCAGAACTCCTCTGTAATCTGCCTCTGTAATCGACAAGGTAACTCTAGGCTACTTCTTGTTGCTCCATGTCACAACAGCACTTCCTAATGAAAACATAAATCCACTGGTAGATGTCTTGTCTGATATGCTACCTACCCAATCTGCATCTGTGTACCCATATAGCTCCAATGGTACACCCGCTGTGTGAATAAAAAAATGCATAATGAACAATGGCCCTCAAATACCGAAGTGTGCGTTGCACACTGTCAAGATGTGGTTTGTGTGGAACCTGCATAGATTGGCTCTGAATAGTGTAATTCAAATATGGCCCTGCTAATCGTGACATAGATCAAACTCCCCACCACAATCTTTCTGTACCATATACACTTCTTCTTGCAAGTCACCACATGCAAGAATGCAATTTTACATCCATCTGATGTAAAAACTAGCCTTTAGCTAAAGCCACCACAATCACATCTCTCACAAGTGCCATCTTTGCAAGTCACCACATGCAAGAATGCATTTTTACATACACTTCTTCTTGCAAGTCACCACATGCAAGAATGCATTTTTACATCCATTTGATGTAAAAACTAGCCTTTAGCTAAAGCCACCACAATCACATCTCTCACAGTTGCTATCTTTGCAACTAGGGAAAACGTCTCCTCATAATCAATCCCATGCGTTTGTGCATATCCTTTGGCTACCAATTTATCCTTGTACCTTCTTATGCTACCATCATTGTTATGTTTCACCTTATACACCCACTTACATCCAATAGCTTTCTTGCCTTTAGGCAATGGCACCAAATACCAAGTCTCCTCATCCATATCTTTCTCCCAATATACATTTCCAATAGCCTCATCAAAACATGTGGACTCTACAACTTGCACAACGTTTTCCATGTAAGCATAGTGATGTGCCACATAACCATCATAAGTCAATCTCTGCATAGGGTTTTTGACTCTTCCAGATATTCATAACTTTGCATTCATGGCTTCCAAAGCCTTATTTACACGAGATGTCCTCATTTCTAGAATCCCAAGCTCCTTCAAGGCTCATCTCCGAGTCACTAGACTCTCCATCCAAACAAGAGAATGCCCTACAGAAATATCAGGCATACCAAGGGGCTCAACCACTTTCTCTTTGCCTTTACAAGATGTACCAACTATATTTCCAGGACAGGTATTATGACACAGCCTACCACTCCATGGTCTATCAACAAAACCGTCCACTCAATGCCTGTGATTGCATTTTGTGCAACCATATTTCCACTTACATCAGCCCTAAAAACATCTTTTTCAGCATCATACTAGCTACTCATCTCATTAAATACAACATCCCTACTTACCCTCAATTCACGTGTACCATGATTATAACATCTAGATCCCTTTTACTCAAGGGAATACCCAATAAACACACATTTTTCTTCCTTTGGATCCAACTTAGTACACAAGTCATCTGGCACATGCACATATGTAATACATGCAAAAACTTTCGAGTGAGACGAATCAAGTTTTCTAGGAAACTTCTCCTCATCATGTATGGCTACAGTAGGAGTCCTGTTCATGATATAAATTGCTGTAGACACAGCCTCAGCCCAATAGCTATGTGGTATATTCTTCTCTGGCACCATTAATGCTCGTGCTATCTCTACAATGTGCCTATTTTTCTGCTTAGCAACTCCATTTTGCTGCAAAGTATATCTACATGTAAACTGTCTTTGAATGCCATTCTTCTGCAAGAAATTAGAGAACTCATTGGAGAAGTATTCTCCCCTTCCATCTGACCTTAGGTACTTTACATGCTTTCATGTCTGCTTTTCAGATATCACTCTGAAATTCTGAAAATGAGTGAAAATTTCACTCTTCTCCTTCATGAAATACACCCACACTTTCCTGTCGTCCATAGACATAGTCTTTGTGGGACCCCATACATCTGAATGCACAACATCTAGTACATTCCTGCTCACATTTATGTCATGTGGAAATAAATGCTTTGTTTTCTTTCCAAATCGACATGCTTCACATACTTTCTGCATACCCTCAACCTTAAACTTAGGCAGCCCTGTCACAATTTCTTTGTTTGCATAGACTTCATTCTTTGCACATTTACATACCCAATTATCTTACGCCAAATGTCTATATGTGCAACAACACCTGAACCATTTGCAAACATTGCAACACTCACTTCAAGAATATTTACATTCCGTGTAAACATTCTGCCCACTTTGTTCCCTTTTGCAACCAACCTGCACTTATCTTTAAAGTCTTCTACATAATAACCAATCAGGCTTAAAGCACACCTGCAAACCCTGCTCAATCATCTAGCCAACAGAAACCAGATTTTTTTGTAATGTTTGGAACATGAAGTAAATCCGCAAGGTACTTCACCTTACCATCGTGCATAGACAATGGCACATCTCCAACATGGGCAATCAGATGAGCAGTGTCCTCCCCTGTTTCAATAAAACCTGGTCTTTTAAGACTCTTCATTTCCTGGAACCACTCACCATGACTTGTCATGTGACTCAAAGCACATTAATGAACATACCATACATTATCCTTACATGCCACTATATCATTTCTAGACACAGCATTAACTACATGTTGTATAACATGTTGCATACCATACATCATCCTCATTATTTCTGCTAAAGGACGCATAGATATTTTGCTGCACTTTTCCATTTCACATGTCATTCTGCTTCTTATAGCAATTTGCCTGCTACACATATACAGGCTTACCACAGTAAAAACAACCTCGTGTATCATTATGTTGCATTTGCCAATTTCCACGACCTCCTTGACTCCCCCTGCCTCTAAGCTGGCCTCTTTCACCTATGTTTTACTATTGTGATTCATGGGGTTGTTGTTGCTGCTACTACTAACCATTATTTTGATTACTTATTCGGCCACCACCTTGGCCATGTCCATGATCTCTACCTTGTTCTCTATGTGAACTTGTGTAGAAGGCCTGTTGCTCTGAACTGTTTTTGTTTTGTGAAGACTATTGGTCTTCACCCAAATTCTTATTTTCAATGATTAGCATTGATGCCAAATTTGTAAAGTTGGGATGGTTTTGCTAAGTCTGAACATACATCTTGAATGTCTTGCATTTGTGGCCCAAGACCATGTAGACATACTTTCACCTTATCATCATCATCAATAGAAACACCAATAGATGCAAGGGATTCCACAATGCTCTTAATCTTCAAGACATAATCATTCACAGACATATTTTTCTTCTCCACAGTATGAAGCACATTCTTTAATTGAATCTTCTATGCCTTGATGTTAGTTTCATACAGCTTCACACCAAGGTGTCACATGCCTCCTTGGGTGACTTGGCATCCTGTATGGTGTCATGTATGCTAATAGAAACCCATTACATGAATTTCCTTGCTCCTTGATTCCAATCCTTGTATTCTTTTCCATCTACAGTAGTTAGATTAATCTTTTGTATCTCTGGTGCCTCTTCATGTTCACCTTCAATGTAGTCCCAATAGTTTTTTCCCATCAAAAAATGTGTCAATCTAAACCTCCAAGCATGGAAGTTCTTATTAAGCTTCACTGCAACAATATGGTTAATTCCATCATTTGACATCTTTTTTGTAGTACAAACTCACCAAAAATAGCACTCTTGTTTGACATGCACAAACTGTTGTATTCTTTACAGAGAGCAGTACTATGCTACACCCAAACTGTCACAACCAATGACCTCAACTTGCATACATATACCCAATAGCACCTATAAGACCTCTTTGCAGTACACACAGTGTCTGCACAACCAATCGCCCTTCCTGAAGTACCAAAAATAGAATTATGCAAAGAATCGAAACTTGCCCGCAATGCCTGTGAACTAAAAAACGGAGGTCCAGATGAGCCCAAAACGTGTTTTTGGCTTGAAAAAATGAATCCAAAGGACAAAATAGTCTCCCTTAAGCTCCGCTCCCATTAAGAAAGCTCCTTGATCGGATTTCATTTGATGGTGCCTCTCCCGAAGAGCTCCCGACAAGGGTGTCGTAGGAAACACAAAGGGGGAAGAGTATATGAAGCTCTTACCCTCATACCCCTTCGTGTGCTTCTCTTGCTTGCTGCTTAGCTCTTAGCATGAACCAAGATCTGATACCATGAAAAGATCCAGGGGATAAGGGAGCTTGGGCTCTTGCAAAGCACACACACACTCTCACAAACCCTAGAAGAGAACACACAAGGTGAGAGGCTGAAAATTGTGTTGAGATATCAAGATCATCTAGTGATATGAACGGACATTGATGACTTGTCTGGGTGATAGCTTTCGCATCTACACCACGGGCATGGTTGGTGAGATTATGGGTGATATGGGGCCAGTGGGATGACAAGCTATGTGGTGACAGCCATTTTGGATTACTAGAGACTGACATAGTTATAGCGCCATCTCATTTAGTCGGGTTCACATTATGGACCGACCTTTGTATGTTGTAGTAGTTGAGCACTAACCCATATAGTGTATACTCCTATCTTTATGTTATTTTGGTTGAGTAGAGAAGAAGAAGATAGAAGAAAATGCAACTATTCATCTCTCTCTTGTGTGTATGTTTGCTTGCTAGGGTTTGAAGCTCTCCCTCTCCCTACATTCTCTTTATGGTACTAGAGCCTGGTTTGTGTGAGAGCTAAGGAGACAAGGAAGGAAGCAAGCGGTAATACACGGGTAAGAGCACCATCATCTCTTCCCCTTCTTGGTTTAGGTACAACACCCCCTCAGTAGCTCTGGGAGCTACACATCTCTGGGAGCTACACATCTCTGATTAAAGAGCTGTCTTCATGGGAGAGGAGCTATAGGGCAAGTGTATTGTCCTATTGGACCCTGTTTTTCAGCCAAATTCTGGTGAGGCTTTAGGTGAGGATTCTTCTTCACAAAGCAAGAACACATCCGAATAGGCCTTCTATAATTCCGGTAGAGGCCATGGTCGAGGCCAAGGTGGTGGTGCCGACAAGGAAATCCTAATTATGGACAACAACATTCCAATGATTCACAGCAGTAATCATACACAAATGGAAGAGGCCAGTCTAGAGATAGGAGAGCCAAGGCTGAGGTTGTTGGCAAAGAAATCAAAATGCAAATAGAATAGAGTGCTATTACTATGGCAAACCAAGACACATGGCAAAGGACTGCTACAAAAAGCAGAATGACATTAAAAGTGGGAAGTTGTTGCAAAGTGAGGTTTAATCCTCAAGGATGTTTTGTGGAAGACTTCAAAAATAAGTGTTGCTTGGTTGCAAAGGATAACAAAAATGGTAGGATGTTTACTTTGGATGTGAACATGCATGAGATAAAGGTAGCCATGTTTGCACATGGTGTCATTGCAGATATTGACATATGGCACAAACGCATTGGTCATGTGAATGTATAGCGAGACTGAAGTTTATGCATGCCCAAAATATTGTTTTTGTAGGTTTGCCAAAGTTTAAGGTTGACGATATGCATAAGGTACGTGAAGCATGCCAACTTGGTAAGCAAGCCAAACATGCTTTCCCACATGAAAAGCATGTTAGCGCTGTCGTGCCATGGCACGTCTATGGTGTGAAACCATGCATGTGAGGCCATTAAATGCAAATCCAGATGCATGGGATTAAGTGCCACAGTGTACATGATATTCCGAGGGCTAGCAGAAGTCCCTGTGCCGGGTACATATGGGATGCATGGTGTGCAATAAAACTTTGCCCTGAATGCCCTGGCAAATGTACAGACTGAATGGCTTTGGAGTGAGTTAGTGCATGCATTTTTCTTTGGAGACTTGAAGTTTTTATTTGTATGAGCTTTCCATTTGTCAAGAGGGTGTCTTGGATGTGTGCAAATAAGAGGTGGAAGAGCATGAGGATGTCAATGATAGGGTTTTGATGAGCCTCTGGTGGAAATGGATGTACATATGCTGGTTTACGTGGAGAGAGAGCCCACTCTGGACTGTAAATGTTGAAATTTACAAGGGACGCCAGTAGAATATAAATTGCTCTTGTGCTTGAGTTTGGAGGGTCTTTCAGGTTTGGAATGGCCGTGTATCTCCATATTGCAGAAGGTTTGGGCATAATAGCCATGGTATGGAACAGAGATAAAGAATCTTGTAGCAGGCAAAAGGATCAAGATGTTTAAAAGAAGGCATGACAGTGATCCTTTTGATTCGCAGGAGACTCAAGCTGAGAGGCTTGATAGTGATAGCATGGATATGGTTGAAGAGGAAGAGGATGATCTTCCTGGTAATGTAGAAGATGAAGACAACATCCAGATATATGTGGATCTTGATGATGACTTGGCACATACCGGAGGATGTGCAGGTTTAGAGGGGGTGGATGTCATGCCATGGCACGTCTGTGGTGTGAAACTATGCATGTGAGGCCATTAAATGCTTTGTGAGAGAGAGAAGGTTCTATCAGGAGATGTAGATCTAGTATATGTCAGCACACATGATCAGGTGGCTGACATCTTCATGAAGTACTTGGCACAAAGAAGCTCCATAGGTTTAGGAGCTTAATTAGAGTGCAATGTGTGTAGTTGTGCTCAAGGGGGAGTCTTGAGATACCGAGATCAACTAGTGCTATAGACATTGATGACCTACTTGGGTGAGAGCTTGTGCACTTATGCTGCTGGCATAGTTATTGATATTATAGTTGATATGCTGCTAAATGGATGACATGCTATGTGATAGCCACTTTTTAGTACTAGTGTTATGGCATAATTATAGCACTAGCTCATGTAGTTAGGTTCACACTATGGATCATGTTGAGAAACATAGATCGACCTCTCCCAATGGCAAGACATTTACCTAATAACAAACTAATTCTACACTAATCTAACCTAATGACATGGCTAATCTAAGGTGGATATAAATGAAGGAGACTGATTATGATCAGTGTGTTCTAATTAAGTATAGACTCAAGTTTAGTTAGGTTATAAGATGGAAACTTGTACTCATAAAAAGACTTGAGATGTTGTGCTTGTATTCCATTGCTTGAAATGTCCTCCTTTTATATAAGGAGAGTACAACTTATCTTTTATCTTGCATGTGGGATAATTCTCACTTGGTGATGTACCTTCTCACACTCACTCCATACATTTCTTGTGCTCCATGGCACCATATTTCTGAACACGCCCCCTTGGTGCCAAATCTTTGGGCTACTCAAGGTGGTTGGATGACGGTTACGAAATCTTGTTTGACTTTTTACTTTCTACATTCCCCTATGTGCTGTGAGTAACTTTGGTCCATGTGCTACTTTGGCACTATTTACCTAATCACAAACTAATTCTATACTAATGTGACCTAATGACATGACTAATCTAAGGTGGATAGAAATGAAGGAGACTCATTATGATGAGTGTCTTCTAATTAAGTTTAGACTCAAGTTCAGTTAGGTTACAAGATGGAAACTGGTACTCATAAAAAGACTTGAGATGTTATGCTTGCATTCCATTGCATGAAATGTCCTTCTTTTATATGAGGAGAGTAAAACTTAGCTTTGCTCTTGCATGTGGGATAATTCTCACTTGGTGATGTGCCTTCTCACACTCAATCCATACTTTTCTTGTGCTCCAATGCACCATATTTCTCAATAGACCATTCATTGTATGTTATAGTAGGAGATTACTTTCCCTTATAGTATGGACTATTATCTCTTTATGTTTATGGTTTTAGAGAAGAGAAGAAGATAGAAGAAAATTCACCCATCCATATCTCTCTCGTGTCTTGCTGTATCTTTGGTGTGTGTGTTTGTTTTCAAGGAACTCAAGCTCTCTCTCCCCCTTGCATTCTCTATGTAGGATACCCTGTCCTCGATCAAGATAGAGTATTTGTGGCCACATGACATCATCAAGAGGTAGGCTCAGTGAATCTCGAGAAACCTTGATCGAGATCGTGGTGTTCACTATTCGCGATGTCCCACTTCATGCAAGAGTGTATAAACGTGAGCACCCCTAACTTGTACCCACCTTACATAATGATACTAATAATGATATTGTATCTCAATGTGCTTTATGTGAGAGCATGAAACATCAAGTTCTTGGCAATCGCCATGCAACTTTTATTTTTGCACAATCACATTTTCACTCTGTTTTCATTAACCCCCATGTCTCCATGATCGTTTCTCAAACTAGACTACATTCATGAGTAACATTCTCACTCCCTTTCTCTTTTAGTAACACGGATGAAGTAAAGGATGTTGCCTTGTACTCAACCTCTTTAGAAGAAAGTTCCACTGTAGCTAGTTCTTGTTGATCTAAGGTGTAATTCTAAACCCAATAAGAAAACAATAACCAAAAACAAATTTCATGCTATCATAATCTCCTGCCTAGTCTAAGTCACAAAATCTAGTCAAGGAATCTCCCAATTTGTAAGTGATTCCATACCCAATGGTTCCTTTTTTATGTAGTTTAATATGCATATCCCTACCTTCTAGTGGTTCTCTCGGGGCTAATTTGAGAACCTACCAAGGACACTCACTAACTACAAATTTGATGTTAGGCCATGCATTCTGTAGAAAGATCAAACTCCCCACCAACTTCCTACAAAGTTTTGATGTTAGGCCATGTATTGCGTAGAAAGATCAAACTCCCCACCAACTTCCTATTCTCCTTCATATCCATAAGTGGAGAGGCATCTTTCATATCCACAAGTGGAGAAGCATCTTTCATAGAAAATCTTTACATCAACCTTCATAGGTGTAACCCCACTAGCTTGCACTCAGCCGTGCCAAATGTCTATGCCAAATTCCTTTAGAATTTCTCTTGCATAATTTTATTAAGGAATGAATTTTTCATCTAACTTTTGCTAAATCTTAATCCCCAAACAAAAATGTATAAGCCCAAGGTTAGTCATTTCAAACTCTCAACTCAACATCTCAAGTATTTGTTGGACCTTCTCTCATCATGTTTCCTTGTCTTCATAATGAGGTTGTCCCTGTCATGTACTTTCCTTCTTTAGAGAAAATATATAAATTTGCATCTCAATGGCTGTTAAAAAGTCTAATACTTATAAATTAAGCATCCATCTACTACTGACACCATGCTTGAGGGGCTTGTCTTTAGCTCGTACAATGTCTTTTTGATTTTGCATAGTTTGTTTTACTAATCATGTTGAGATGTCAAGCTCAACACGAGCTAACACTTATGATATGCCTGGGTGCCCATTTTTGCCACTTACATCACTGGCGCGTTTGGTAGGATGCTCACATGATAGATCTTTGCCAATGATTCTATAGCTAAACTACACCAGCTACTAGTCCCACTGACTTATGGCATACTTATAGACTTGCCAGCTCACTCACTTAGCATGTTCACATTATGGACTGCATGTACATAGTACTGTAGTACTTATGTTGTATTTCTCTTATCTCTTTGGCAGAGCCTTTTTGTTGTAAAGAAGAAGAATAACAACAAATTTTCAGCCTCTCATCTTGTGTGTTCTTTTCTAGGGTTTTTGTGAGTGTGTGTGCTTGTAAGAGCTCCAGATCTCTTCCTCCTTGCATCTTTAGTAAGATAAGAATGCTGCATATGATATTGTATGGTGTGCAAGGGTTGACCAAGAGAGTGGAAAAGAGTGTGCCACATGGATGCACATTGCACACATGTAAAGTGATATAAGGGCTATCTATATTAGAACCCTCATTGTATGGTTCATTAAGCATATGCAATAGAGATTGTGTGTTGAGTGTGCTACTCTCTCTCTCTCTCTCTCTCTCTCTCTCTCTCTCTCTCTCTCTCTCTCTCGGAGTTTTTCAAAGAGTGTGGGGGAGAGGGAGAGCTTCAAACCCTAGCAAGAAAACACACACACACAAGAGAGAGCAAGACACAAGAGAGAGATGGATATGAATTTTCTTCTATCTTCTTCTTCTCTACTCAACCAACATAACATAAATATAAGAGTACACACTATCTGGGTTAGTACTCAACTACTACAACATACAAGGTTTAGTCCATAATGTGAACCCGACTAAAATGAGCTAGCGCTATAACTATGCCAGTCTCTAGTAATCCAAAATGGTTGTCACACACAGCTTGTCATCCCATTGGTCGCATATCACCCATAATCTCACAAACCATGCCAGTGGTGTGGATGCGGAAGCTATCACCCAGGCGGATCATCAATGTCTGCCGTAGCACTAGTTGAGCTAAATATCTCAACACTCTCCCTCGAGCTCAAATCCACACACTGCTCTCCAAGTAAGCTCCTAAACCTGTGGATCTTCTCTGTTCCCAATGACTTTGTGAACATGCAGCCACCTGATCCTCTGTGCTGACATATACCAGATCTACATCTCTTGTTAGAACCTTCTCCCTCACAAAGTGATAATGCACCTTAATGTGCTTCATTTTATCATGATATACTGGGTTACTGGCCAACTGTATGCTGCTCGTGTTGTCATAATATATGACAACTGCCCTATCCACAAGCTCTCCCATGTCACCAAGTAGCTTCTGAAACCAAGCTCTCCCATGTCACCAAGTAGCTTCTGAAACCAAGCTACCTCACACACTGCCATAGCAGTACCCCTGTCTCTACCTCTGTACTTGACAAGGCAACTATTGGCTGCTTCTTACTGCTCCAACTCACAGTAGCACTGACAAATGAGAACATGAAACCACTGGTAGATCTCTTGTTTGCAATACTACCAGCCCAATTAGCATCTGTGTACCTATGCAACTATATCTCTGTACCAGCCTCATAAAAAAGTCCATAATCAATTGTGGACTTTATGTACTTGAGAATCTGTCTAGCCGCATCCAAGTGTGGCTTCCTAGGGCCTGCATAAACTAGCTCACAAGTCCAACATCATAGCTCAAGTATGGCCTTGTAATGGTCATGTAGATCAAAATACCCACTATGTGCCTGTATGTAGTGGGGTCCTCCAAAAGCTCACCTATATCTACAGAAAGCTTTGTGTTTTGCTCCAATGGCACTAAAATAGGCTTACAACCTGTCATACCATACTCCGACAATATGTCCAAGCCATACTGCCTCTGTAATAGCGAAATGCCATGAGGTGATCTCACCACCTCTATGCCTAAGAAATACCGCTCGTCCAAATCATTCATCTCAAACTTCTGCTTCAAATCATCCTGACATCATGTATGTCTGCATCACCATCACATGTGATAATCAAGTCATCCACATAGATGACTAATAGCATGATCCCTCTATGTGTCTTTTTCACATATAGTGAAAAATCTGCATTGGATATCTGAAATCCAATGGTAACAAGATACTCCCCGATCTTGTTTGACCATGCTCTGGGTGCTTGCTTCAAGCCATACAAGGCTTTGCGTAACTTGCACACAAAATTTGGATGTGCATCACTCTCATAACCTGGTGGCTACATCATGTACACTTCTTCTTGCAAATCAGCATATGCAAGAAAGTATTCTTTATATCCATTTGATGTAAAGACCAACCCTTCGCTGCTACTGCCATAGCAATGATAGCTCTCACGGTTGCCATTCTTGCAACCAGACTGAATGTCTCCTCATAGTCTATGCCATAAGTCTGTGCATAGCCCTTGGCAACCAATCTTGCCTTGTACCTCCTCACTGAACCATTAGCATTGTGCTTGACTTTATACACCCACTTACATCACATTGCCTTCTTTTTCTTAAGCAAAGGCAACCAATCTTGCCTTGTACCTACTCACTGAACCATTAGCATTGTGCTTAACTTTATACACCCACTTACATTCCATTGCCTTCTTTTCCTTAAGCAAAGGCACTAACTCCCATGTTACATTTTCATCCAATGCTGCCATCTCCTCATCCATGGCATCTTCCCATTTCTTATTTCCAATTGCCTGCTCAAAGCAAGTGGGCTCAACCTTCTGTATTGATTTTACCATGTAAGCATAATGATGGGGTGTATATCAATCATATCTCAACCTGTCAACATGGTATCTAATCCTCGTAGACCTGCGTACACCTAAATCACTGCTAGGTGTCCTCAAAATAGCCCTGTTTGCCTTACACCAGGAGTAACCACAGACGAAATGCCAAGCTCCTCTTCATCAAGGCTCTACTCAGAGCCACTAGAGTCACCATCCACATATGAGTGACCTGCTAACAAATCAGGCACAAAAGGTTAATCTACCTTTTCCTTCCCTTTTCGTGATACATGTGTATCTGCATCATCCCTCAACCTACCTGATCATGGGCTAACATTGGATCCACTGCTCAAGGACTCCCCAGGTCCACTCGGCACCTGTGATTGCTACTCTACATGTGGTGCAACATCAACACTTCTTACATCTGCATCTTCTGTTGCCTTTACTACTACTGGTGCATACCAGCTACTCATCTCATCGAAGATAACATCTCTTCTTACTTGCATCTCATGAGTGGTAGGGTTATAGCATCTATAACCTTTTTTCTCCATAGCATAACCAATGAAGATACATTTATCTGCCTTTGGATCCAACTTTGTTCTCACTTCATCAAGAACATCTACAACTTTTTTGCTCCATAGCATAACCAATGAAGATACATTTATCTGCCTTTGGATCCAACTTTGTTCTCACTTGATCAAGAATATGTACATATGCTATGTACATATGCAATACACCCAAACACTTTCAAGTTAGACACATCTGGTCTTATGCCTATAAACTTTTGTTTAGGAGTCATACCATGAATATTTGGAGTGAGTGTCCTGTTCATATGTACATAGTAGTTACTACTACTTCTACCCAAACATAATGTGGCATATTCTTTTCAGCCACCCATCAAGGCACATGCAACTTCTGCAATGTGCCTGTTTTTCCTTTCTGCAACACCATTTTGTTGCGGAGTGTACATGCACGTAAACTGCCTCTTGATTCCCTGCTTTCTCAGAAAATCACTAAACTCATTGGAGAAATATTCTCCTCCAATAGCTGAATTTTCTTCTATCTTCTTCTTCTCTAAACCAACATAACATAAAGATAAGAGTACACACTATATGGATTAGTACTCAACTACTATAACATACAAGGGTTGGTCCATAATATGAACTCGACTAAAATGAGCTGGTGCTATAACTATGCCAGTCTCTAGTAATCCAAAATGGCTATCACACAGCCTGTCATCCCACTGGCCACATATCACCCATAATCTCACCACCAACCATGCCAGTGGTGTAGATGCGGAAGCTATCACCCAGGCGGGTCATCAATGTCTGCCGTAGCACTAGTTGAGCTTGATATCTCAACATTTTTGGTGTGTTTTAACCTACCTTAATTATGCTTAATCTATGTTTCTAATTACCATGATCAATGTTTGTCATAGCACTAGTTGAGCTTCATATCTCAACATTTTTGGTGTGTTTTAACCCACCTTAATCATGCTTAATCTATGTTTCTAATCACCATGATCAATCCCAAAGTAGGATTCTTAACATGGTATCAGAGCTAGGATGGGCTCTTGATCATGGTGCACATTTATGTATAGTTTTCTTGTTTATGAGGTTATTTGATTAAGCATTATTTTCATTTCATCATTTAAAAAAATTAAGCACTCATTGTCATTAGTATTGCATTTGGAGAGAGATTCTGTTGTTGGTGATTGGAGAGATTATGAAGCTACTTATAAAGCTAAAAATGGATATTTCAGCAATATGAAGACCTTTGGAGTCTACATCACAAGGACGCTGCCAAGGAGACAATGGTGTCGCAAGATAAGATTGGTTTTGTAATTTTGCCTCACGAAGTTTTGGTTTGAGCATGTGAGAATTCTATATGTGAAAAAGGGTTGCTATTGATGATGGGATGAGTGGATCCCAGGCTTCTTTGCATTGGGCAAAGAGATTGAAGGTGCACATACTTGTTCAAGTGGTGGACAGGTGATTATGGGCTGATATGCAGTCCATGCTAGAGCTTGTCAAGAAAATGGTGTGGCTCGTAGTTTACTCAATGAAGGAGAGCAAAGAAGAGGACAAAAACCTTGGTAGTTTCCACATGTTTTGCACCTTGGTTTCAAGGTAATGAAACCTCAAAAGATGAAGAACCCTTAAAGATTTGGCACGCTAGGAAGTAGCATGCGCATGTGGAGCTCAAAGGAAGCTCAAGAAAGCCTTTCTAATGACAATAGTGACTATCCAAGAAAGAAGGCATGTGCCCAGTATTGGAGCTTGATTGGAATCTTGGAATAGCTATGATAATGGCTATGTTTGAACCTTAAGCTAGAGGTATGCAAAGGCAAAGAAGTAGCAGTGAAGAAGGAGCAACAAAGGTAGCTATGGTGGAAGATTGAGATGAAGGAAGAATACTCAAAAGAAACCAACAGAGGTACCATGTTTGAGAGCAAGAGTACCACAATTAAAGAGCAACACATTCAGAAAGAGATGCAATAAAAAGCAATAAAAGCTTTGTTGCAACAATGAGTTAGTTATTTTACCTCTTGCAATGGCAAGAGCTACCAGGCCAGCCACGACAACATAAAGCTATTGGAGAAGTGAACAAGTAAGGCCAATGCAGTAGAGATCTAAAGCAAAGAGAGGCAGCAACTCCTCGAGCCGACATACAATGATGCATAGAATGATCAAAAGAAGGCCAACTCCTCGAGTAGACAGGCAATGATGCATAGAATGGTCAAAAGAAGGCCAACTTCTCGAGTAGACAGGCAATGATGAACATAGCCAAGCAAGAATCGGACCTCATCATCAACACAGTTTTTTTTAAACCTTAGAATTAAGTATGTATCACACACACTCTCCTCTAGCCAACTTCTCGAGTAGACAGGCAATGATGCACAGAATGGTCAAAAGAAGGCCAACTTCTCGAGTAGACAGGCAATGATGAACATAGCCAAGCAAGAATCGGACCTCATCATCAACACAGTTTTTTTTAAACCTTAGAATTAAGTATGTATCACACATACTCTCCTCTAGCCTTGAAAGAACAGACAAATATCGGCTTTAGTGGGGCAAAAGCCGTAGATGTTGATCATTCTTTTTTGAGACAGGTGCCCTGCCCTTGCTTTCAAGAATAAAAAGGATTGTATTTTTTTCTCACCCAAAATTATGAGGGTCCCTTGCCCGTGCCTACGGGTGCTCGAAATGGATGTAATTGTGGTGTGCATTGAGTTGTGCATGCATAGGCGTCGCACTACATGGGTTGATCCCCACCCGAACATTTATGTTCAAATTGGACTCAATGGTTCCGCTGTGAGTAAGTGGGGAGCTGCGGCCCTTTGCTTGTTCTATAGTCTGGTTACAACGTTAAGTGTGATTTCTCTGTTGAAGCCATCTCTAACACTCAGCAAGTTAAGGATGGTGCTCAAATTTGCTTTATGAGCCCTTCATATTATTCTAGGTCTTAGGAGACAATCCTTATAGATGTGATCAATACCACACCCAACACACATGGGAGTCAGGGCGGGAGCACCTGTAGGGGTATTGGCCATCCCTTTCCTATTAGGACACTCAGCCACTTGTTGGTGAGGTCCCGTGCAATGATAGCACTATATGGGTGGTCGTTTAACCATCCTATTCATGTCTTTGGCCCATGGCATGGGGGCTCAAAATGGACTTCATGTAGGTTAGCTAGGCACATGCACAGACACTTGTTGAACACTCCAATTTGCATTGAGGGGGAGTGTTGATATTGGCAATGCCAAATTGATGGGGGTGAGAGGTGAGTTGGTCAAATTGGTTGGAGAGATGATTAGTTCACACATCTAAGTTTACATTGAGGAGGGGTGTTGAAATGTGTAATGTAAAATGAATGGGTTATTTGGTTGAGTATGTGAATGCATCCCAGAGGTGCAAGATATCGTGGTAAGATAAGAATGCAACATATGGTATTGTATGGTATGTGAGTGTTGACCAAAAGAGTGTGCCACATGGATGCACATTGCACACATATAAAGTGAGATGAGGGCTATATATATTAGAAGCCTCATTGTATGGTTCCTTAAGCATATGCAATAGAGATTGTGTGTTGAGTGTGACTCTCTCTCTCTCTCATGGAGTTTTTGGTGTGGTTTAATCCACCTTAGTTATGCTTAATCTAATCATCATGATCAATCCCATAGTAGGATTCTTAACAAATCCAGTATCTCAAATGAGTCTCAAACCTAGGTGGTTGTGCCACATAAATTTGCATCTGCTGACGGGCTTTTAAAAATTCCAATACTTATAAAGCAAGCATCCATCCACTACTAGCACCATGCATGGGGGGGCTGTTTTTAGCTCATACAATGCCCTTCTGAGTTTGCATTGTTTGTTTATGAATCCAGTTTTTCTATGCCACATAAACCTTCACCTTGAGATGGCCATTCAAAAATGGTGACTTAACATCCATTTACAACATCGTCCACTTCCCATGAGCGACCAAGGCTAGTATTATATCAATAGTACTAGTTGTGGGGGTGAATGTCTCCTAAAAGTCGAACTCTTTGACCTATGAAAAACCTTTTTCCCACGAGCCTTGACTTGTACTTATCCAATGTACCATGAGACTTGCATTTTACCTTCCAAACCCATTTAGTGCTAAAATAACCTTCCATTTTGGCAGATGATCCACAAGCTCCCAAGTATGGTTTCTCAAAATTGAGTCATACTCTAGCTGTATAGCCCCCTTTCCATTTGGATCTTCTAATACTTACTCCAAAGCTAGATGGCTTTTATACTTTTATTGTATGAGTTATCAGGCCATATTTACAATGTGAGTGGAGGCCTTCTTAATCTCCATAATTCTCTTAGATTTACTAAAATAGCTATTGTCTCTTCTGTGATTGTCAGTGGAGCTTTCCCATCCAAAAGCTACATTAGATATTTAGGATACGACCTCTCTTCTGTGGTGTTATAGGATTCTCTTCTTCATCATCTAATGAATCCACCTCTTGTGAATTTGGTATTGTCATCACTCGTGGTTGTCTAATGGGCTACTTTGTTATATGATTGTGTGGATGGAGCCTTCTCCTCCATTGATGAGGTTGGTCTTCAAACACGACATTGCGGCTGAAAATTATCTTCTTTTCCTTGGGGTTATATAGTTGTTAACCCATTGACTCCATACTGTACCCCAAGAAGATACACTTCTGCTCTTGGAATACAACTTGATTATAGATACATACACAAAATAGTCACAATCAAATGTCCTGAAATATGCGATTCAGGGTTCTTACCATGATAAGATTCTAGAGAGTTGTCATGTCCTTCATTTCCTTTGTGTAACTCTTGTTAAGAATATGCACAACAATGACAATGACTGTTACAAAGACCATATTAGGGAGTTCAAGAAAATCCCAATCCCCATTTTTCAAGATCAAAAAATAGGGGACATGGTGAACCCTTTATATTAAGATTTTGTTAAAACCCCCTCATGTGACATATCATTAGAAAGCGCTTGAAGAGTAGGTTCTAAATCCACATTCTTCGACAACTTTGGAATTGGTATGCTCAAGACACAATGAAAAGTAGATTGAAAAGAAAATTCTCAAAGTAATGGGATTTTCCCAAACTGCCTAATATGGTCCATTGTTGATTACCTTAGCCCAAAAAGAATTCTTTAATCCTTTACCTTTGAGTATACTCCATGCCATATCCATAACTATGCAATTCTTATGTCTTGTAACACCATTTTGTTGTGAAGTATGAGAATTCTCCTCCTCGATCTGCTCAAAACTTCTTCATCCTTTTTCTTATCTAATTCTATCACGCTATGTCATATTTCAAATTTTCCAAGAACTTCAGGCTTATTGTGAAGAAAATACATCCACATCTTTCAACTAAATTCATTGATCAGTAATAACAAGAAGTAGGAAGAATCACCCAATACAATGGTTGGCATTTTACCACAAAGATCTACATGTACAAGCTCTAGAGGAGACTTTGTATGATTTTTGCTTTCTTGTGGAAATGTATTTCGATGTTGCTTGCCCATCATACAATCTTTACACACATTCTCATCTGACATCTCTAAAAGTGTTGGTTGATGTGCCACAATCCCAAACCTTTACATTTCTTTTAGAGTACAAAGTTCAAGTGCTCAAAACTCTCATGCCATAGCTAGCTTATCTCGACATCCACTCGGGCAATAAAAGTCGATAACTCGTACACATTGTTGCACAAGATTCTTCTCCCAACAACATTATCGCTATCATCTATGATGATTTCACCAACCTTATTGAAGAGAACCTTTAAGTTGCGGTTAGCTAACGGTGGCGACAACAAAGATCAGATCCTCTTGATATTTGGCACATAAGGGACATTTAATAACTTTCTATCATCATTACTAGAAACAAAAAAAATGGTACCTGAACCCATGGCTGGGCATTTGGTATCATTCCTAATCACTACCAGGATGTACTCCTCAATAGGCTTGAGGGAGGTATATGAAACCTTTTGATTGGTTATATGTTAAAATGCTCCACCCTCACATACTGAGGAATGTTCTACCTTTGTATAGATATATTCTATTGCCACAAATAGCTCCAATTTCGCTTTAAATAATGTTTTAGGACTCCCTCTTCAAAGGCCATTCTTCTCATCTGCTTCCTTCAATCTACATGATTTTACCATGTTGGATTTGAATCCTTATTTGATCCTCATCTCATACTAGTTCTTTGAAACGTGCCATGTATCAGGTTCATCATTTAATCAATGATGTTGGTGGTGACGATGGAACATAGCATATATGTATTCCTTTGCCTTCACATCAAAGTGAGAACAGGACCCAGGGGATTCACTCATAATAAAGGGGGGACATCACCTGCATGCATGAACCTCAAGAGAACCCCCTATATACGATGATCATAAGATGATAGCACCCCCTATTTAATCTTATAAGGATACCTATTTAAGCTTATAATGATTCCTTTAAAAATGGTTATGTCACGCCCTTTCCTTATATCTATGTTTTTTCTCTAGCATTTACACACCCCCTTTCCTTATATCTACGTTTTTTCTCTAGCATTCACACACCCCCTCTCCTTAGATTAAAGTATGTTACTTTGAGCCATATTGAGTGAACATAAGTACTTCATACATGCTACCAAGAAATAGATGTTTAGTACTAAGAAATCATCACTCTAAATCACCACAACCTACTTGAATCATGATTGAAGCTTGTTGTGATAATTTCTTGATATCATTAGATTATTACCATACATGCACCATGAAAAGTAAGTACTACCGAGGCCCCCTCCCCCTAACTTAAATTTAAGATTTAGTATTCACCTAAATACATGGCCTTGCCCCTACCTTATAAGCTTATGCCTCATTTAAAAAAAAACCCCTCTTGTGCACTCATGTGATATCATAAGTTTTCTAAGAGTGAGTCCCCCGAGGAATAGGATCTAGTGATATGGTCTAAGTGGACCTGGTGGATCTAGAGTAGGACGACCCAATTTTGCATCAACCCTTGCTTATGATTCCCCACCACTCATATCAATCTCACGAATAGACCTAATATTAAACTTTCAAAGAGAAATCAACAATATACCTAATATTAAACTTTTAGAGAGTGTAATGTGTCCCATCCAACTTCCCATCACCAAAAGGTGGAGGACAAGCATGAGTGGCGATGTTATTTGCAGGTTGATCCATCTCTTAAAATCTACCTTCAAATAGAGAACTACCAAAAAAAGATACCATGTAAGAAAACACAACAAAGAAAGAAGGATCAACACTAACAGAGTAGTGAATTACTGAAGAAAGTGAAGAGTATATAATATTATTGCCTTCACAAACTTTGATTACAAACTCATGATTGTCCTCCCACGCGTGTGCTCTGGGTAATGGGTTTTTATGGTAATCTAGAAAGACTTTGGATGAAGAATGTCTTTCTTACAAGATTTCTTGAACACAATGACCTCAATGTCAGACCAAGGTTGCCAAACTAGTCTATATAGTGCCCTACATGGTCTGCACTGTCTTAGTAGCCAACCCATGACTTGTTGGCCCAAAATGACCAACCGACCATATCATCTGACTGGGACCATATAAGACTACAACAAAGTCCCATAGGATTCTTGATGTAGCTTCCACAACCATCTGAGACCATTTGGACTCTCAAATGGGCCTTGCAGTCTGAATGTATCCTCAGTTTAATGTACAACACTCACTAATACGGTTACATAGCCTGGACAAGCATGCATCCTACATGGTAGAGTGTGAAGTCTACATAAGCTATATCCTAACCATGTGGAAACATGACCATCCAATGTCTAAACTGGTGGGAGTTATTGAGCACCTAGGTTCTCACCATAATGGCTACTCGTGAAAAGGAGGCTTTATAAAATAGAGCACATCCTCGCACATCCAACACCCTCAGAAACAACATGAGGGTGGAGCATTGAGCAAATGCTTTTCCAACATATTTTTTGCTAATAGGTGCCTCAACCATGGTTGCATCACTTAGCATTGATGATATCTATGTGTGTTGACTGCATCACTTAGCATTGATGAGATCTATGTGTCATCATCCATGGTGTCTCTAATGTCGAGTCTTTTAGAAAGTATGTCTGTTGTGGGTAGAATATACATCCACTTCTTAGTGTCCTCAAGCTCTCAAAGTGCTGCGAATTCCACAGTGTCAACAAGGTCATGCTTACAATACTTAATGCATGTAAGCATTGCATGTTTGATAGTGTTAACTACCATGGCTATTCTAGTAATAACTGACTACTTTTCTAGTGGCCCTCTGCCATTAGCCCTCTCTCATCGGATGAAATTTTAATGTTCTCCAATTAACCTTTAAGGGTTCTATCTTTATTCCTTATTTACATGTGGTCTAGGTCGCAATCGGTAGGTTCCCTAAGATGATGTTATAAGAGCATGGCTATCAAGTATAATTCATCACTATAAAGGTTTAATCGGGAAACTCATGCAAAAAACTATAATTTTCAGATTTACAAGACCCTATTGATATTTTGCGATCACACTATTTCCATTTTTTGCATCACTCCTTGTTGTGATATGATGCTAACACTAACCCCTCTATCAAAGATTGTTGTGACTTCACATCCTTTATAAATCATAGGCAGTGCCACTTTCATGTCTTCAATCTCAAAGTAGTGACCTAAATTTGAATTTGGGTTCATAGAGTAGGTGGGTGGTTTGTAGATAGGTGGTTTGTAGATAGGTGGTTTCTCAATAGGGGGTTTGTAGATCGAGGGTTACTCTTCTATAGGCAACTTCTCAATATGCATCTTATAGATAGGTGGTTTCTCCATGGTCGGTTTGTACATGGGTGGTTTCTTCATGTGCGGCTTATAACGGGTGGTTTCTCCATGGGCACTTTATAAATGGGTGATTTCCCCATAGGTAGTTTATAGATGGGTAGTTTGTATATAAGTGGTTGTTCCATGGGCAGCTTGTAGATGGGTGGTTTGTACATAGATGGTATGGGTGGCTTGTAAATGGGTGGTTTTTACATAGGTGGTTGCGCCATAGACATCTTGTAGATGGGTGGTTCATAATTTGGTGGTTTTTAGATGGGTGGTTTCTCCATGGGCAATATATAGATGGGTGGTTTATACATAGGTGGTATGGGTGGCTTGTAAATGGGTTGTGTGGACATAGGTGGTTGCTCCATAGACATCTTGTAGATGGGTGGTTCGTAATTTGGTGGTTTTTAGATAGGTGGTTTCTCCATGGGAAGTATATAGATGGGTGGTTTGTACATTGGTGGTTTCTCCATGGGCAGTTTGTATATGGTTGTTTTATACTCATGTTTGATAGTGTTTAACTACCATGGTCCTTCTAGTAAAAATTCACTCTTTTGCTAGTGGCCCTCTCTTATGTTTATAATACTTATTGCATGTTTAATATTGTTTAACGTATTTGCCCGTCTCATCGGATGTAATTCTCCAATTCACCTTAAGGGTTCTTTCTTTATTCCTTACATATATATGGTCTGTGTCCCAATCATGGACCAATCTATCTTTGCACATGTATAGGTTCCCTGGGATGATTTCCCAAGGATA